>NC_092592.1:19523333-19844166 GCF_047663525.1 Anas platyrhynchos | reverse complement strand
GTTAATAAGCATGTCCATTACAGGACACACTTTTATTCTTTATGAACAGTAAGTCATGCACACACAAAAAATGAATAGCTGTGGCTTTTTATTACTCTTTCATCCTCCTGCCTCAGTTTGCATTTGTATCACCTGCTGCACTTTGCATAGTTGCACTGCACATTATTTGGGACAGCAGTTCTTCCTATCGATGCTTATCCAGCTCTCAGATACAATGGAACCTAAATTCTGATTAGTGTGGATACAACCTATCTTTAAGTAATGCTGTTTATGAAGCGCCAAAAACTGAAAAATAAGAATACTTTCTCTTTTATGTACTCTTCATGAAAATTCACATAAGAAGGCTTACTGCCTAATAACAACATCAGGACTGGATAAAGAAGGATTTAAATTCCCATTACCCTTGTTTAATGAACTAGTGAGTACAGTACCAAAATAGACTATTAACCCAGAACAGGGAGAAGAACCAATATAATTTTACCTGCACTGACTGAAAGAGATGAACTGAAATGCTTTCACAGTCATCAGCAGTAAAATTTCTAAATTCTCTAAGATACCTCTAAGTTTGTACCGGACAAATGAAGCACACCCTCCTCCCATACCCCACCCCAAGATCCCTGTGGCTTCCTGACTGTCACCACAGAGCAGAGGAAGAAAACCCTCCTGTTTAGTTCTGCATGAACGATACGCAGCGTGCTTGATTAGACATACTCTCGATTAAGTGAAGGAACAGAATTTTAGGAGCAGCCTGTCTACTAAAAGTATTAGTATTTCCACCACTTTCTAAATAAGAATAGATTTTAAAGACTCATTTTTCTTTATTATTATTATTTTTTTTGAGTCCGTATTACATTTTTGGTCATCATTTTTAAAAGCTGTCACGTTCCAGTTACACATTAACTCAACAGACTTCTTCTCTGCACAGCAACGTTTTCCTTCCCAGAAATAAGCACGCTGCTCTACCTTGCTGTTGTTTCCCGAAACTGCAATTGAACTCCAGGTAAATTGCAGCACAAACCCTTTCAGCCTGGGATTTACGTCCCAAAGCCTGAAGAGCAGCGCGAACCCAGAGGGGTTTGTTTTCCTTACAAACTTCATTATTTCAAACTGCATGGTTATTTTGCCCCGAATTTGGCACGCATGCTGTCTCCACGGACCGTAACAGGGAGAATTTGTTCCAAACCTCCCAAACCTCCGCGGGTCCCTGTCCCATGTGGCAGCAGCCCCGGTGCCAACAGGAGGTGTGTGCGCACCGGCAGGGCGCTAATCCCCGGTAATCCCCACCCATCCCCACCCCTAATCCTCCTGCCGAACCGAGGCTTTCAAACGCAATGAGATGCTGGAAAAGCGGAAAACTGCTGGTTTTAAAGAAAAAAAAAAAAAACATCATACATACTTCGCCTTCCTCGGGCTGTGCTGCAGCGAGCAGGGCAGGGGAGCCGAGCGGCGCCTTCCAGCCGAGAGCCTCCCCGCCAGCCCGGGCTGTAGGGGCAGGCAGCCGGCCGTCAGCGGGGTGCCGATCTCCCCGGGAGCCGCCGTCCCCGGGGCTCCGCGGTACCCCCGAGGGGACGGGACAGGGGGAGGAGGAAGAAGCGGCGGCGAACCCCGCGTGTCTCCGAGCGGGAAACTCCCCGGGGAGCCGCTGAGGGGCGGTGAGCGGGACCCGGCGACGGTCGGTCCCCACCTGGCGGCGGCCGCTCCCTACCTGGCGGCGCCGCGTCCCCGCCGCCAGCCGCCCTCCTCCCGCTGCTATAGCTACGGGCAGCCGCCGCGCCCGCGCTCTCGCGAGAGCCGCCATTTGCCTGCCACAGCCCCGGGCCGCGCCGCCGGCGGCCGCCTCCTCTCGCGAGAGCGCCGCGGGGCGGCGGGCAGCGGGCGCCTGCCCTCAGGACGGGGCGGCGGCCGCGGGTCCCCTCAGCGGGTCCCGTTCTGTCACGTCCGCTCCTGTCATGTCCAGGGCAGCCTGACCCTCGCAGCTGGGCCTTCAGCAGAACTCGCTGCATCGAGCTGCCCGGGCACAAACGCCTTTTTCTTGGTGGAGGGAAAATAAGCGTGCTCGCAGAGCGTGTGTAACCCCCAAGGGCTGCGGAGCGCCGTGTGTGAGCGCTGTGGGACGCGGCTCTGGCCGAAGGGAGCAGGCCGCAACGTCCAGTTACACCAAAAGTTTGGGTGTAGTCAGCACTAGAGCTGGATTTATTCACAGGTTAGAGCCCTAGCATCAGCAGCATCCATTCAAGTGATGTAAATTAGACTTTCACAAGGTCCGGGAGAATTTAAATAAGTTCTTGTATACATTTGTGGTTTGATTTTCTAAGTACTAGACAACGTGTAAGATTAATATTAAGCTCACATTCCCCAAATTGCATTGGCTGTGGTATGTGATTTTCCTGTTACCGCCACAGTGTACCAGTGAAATGCTGCCAGAGGCAGCAGTAGTTCCAGAGATACCCAAAAAATATATCAACCCCACTGGAGCAAGTTCATTTCCTATCAATTCAGGACTGTGTGTGTGAAGAGAGACTGAAAATGAGTGGACAGTCCCTGAACTGTCCACGTTCCCACAAATAGTTGGTATCTCCATGCTAGTATTACACCCACCTGGATAAACTGTAATTAATTACTCAAAAAGAAGCATAAAGACATGAGGGCTAATGCACTTTATTCTGTGCTGTTGTATTTCAGTGCTCCCAAGGTCTCAGAGATGCTGTAACAGTCCTCAGAGCCATGCCACCAATTCTGTAAGTTCTGGAAGAAATTCTTTATAATGAGTTGCTGAGCCCCATTTTACATGTAAGAAGTGAGTTGATGCATAATGGTATATATTTAAAAGATTTATTTCTGTATGCCAGAATTTCCAACTTCAGGTAATTCATGTATACCTTCAATAGTGTACCAGGTGCATAAGGTATGCCTGGAGGACTGGAACTACTTTTTGTTCTTCACTTAGAGTGTACTAGAATGGTATGTACGGGTATCTGCTATTGGTAATATGACATCTCTAGCACTACTGAAATAATACAAAAAATATTCATGCATTTGGAAAGATACTTGCTTATTTGTTGTGACTTTATACCCCATTTCAGTCTTTTGCTTTGGCAATCAAGCCAAGCATATTGGTAGAGAGAGCAACTAAGGAAGGCCTCAACCCTCTCTTGGGGACCAAAGATAATTAAGAGAAACATTTAGAGAGAGCAGATATAATGAAGCCCTGAATCCATGCTAGCTTCCAGCCCATTAAAATATGGCTGTTTTTATAATAGAATATGGAAGTAATTATTCATCTGAGCCAGGCACCGTGGAGTTAGACTAAAGCACTCTTCAGTGTAATTGAATTTGTACAGCATCTATGAGCAGGGGAGGTCCTGTGCGATATGGCCCACAGATTGTCCTTAGGCTGGCCAACAGGCAGTTTCTCATTTTTCTGTTCATTCTCCTTCCAGGGGCCACTTTGTTTTCCCTGTGGTGAGTGATGTATAATGAGATTGCTGCTCAAGGCAGGAACTTTCCCCAGTGAGAAGGGAAAGTCTGGAGAGTCCTTATTTACCCTTTTGTGTAGAGGGATGTTATGCAAAAAATGCTTTGCGGTACAAACAAAGCATTGCTTAGTGGGTAGCCTTTTTCATTCCTCAGTGCCCTCCATGTATTGTTTCTTCTCCCCAGCTCCAAATGTAGGGACCTGGAGTGAAAAAGCAGTGCTGCCCTTGGCTCATGTCTGCGCCAGGGAAGGGTTTAGACATTTATCAGCCTTTCATAATGTCATGCCTTCCCTGTTCAGATTTCCAAAAAATAAGCATTCCCAGTAAGTCCTGTTAGAAAAGCAAAGAAGAAAAACTCTTTTGGCTTAATGCTAAAATAATAACTTATAACCATAAATTGATCTCTCCTTATTTTACACATTTATTTGTTCACTGTGGACTTTTGAAAATGTTCATTATAACTTTGGCTGGAGCTATACCTCTAACCTTTTCTTGGTTTTAGAGGAGAGTGGTCATTGTCTGCAAATTTATCTGTGCCAATTCTCTCTGAAATTAGACCAGATGGAATTTGCTTTAAATTAAAAACAGATTTTTAAAACTAAAACTTTGCACATTTTTTTATAGTTAATCAGAACAAAAAAGAAAAACAGCCTGCATGTTTTCTTAAAAAAAAATAGAAAATACACATGTTAAGGTTTGATATGTAATAAGTAATGTTTCTAAAACATTTAATTGAAAATTAAAGGGAGAGTTTACATCTGAGATTTTTTTTAAATCTGACTGGAGTTTAGGTTGCCTTTAGAAGCATTCCTTCTGGGAGATTTATGTGGTTCTCTCCCCTTTGCTGCATATGTTAATTAGCACAATATATATCTGAGCAAGTACTTGGACTCATTAGAGCATCATTTATGGTCTACTGTAAGCAGGAGATGAACATCAGAGAGAAGATGACAATCCCTCTGTTAAATACATAGAGAATAAGAGCTGCAGCGCAAAGGCGCTACTAATTTATTATGCTAGCTGAAGATACTTCTACTAGTAGATATATGATGCCATGAATACAATTAAGTGTCTTGAATCCCATATACTCAGCAGTTCAAAAAAGTTGTAGGGTTCCACAAAATGTGTGCAATCTTGCTTCTGCATGTGTCTGCAAATTCTGCTTATCTGTGGTCCTAGTCAGGCACACCTCCAAGACAGACCGCACAACTTGTCTAAGCTAGTTTGTAAGTTGCAATTTGAGGACTTTGGCATGGAGGAGATTGCATATAAATGTATTAATGTGCTCTGAGCCAGCAGTTTGGCTTGCAAACTTTTCTAATACGCATCCAAGAGGAGTTAGCGTACAAGCTGCTGATGGGCAGCTGTGGACCCCATAAGTTGCCAGAGAAGTGCTCACAGCAGCTTGCTGTGCCAAGGGACAGTCCTTTGGAAGTGGGATGTTTGCCAGATGATCACACCTGTGGCAGTCAGTCTTGTGTGGAAGAGAGCATATACTTCTGGCAGGACAAGCTATGGAGGAGGAAAAAAGCCTTAGTGCAATGAATGTTCAAGCCTTGTACCACAAATCAGTGCTCCCTGTGCAGGGACAGCCACATGTAAACCTCTTTGCTCCATAGCAGAACAATTGTTTTCAGGCTCGCTGTTTGATGCCCACACGGTATAGAAGAGGTGTGAATGCGTAAAATGTATACATACATTTTGTATGTGTGTAAAATGAATATGTAATGTTTTGTATGCACATAAATGCAAAATGAATGCATACTATGTATTCACAGGATGATTTTAAAAAGCCAAACAAGACAAAGCTGTGTTCTACTAACAGCCTGAAACTGTTCGAGATTTTATCTGAGAGTCCCTAAGCCTAATGACAAAGCCATCTCCTCTAAATGCTCTGTCAATAACAGCATCAAATGTAATTCCCAGATGTTAGTTGTATAAATTATTTCATCATCACCACTAATGGCAAGCAGCTCATGTGAGGCAGTCTATTATGAGATGCAAAACCTTTGATTAGGGAATACATTGCAGTCAAATAGAAGATCTGCTCAACACAGAAAAGCTGTGCCACTACCTGCCTTACAATTTATGCCATCAGATATAACTTCAGATAGATTTTAAAACACATCAGTGCATATTTGTGGATAGTAACGTTGAAATCCGTTGAGCACCTTTCTTCTACATTAAAGGTATGCACTACTTTTTTTATGTGTTTTCAGTATGACTTGAGTTCTTCATCATACAAGTTGTGTTACATGAGAGAAACATTTCAGAGCCTGGAAACTTCAAGATAGTATTCCTAAAAATGACACTGTAAATAACTACAAACGTAAGAACTTTTTGTTCTAAATGGAAGAATGTCACAAAATTCTATCCAATCTTTTTTTCATGGGTCAGCCCCTTTCTATTAAACACATTCTTGGCTGCCGTTCCATGGAATATGAGGTTAAGATAAAATCAGTTCAGTACATCGTCTAAGAGGGGACCGTATCCTGCCTGTACAAGAGGATGGGCTCAATAATTTGTTAGGTCTTTTTTGTCTGTGACTACTATGATCCTGCTTAAAATCAGATGACTGAGTTTCCATTCTGCAGCTTCCAGTATGTTGCGGAAATCCACTGTAATTAAATCTTATAAAATCCTCTTATTCCCCATATAAATAATTCTCTGACATAGGAGATTCCCCTGAGTCTACATCATAGCCAAAGGAAAACAAAGAGCAGAAGCAGTTACTTACATTCTCTTAAATATTTGATCATTTTGGACAAATTTCTGCACTGATTACATTAGCTGCAAGCCTCACTGAAATTAACAGAGATGTACCAATGATTTTTGTGACAGAATTTGGATTATTGATTTTTGTCACTTTTAGCATTAGTTTGAACAATGACTAAACTAGCGAATAGTTTGAACTGTATAAACAGCAAGATGGTAGTTGTCTGAATTGTTCTAAGAAGTGAAGTGTAGGATTTCCCATTTTGTACTAGAAGCAAAAGCACATAAATCCTGCTTGACAGGATTTAAGATTGAAAGTGTTCTGGCAAATAAGAGCTATATGCCTCATTAAGCTGATTTACCAAAACTGAAGGATCCTCTTAGCTTACAAGTAGGAACTACAGCAATATTAGTAATAATTTGTAATGATAAATACTTATTCCGAGCACATTGCCACTTCCAATCCCCATTTAGGGTTTGAGATAAAGAGACACACAGACAAAAATTCTTGTCCAACAATACCTTATGAACCAGAGAGTGCTTTGGGAATACACCCAGTCCTTTGACCTACTTGCTGAATGATGCCATCTCCCTTGTATGCAAAAACTTTGAAACTACACCACCAGAGAGCACTGTCCTATTTCTGCATTCACCTTTTCCTGCATGTTTGAGGATCTATTTTATTTAGTCTTCCTTATTTATTTACTTATTTTTAATTTAGTCTTTTGTTTTCAGTCTTTTTTTGGGGAACTTAAACACTTTTTAAATTTAATCACAAAACTGAGTTATGGATACGTCTTAATCATTAAATAGGGCATATAATAAATGTTCTCTAACCATTTCAGCAGAATGGTTGGGGAAGTACTCAGTCATGACTTCTGCAGTTCAATGCCATTAGCATGATTTTTAAAAAATCTCAGGGTACCCCTGGCAGACTGGCCCTTTTAGAGGGGTGTAATAAACCCAACCTCATACCTATACAAAAAATAAATATCAAATATCCAATTGTATGGATTTCTAAACAAGGGGGTAAAACTCCTAAATTAAAAGTGCTTCAATGGAAACTGTCCCTGGAAATAAGCTGTTTAGTCCTGTTCAGCTGTTTAGTCAAAGAAGACATCCAGACAGGAAATTCCAACCAGTCTCTGTGCAGGTTGAGCCAGGGTACAGTGGTAAAACGGTGGTCTGTATGTTATGTGTCACCATGCAAGAATCCATGAAACAGAGCATTTTGTGAAGAAAAACAATGCTCTTCATTTGTTTTCCACAGTGCCTGGCTTTCTGCCCGTATGTGTGGCATCGATACAACTGTTACAAGAAATTGAATAGATTTTGAAGCTGCATATTTGAGTAAGTATTGGTTGTAGTGGGTGTCAAAGTATTTCTGTTGTAGTTAAGACTTCTTACTGCTTGCTCTGGAACTTTAGGCATCTCACTTGGGTGTGCCTCTGTTTCCTCCCAGCCCATTGCCTTCTTGTTCTGTCTATATGAAAAACAAGTGCTTGAGCTATCACCTGAGTTATACTGTGGAGAACTGGGAGATTTCAGGTGACACTGGAATACTTTATTCTGTCTGTTACATTTACAGACCAACTTGCTAGTTTATCTCTGATGATATTATGATTACCCGTATCATTTCCTTACAAAGTAATCATTCTTCATCAGTTTTAAGGTCTTTATCCAAGCCACCTTAATGTATACCTGCCTATCTTATGACCGTTAGTCCCATATCTTTCTTCCCATGACAGCAGACTTGTGAGACTGAATCTTCTGTTATTGCTAATCCCCAAATAGATTCAGCAGTATTTTCAAGAGAAAAAAAATTTTTTTTTTCATCTTCATGTTTTATTACTTGTTAATATATGACAAAACAAATTTATTAAGAAGCAGACAGGTAGCATTTAGCATTGCTAAACAGAAAAAATTGTTCTAAATTTGCCCTTTTATGCCCTGGTGAATAAAAAGCTCCTTTCCCTTAAACTGTTTCTGATACAGATTAACATCACAGCAAAGATTAAGTTTAGAAGCTACCAGGAGCTTGTCAGGGTTAAGGACAAAAGAAACGAAGGACTCACAGGACTAGAATTGCACTTTTCACCTCCTTACTATCAACTTGCAAATAGAAAGGGTTGAAAAGAAGAAAAAAAAATAAACAGAAAGACTTTGGGGGCAGGGATTTATAGCTCTTCTGTTTCACCACTTCTTGGCACATTGACCTCAGTATGATACTCAGAGGACTCTCCTGAAGGCATCCAAGGTATTGGGGTTCTGTTGAAGGAGGGTCTGTTTCTGAAATTTTGATTATATAACATGATAGATTCTGGAAGCAAAGGGCAAATATCAAACTGAGGCACCTTGAAAGTCATCCGTTTGGCTGCTTTCTCATAACCCCCATAAGGCATGGCAGTCCTGGCATAGGAGAACAAATGGAGTTAGCGCACAGAACATAGGTAAACAATGGGACTTAGAAAATAAATTTATTGAGAATGTAAATTTTACAACTGTTGCAGTTAACTGGCCAACAAATCCTACCCAAATACATACATAACCATTGCCTATGTGCTAAAAAAATTATTTAAAAAACAAAACAAAACAAAAAAACACAACCACAAACAAATCCCCTCTGCTCCTGTGTACTTCTTTAATCCCTGCTGCATCAACCTCTGTAAAACCATACACCTTTCACATCTGTTGGTATCCCATACATGTTGGAGGCAAAGGCTGTGTTATTGCAGACTCAAGTGGAATTTGGTTTGTCCTGGGTAATGATGTCCTGAGGCTATGTAAGTAGGTGGCAAAATAGAGAGGCTAACAGAAAGTTGATGCTGCACTAGAAAATCTGTCAAACTTTTCATTCTTATCAGAAGCAGCAGGAAGATCCTAATTCTTATCTCAAGTACTGGAGGCACTGATGGCTTCTGATGTTAAGTATTTTTCCTGAACTCTTGAAATTTAAATGGCTGCAGTAATAAGTAGTAGCATGCCAAATTTCCCTGGTCAAATGTGGGGAGAAAGAAAGTGAAATAGGATTAAAGTTGTATTATCCTGCTACATAGGCTTCCTATCCATAAGGTGAATTCAAATCTGTAGCTCTTAACGTGTCTTCTCTTTGTAGACCTCCAAGCTTTTCATCCACGGGAGATTGCAGTAAGCAAAATGACATGAAACTAATACTTATTTACATTGCACAAGACAGGAGAGCTATGTCCAGGGCTACTGTAGTTTTTCTTCATGCAAAGTAAATGGAATTCAATATCCCTGAACACTTACCTGTTAAAAGATTTGTAATGGGGGAAATCAGCTTTGGGACTGTAGGACAGTAAGTCAATGGTCAACTGACTTTTATCCTCAGGGCTAATACCCATCGCTCGTTCCCAGGGGGAGATGTAAGTTTTAAATATAGTGACTTTTTTGCCTCCTGACTTTCCATCTGTAAACAGAGGAAAGTAAAACACTCAAGTTAGATGACAGGTACTCCAAATACAACACCTTTCTATACTCTACTATTGAAACTGGGACATCAGCTTTGTCTTTTTGGATCCTTTGTAACTCTTAGATCAAGTCACAGAATGTATGGTAAGATTTCTCTTAAAAGAAACTGTTGTGGGCCACTTCCATCATTATCCACAAAAGTAGAAGTACCACAATCTAAGAGCCACTCATCCAGGAACTTGCATTAAAGCATATACTTGAAAGCTAGTTTTTCATTGTTCCCTCTGGTTACTCAGGTAGAAACCTCTTCCCCTAAGAACAAATGTCTTAGGTACATCATCTCTTCCGCTACCTTAGGGGAAATTTTTATGCAAGGCAAAATGCTAACCTCATTTCACAGATTTATATTTCATGGGGATATCCCGAAATATCAAAGCAGATTTTGATATAAAATGCACACTCTTCCAGAATGTAAATGAAAAACCTTGGATTTTACAAGTCACTCAAAGTCATTTACAGAAGCTGTTCGCAGTTCCCAAGCAAATTTGCTTTTTGTTGTTAAAATGCCATAGGAACTGTTAAAATAACAATTTCACCAGCTGATTTTCATACAAGAGATTTGATTCCAGAGGCTTCTGGCCAAACTAAATGGAAGTTAAAATTATGCAAGGACTAAAATCAGTGAAAGATACCCTGCCTCGTAGAGATATTGCTTCAGTTCACTAGTGTTGATTAGCAGATAACATTTAGAAATATTGCTGCTTCTTTCTTACTATTATCCACAAAGTGCTGTTCATTCAAATGAAAACTTTGATTTGAAATTAGAATTGATACATGCACGACTGATGCGTCAGGTCAGACTGCTGAGCTAAAGAGCTACTGCTACTGTCTCCAGTACTGGTCAGTATGAAACCCTTGGAAGGGAAGGTAGAGCTCCCTACTCGTGTACTGCTGTCTCAACCTCAAATCAGGAGTTTCCCATCATTTCTTTTGTTCAGCCAAGGCTGGTATTTCTGCTTCTTGCTTATGAATGAGCAACACAGAAACATGCAATCAAAATTGTCAAGCTAAAGGCAATTCAACTTTTTAGACTTTGCAATGCAATTTAATTCGGAAGAATTGAGGTGTTACTCAAATTCATTTACTGGTCCCTAAAATTAACGCAGCCACAAGCCCTGATAGCTTTATCTATTTCTTGCTCTTTCAGAGAGATACTTGCCTTTCTCAGTACCATCACCTCCTTCTCCACCACTTCCAGCTGATTCCCCTGCATGCTCCCCTTCGCCGTCCCCAGGATCTCCTTTGCTTCCAGGCCTTCCAGGAACGGCGGAATATTGCTGCTTACCAGAGCCGTGCTGCCCTGCTGTCACTCCTCCTACCATCCGCCCGTGGGCATAGCTATCAGCATCTTCCCCGTAATGCCCGCCCGGTGGGATAAACTTCTGAAAGTGATCCTAGGGCAGAAAGAAAGAGAGTGGAGGTCACTGTTACGGGGCAGAGTCTGTTCACACTTACAGGCTTGGTACTCCTGAGTCCCTGTGGTCTGACCAGCCTTGTCCTGATTACAAAACCCATGGCAGAACTTTGTGTGAGTTATTCTCTTTATTCAATATAGGAGCACTTTCAGAACATCAGCAAGGGCAACTGAAGGACACTTTTTCATGCGCGCCTCATAGCCATTTTATATGAACAGGGTGAGAAGAGGGGTTCTGTGTACTGTCCCCAGTGGTGATCAGTATGAAATACAAGGGAAGGAAATGCAGCTTTTGCTAGATCAGCTGAAGGTCTAAGCAGAGATATATTGGTCAAGCTGTGAGAAAGCAAGCTGGACAAGAAATAGAAAATGTTTCATGTGGGAGCTAAGTGTTAGAGGGCACCAGAACAACGGGATAACGGTGAAAACATAAAGCCTGCCAGTTAACTGCCAATATGTCTGCCTTCCATACATATGAAGGTCTGCATAGAGAGAGGTATTTACACGCTGAGATTTACACTAAAGAGATAGCAGCCTAGTTTATGTCTTTTCTGTGGGACTAGGGCATTGGCTATAGGTACGCAAATGTAACTAATAAATGAAATAAAGCTGAAACTGACTGAATCTGTCTTTCCTTATGCAGCAATTCTGCTTCTCTAAATTCCTCTCAGGCAGTCTATGGGAGGTGCCAATCTCAGGGCTCCCAAAGGGTTAAGGCTTTCTCCGGGCTCTTACACCTAGTACAGTTTAGCAAAAAGAAGCTTTCCAGGCTGTAAACAGGCTTCCAAGGCCAGCTGTTCAGTCAGCTAAAAATAGATGAGAAGTGAAAACCCCACAAGGCTCTAGGCAGAATTATCTAACCCTCTGCTCCCTGTGTCTCCAGCAACAGTGTCCAGGGTTTCACAGCAGGTCACCAGGCTGCAACCCAGGCAGGGAGCCAGCTGCAGGCTGAAGTGGCAGAGCTGGTGCCTCCAGGGCCTTTAGGGACTGTCTGTCCTTCTCCTAGCTGCAGGGAATTCCCTTTTTAGGAACAGTGGAGATAATGTTCCCCTGAATGTCAGGAAGCACTGAGAAGGGAGAGGATTGTGAGCATGAAGCTTAAGCTGTACACAGGATCTAGCAGGGCAATCTGTTCAATTATGTGTGGGAGCCATGTAACTGTAAAAAGGCAACCTGAAACAAGGATTTTGTTGTTGTTGGCATGTAGGGGTCAGAATGAGGTTATTCTCAAAGCCTAATATATGTGGAAGGTTAATGCTTCCACTGATTTGCTCAGTAATTTCAAGGCAGTGTTTGCATCTATTTTCCTTTCACCCATGCTATGTGCCATTCCTCAGAATTAAATACTTATTTCTTTTTTCTTCTGCTAACTTACATTCAATTTCACCCCCCAAAAATAAATGAATAAATCACAAAGCATAAGCGTAACATGAGCTACAGTAAAACGGGCTGCTTTGATCTTGTGTGCAACAGCAGTATTTGATGTGGCCAGGAAGGGGCATCATTGTCATCTTGTGTTATTTTAAATTGCAATATTATCACTAAGCAGGAGTGAAGTTTTTCTGAAACACAAAGTGTGCCTCAGGAAACCCACACTTAAATACTATTTAGCTGCAAATGAAATCAGTTGCTGGGTCTTCAGCCTAGTTCATGATTCTACATGGACCCACTAGGTCTATGTTCAGGAGACGTTTCCATTCAGATAGGAAAGATCCATGGAACATGGGTTTTCCATGCAACACCCCAAGTCTACTCACCTGCTAGAATAAAAGTCATGCTTTCTTTACTTTTGGCTATCACAGTGGATTTTCTTAACTAATTTACATAGAGATCCTCTTTTTATATAACAGGAGGCAACAGCAAATTCATCTTTTTGAAATCTTGAACCTTGCTGGCTTCAAACAAGCTCACTCCAAGACAGTGTTGCTCAGGAACAGCACTTCAAACAGGAGTCTTAACGCAGTCAAAGCTGGGTAAGTGCAGCTTTGTCTTTGGTATTTGCAGCATGCCTCTCGGCAGGGTGTTTGGAATGGAGATTTTACTTGGGTGGAAAGCGTGGCTCATGCCATTGGTAACAAGTTGTGGAGGTTTACATATATGCATATTCACATCACAAAAGCCACTTCTCAGTTGGGGTTGACTGAGCCTGTTGGTGGAAGTCCCAGAAGAGAAGCCCAGGAGTGTCAACTGAGAAGGCTGATAACCCTCTCCACTTTGCCCAGGGGACAGATCGCTGTCCCTCTGTGGTAAGGTCTGCCTTGTCTGTGTGTTTCTGGAGGAAGTGGGCAGTGTCAGTCCCTGGACACCTCTAAATCTGCTCAAAGAGAAGAACAGTTGTGGCAAGTTCATGTAATGCATAGTCCCCTGGCTTGCCTAAAAATTTTGGGCTCTTGTCTTTTAAGTTGGTATCACTAGCAAGAGCCTGATCCTGCAGGCTGAGTGCCTGGATCAGATTAATTCTGAATTCTCAAGGGCTGCTCCATGTGTCTCATGAAAAATAGATAATGAAAGATGATCCAGCTAATAGAGCTGAGATCTCTAAGTATCTCAAGGCCCTGACGTCACTGCAGGCAGTCCCCAGGAGGAGACACCGTGTGCTCCCCGTCAGCTCCTCACTGTGCCCTAAAGAAAATGATTGAGGCCAGCAAATGTGTTTCTATTTCCGCCTCACCGATAAAGAGCTTCCCAAAGGCTTGATGCCTATGTGGTTACTAACACTTCTGAAGTTACCACGACCGCGTCCTCTCAGTAGCAGCCACTCAAATGTTCCTTAGTGGTGGGATGGGTGGTTTAAAATTCAGACACTTGAATATGAGAGTAGGGTTGACTGCATAAGAGTGCCTGCTGTTTTATCAAAAATAAGGTAATGAAGTGCCCATTGGTCCTTAATTTGGCATTGCACAACCTTAAACCTGTGATTCACTTTTTAAAAAAGGGTGAA
This sequence comes from Anas platyrhynchos, assembly GCF_047663525.1. Lineage (NCBI taxonomy): Eukaryota > Metazoa > Chordata > Aves > Anseriformes > Anatidae > Anas > Anas platyrhynchos. Next base: position 19,830,128 of record NC_092592.1, on the reverse strand, counting down.
CATAAAAAGTAATCTCAGCTGTTAAAGTATCTTAAGCTATTTTTTAATCACATTCCCCCAAGAGGCATAGTTTAGTTGGTTGAGCTCCTGCTTTCTATTTCCAGCTCTACTTCTGACTCGCTGTTTAATCTTAGAGAAAGAATTTTTCACCTCATGCTTGTGCCTTAAACTGAGTATAATAACTGCACAATAACTTTTCTGTTCCTTCATCTAAGGATGGAGGATGCTCTCATTCACATACTGTATCATGTCTGGCTATTTAACATGTAAGATCTGTGATGCAGGTTGGTTGTGTACTTTTGTCTGTTGTGATGCACCACTTCTGGCATTGTAACCTCAGCACTTCCATTTTCTACCTGCCACTTCTGCTTACTACTCTGGGTTCTTGTTCAGCAGCAAAATAAAATAAAATAAAATAAAATAAAATGCAGAGTAACTCCTGCCATTGTCCAGAAGAACAGGAATCCAATTCGTTAACTGTTTTTTACTTCCTATGTTTTGTGTCACATTTGGAATCTTAACTGATCTGAAAAGACCTCCTGACCTGAAGCCCAACAGAAATTACCTACCAACGTATTGCTCAGCTTGTTTTCCTATGAGCATTGCCAAGATACGGCAACTGCCTCTGTTTAACTGGTGGGCTACTCTGAGAATGTATCAAGGTGGTTTTTTGTTTGTGGTTGCTGATTTTTTTTTGATGTACTACTGCTGATAATTGCCTCCTCACATATTATGCTGCCTTCCTAGTGCTTTAAATTTAAGATATGGTAGGTAAAGCAGAAAGAAAAAAAATACAGACAAATCAAGTCTTTCTGTAAGATGTTTGCTGCATGTAGCCCAAATCAGGCCACAGATTTTGACTATTAGAAAGACTATTTTTAAGGATCCTCGCTAGAAGATAAACATCATACCAGCGACATCCAAAAAGAATAACTATGGTTTTGTTCTCAATTTCTATCAACTGATAGTAGGAAGGTCTTAGACAGAGGTTCCCAAAGCACAAGTGGGATCTTGAGATGAATTACAGCAATAACAAGTGGAGCTACAAGGCTAAGAAATGCAGTTTCACACAATGTTGATGTATTTGACAACAAATAACTTAGTGTTATGAAGTGGAATAAAGGCCTGTGAACTACTGATCTAATTTCTGAACAGTAAAATGGGATTTAGGAGACCCAGAGGTAAGATGAGCCCCTCTCTGTGATACTGGGTGATTCATTAATATACCCCATGTCTCAGTTTGACCTTTAAAAATGGATGTAGTGATTTTCTTCCTGCTGTGGTCAGTCAGATGCTACAGTAATAGAGCCACAGGTAGCTAGGATTTTGTAATGGTCTTTAGTCAGTAACAAATTGCATCTTGCAACTCCACTATGCGGTCGATAATGTCCTCAGAGGCATGGATTGAATCACAGTTTCTTCGATATGAATGGCACAACATGGGGTAGGAAGAAGAAGTCCTTCTTTTAGTTATTAGCCAGGGCAAGGCAGAGCCCAGCTCATGGTACCAAACAAGGAGAACTTCACAAGAACTCTCCCTGTTCGACAAGATACCACTATGCTGTAAGTGTCAGACTCAGTCCTTCCTAAAAACATCCCCTTGTACTGTATTCTTGCAAGAGAAGAGGGACAATATTGAAAATTGCTACACAGCAATTCATTGTGTGCATTTCATTGTGCTCACATCAGTAACATTCAATTGTTTTGACTGGGATTTAGCTACAGTTTGCCTTTAACTGGATGCCCACAGCAGCGATAAGAGAGGGAGTGGCAGGTTCTCACTTCTGTGTGGGTCTGTCTGGCATTTATGCACATGCAATGCATACGTTTTCTCTGCTACAAGTAAGGAGAGTGACCTGGTTGCCCAGGGTGGTTGTTTGGGTGGAGGAGGAGGAGGTGGAGGAGGGAAGCAGGAGGGTAGATCAATGACACATGACTGCTGAGATCTTTTCCCATGTGTGGAAGGTTTATGGCTTTAGTACAGGCTATTCTGGGACCCCTTATATGGTTTGGAATTATTTTTAATAACCTTTCTCTTTGTCCTGTTTTTATATAACATTACCTTACTTTTTCTGGGGGAAAGAAACAACCTGTACTCCATTCCAGCCCTTTCTTGCTCTGCTTTGTCCTCAGAACTTTTTCAGACAGTTAATGAATCCATGATATAAAAACAAAAACCAAACCACCAGCTTTAAATCCCTTCACTGTCCCACAGCCTTGAAGGCACAGGGACTTCTTTGGGACAGGTAGCAAAGGACACGAAAACTAACTGAGAGGAGGAAGTGACTGGAAGAAGCAGTAGGAATTCTCTGCTCTGCCATTAGCTTCCTCTCACAGTTCCTTTTTGTTTAAGCCTTCTTTTCTGTATCCTCCTTTGAGCAGAGCCAGGAGCAAGGAAGGAAACGAATAGAGAACTAATCAAAAATTGCAATCAAAAAGGTTTTTTGATAAAGTGATTTGGTGCTAAGGTCAGGCATTGTCCTGATGGTTTGGAAGACAACAGTGAGGCCACAGATCTGCTGCCTTTAGCTGCCTGATAGCAACCAGTCCTCTGAGGGGGTTGCTTCGTTGCTGAGATCTCTCAGCTTTTATTCTTGCTGCTCTGGCTGCCAGCAAAGGTGCTAATTCATGCTGGCTGTGATGATGAGAACAGTTATCCACAGAAACAGTGGATGCAGCCTGGCAGAGCCCTCACACAGAGCACACAGAGCAGCCAGCAAATGGTAACAATCATGTTTGTAATCCTGCTAAAATGGCCCTGTGCAAGGACGGTATGGCAGACTGAAGTCTTCCTGCACCAACTGATTCATTACCTGTACCATGAGTGTGGAGAAAAGAGAGCCCTGAAAGTGAGTCATGGAGGATTCTAAAGCAGAGCACCAGCTCCTCTTTGGAGCCTCTGCCATTGTTGCCATTTAGCAAAGCCATGAAAAAAATCCTAGGCTTGCTAGGGTCTTGTCTAACCCCCAAATACATCTCCACAGCAAAATGTCTTAACAGTCTTGCTCAAAAAGCAGGGGAGCAGGGGTTTTCTTGCAGAAAAAAATGTAGAGGTTCACTACAGAACAGGTATGGAGTGAATGTCAGGTGTGGATGAATAAACAGAACAAAACAGGAAAAACGGTGAACAGAGAGTAAGTGGTTGTCTTCAGCCTTTGTAATCTAAGTCTTGGAGAGACCCAGTGTCTCTATTAATACTTCAGGGCCTCTTTGTTTTTGCATATCCAGTTATTCATACTCGGTTTTGCATATCCAGTGAGCTCGTTTGTCACAACTCATTGACTGTATTTCTCTGATTGGACTCTCAATTTTTTGAATGTTTTGATTTCAGCCTTTTTATTCCCATACATTATTATTTTCTCACTCCTCCTGTGATCCTCACTGCAGTCTTCAGACTCTGACATATGAAGTTGGCCCTCATACATTTTAGGAGCTCTGAGATTGCTGAGTATTTATAAAAACAGCTTGCATTTCTCTAAGGTTTTCATTCAGAGAGTTCAAAGTTCAACACACCAGTCATTCTGACATCCCTTCTAGGAGGGAGCTAATTGAAGAGAGGAACTGCCTAAGGCACAAAGAGATGAAGAAACTGCACGAAGTCCAACAACACCAGATATACTTGCTGTATCTCTGGTGTGTCATCCCTGATCTGCAGTCTGACCTACTGTGACAATTTTAATGATTTCTTTTATTTCAGGCATCTTTCCACATCCTGCTTCCCAAATTGTCATTTTTAGAAGTCAACTACAAAGGTCTACTTGCTGCTTTTTAAAACATCAGAGAGCTAAAAAATAGCATGTTTTCATTTGACAGAACATTAACTTCAGCTTGACTTTTATTATTTTGCTTGAGTTTCCCTGGACTGGAAAACAGATGCCATAAAGGGATAAAACGACACCAAATAAAATTTAAAGAGCATCAGAAGATGAGATGCTGCATCACAATGTGTGTGAACCTGAAACATTTTCTATTTGTTTTACTGAATTCCTGACAATCACATGAAAGGGAAGTTTCCATTTGTAAACGTTTAAGTATCTTCAGAAGGTCTTACTGAAGAAAGAAGTTCAAAGGTTAGCTAACAGAACTATCTCACGGGAAAGGGGAAAACAAGATACCATGTCTTATAGGGAAATACTCCAGAAAAACAAAACAAAACAAAAAACCAACCATAGATTCTAGCAAGTAAACTGAAGATACTGCAGTATCATCTTAGAGCTTTCTGTCTGAATTTTCATTTACAGAGCTTCTTGCAAAAATGAGCAGAGGACTCTGCACAGTAGGAAGAATAAAAGTGTATCCTAGGCTAAAAATAAAACTGCACCCACTGGTGCTGAAGTCAGACCTGACTGGATCATTTCCATCTTGCAAAGAAAAATAAGGGAATGTGTACAACAACAATTAGTCCTGCCCTGTGCAGCTATGAACACCTGCTGTACACACAGTTCTCCCTCTTCACTCAGTACTGGCTTTTCTCATGCTTCTGCGTGATACCAAAGTATTTGCCAAAGGAAAATAATGCTGCTGCCAAAAGGAAATAAAACTTGTGTGTCCCTATATATATATTTATTTTTCTGCACTCCTTTGCCAGTGGATCCCCCCCTCGCCCATGCATATGCATTCAGACAGAGACGAGCTCAGGCACTTTCTATTCCTATTTCCCCTGGGGGTATGGAGCGGTTTTAATTTCCAACCTACCACAGAATTGTCAGTGAAGGCATCAGGGTTATTCTCATAAATGAACTTCTCCACCCTCAGCTGTCGTAATTTGAACATCTTGGATCCTTTGTTCGTGAGGAGAGAAAGCTCTTCTAGCATCACATCTCTGGGGATGCTGATCTTCTTCCCCAGGTTCAGCTTGGATACCTCTTGTGGCATGTCTACAAAACATATGAAACAGGACACTTTAGGAAGTGCTCTGGTCCAGCTCTCTTGTCCATTGCTTCCCAGCATCAGGGATTTCAAAGTAGCCAAATTCTCTTCTAAATTTCTAAATTAAGTTTTTAGGAAATAACCCATGTACTTTTTTTTTTTTTTTTTTTTTTTTTTTTTTTTTTTTTGTGCAGTGATGAAATTTTTTATATAGGTGGGTGAAATTTACTGTGGATTGGAATCAGGACATAAGGGTGCATGTATTCTACATGTAGCCACATCTGAAGCACCTCAGTGCAGCAGAAGTTATTGGTATTGCCTCAAAATGTGCCCCTGGCTTATCCAGTTACTGCCTGATACTCCCCTCCTCTGGACTGAAATGAGTGGCAGTCAGCTCTTCAGATCGCGCTGTCACACAGTGAACAAAGACAATTCTGGCATGCTTTGGTTTAAACATTATTCTGTAACCATGGCAAGATTTAATGAAGTTATATCATGTTTGTTTGTTTTAAGGGGAACTTCTGGAAGGAAAAGTGGTGGACCTTCTCTTCAAGACAATAGGCTGCTTACTGGATAAGTCCCTTTCCATATAATTTGGTACCCCCAATTCTCTGTCAGAGCAATGGATTCAAACATTTTCAGTGTAAAAATCTTGCAGAAATGTGGTTAAAGCTTTTCATCCTGAAACAAGCAACTTTTCTACTTTTCTTTTTTTTTATTATGTGTCTGTATTAAGTAAGGTTAAGACCACTTATCTGTCTCTACTTATAATTTACAACAGAGAATAAATCTCCCTCCTTAAACTGGTATAAGATTAGTATAAGCCCATTAATTTTAATAGACGTTCTTTGAAGAAATTCTCTTTTTTTTTTTTTAAGCAAGCTAATCACATCTGACACTATGTCCTAGGGCAAGAGGAAATGCCCTTTAATGGAAAATTGGATTTTTACTTGCTCATTTACATGAATGCAGGATTAGGATGAATAGAAAAATAAATACAAGTACCCTAATAAAGAAGTTTAAATAGTCCTTTTCGGGAGCTGAAGAAAGGGCCAGCACTGAATTACTACTTTACAAAACCTCTGAAAACCTTTCCCATGTTGTTAAAAGTAAAGAGGAAAATATCACATTTAATTAAAAGTCACCCTACCCAATACACATGTATTCTGTAGAAAGAGAAGTGTCCCAAGTCATATTCTTCCTGCTGTGTTAACCCCACTGAGAGATTTTGCCTTTTTCCACTAATGAGTGCTGGAATCAAAGGAATTCTCTCACAAAGAGGAAAAAGAGGCGAAGATTGCAAGAGAGAGATTAACGTAGAATATAACCAGGCATTGCAATATTGATGCCCAGAAATGATCATATTCTCTTTCCATTCACACTGACATGGTGTATACAACACATTTAACAGAACATTACAGAATGTGGTGTGCTTGAAGGCTGCGCTTTAGTAATAGTTGTGACCTCCTGGTAAGTTCAATGCATATCTTGCTGTAGGAGTTCAGTCAGATGTGGTGTGAAATTTTGAAAGCTAAAATTTAAGTTGGAACCCAAACAGTTCTCATGTGTGCAGTTTTGCATATCTTACCTTCGTGTGTCAGCTTCCCAATGAGTTTAGTGGACTTTTTCCTTTTAACAGGAGCAGGAGTCCCTGCAAGGGGCATTCCCACAAAGAGTTCTCTGCTTTGCTCTAAACACACAAGGAAATGGAGAATGAAACACTGGAAGTTATCTCTTGCCTCTCTTTCAGTTGCCATCTACAGTTAAGAGACACATGGTCTTCATTTCACACACAGGCTCTTTTCCATCCCTTCCACATGGAAGAGGTAGCAAATGGTATCATCCTATGCAGAATATCCTGCTGTTCTTTGGAGACATAGTATTACGACACAAAATATGGCAACTGGTCACAGCAGAGGCATTGCCATCCAAACTACACAGTATAATTACAACATAGCAGTCTCCCAGCCTGTGTGTGCCACAGTGCTGCTCTGTTACATTATTGTGCTGGAGTAACAAAACGTCAGTTTGAAAATTCACTACCATAACATACTCTAATAGCGGGCAGTTATCATTCAGTGGTGATGTATGCTTTGGTATTAAGATGTTGAGTCTGCCCATGAGTTATCTGGGAGCATTTTGAATAATGTGTTAGTTTGGTTTAGATGTTTAGATAGTTCTATTGAAATTGGAATAAAAAAAAAGGAAGAAAAAAAAAAAAGAAACCCTATGTAATTCTAACTTGTTACAGAAGGGCTGGAGAAAGAAGGCACAGGCAAGCTTGTTGAAGGAAAAGTTGTTCACCCAAGTTGTTTGAAGTCACTTGCACCAGTATCTTATTTATTGGTCTTATCACATTTCATTTTGGAGAGTAGGCGAGAGGAAGAGGGAGATTTCTTCTGGTACACTGTTTTCCATCTTTGTCCCCAAAAGGATAAAAGATGTGTGCTTCAAAGTCAGGGAAAGTTAGGAGAAATCTCAGCAATTTCACTTCACACAGCTTTTCACAGTTCCTCTGGAGGTTATCACACATAACATGAGTAGAGCCAAAGTCTTGCCTTTGCTTTAGCACTGTCAGTGCCCGAATAGCAGCATACAGGGGGACAGATCCTCACCTAATACCACTGTACACAGTGCAGATGAAAAAGAGCAAAGGTCCACTGGCTTCCTCAGTGGAATACAGTAACTGATCATCTCCATCCTTGTGCCTCTTTGCACCTTTAGTTGCTTAACACTTCAGAACTGAATAGACTGAACTAGGAGTTATATTTATGTAACCATGAGCACATATATATATATAAACTAGCAAGCAAACAACTAGCTCTGGGAGCTTGTGCGCTGCCCTTGATGTGATCAAGACATTTTTATCTTCTGTGTATTTTTCAGTTTTATTCCACTGTTGCTCCTTTTGCAACGTGATTTTCATGTGATGAGGTGATGATAACTGCTAAAGCAGCCCAGCCCCACCAAACCAGCTCCAATCACACTGGCAGATATTCTCATGGATATTATTTTTACTTTCTGATTTCCAAGCTTTACTTTTCCCTGAGATGCTGCCTATGTAGTTCACATGGCAGAAGAGCCCATCCTGGTGTATTCGCAAAGCAAGCGTAAGCAGGTGCAGCCATAAAGCATGTGCTGCACATTCTCCTCGAGCAGACGGACATCTGCTTGGCTATTTAAAAGAAGCGGGCCCTGCTTGACAGGAAAGGGGCAATGCTGCCAGGAGGCAGGGGGGTTGGAAGGTTATGGCCCATCTGATGGGTCACAAGACTGCCAAAACAGAGGGAAAATCATCTGCATGCCCCAAATGTGGTCTCCTTGGGGCAAGAGAGGAAGGGCTGGCACTGGTAGGGAGCCGTGCCCTTCCAGCACTCCCATTACGGAGGAGCAGTGAGGGCAAGGCTGTCCCATTCTGCTGTCCTTCACTAGTCCATCAGGACTGGGGAGTGGAAAACCTGCTCCATGGAAGTGGTTTAACGTAAGGAAAAGGGCAACGGTCTTCAGTATGGACAGGGCTGAGAGCCACACCGTGACTCTTCCTGCTACGCCACCACGGGGGAGGCTGCTGGAGCCTCAGTCCCCAGCCTCCCCACTGTCCCATGCATAAAGCCAGGGCCACAATTGTCCTTTTCTCCCCTCAGCCTTATCCCTCAGTGCAACTCCTCTGTCTTTTCCTGCATGAGTCTTTGCAGCAGTCATTTTCTTGGTTTTGCTTCAAAGCAACCTAGTTTTCACCCTCTCCAGCCCCTGCCCTAAACTATTTTGCTTCGAGGTCAACTCACCTCAGGCTTGCAGTGCCCCGCTCAGCTCGGCTCATGCGCCTGCCCCACAGCTCGGCAGGGGGCTGCTTCCTCCCAGCCCGTCCTTGGGTGCTGCTGGGGAGGCTGGTCCGGCAGCCCCGCTCGCCCAGGGGGCCTGGGTGCAGGCAAGCTCTGCCCAGCACAAAGTGCTGATGCAGAGTGCTGTGAATTTGACTCTTGAAGTCTGCTTGCACAGGCATCCTGCGGTTATTAATAGCTGACAGCCTGGAGCGTAGGGTCTCAGATAGCACTGCCACCGGCCCCGAGGAGAGGGGAAAGGAAAAGGTTGCTCCTTGGGCCTCCTGCAGTCGCTGTCTCCGTGCCCAGGAAGACCAGGCACCCCGTAGGTGCCTCACTCAAATCAATATTGCATTCCTCTTCCTCCTCCTGTTCCATTTTAGTAATCCTTTCTCAATATCATGTTTCTCAGCAATGCTTCAAAAACTCTCTGGGGTTTTGCTCTTATTTACATGTTTCTTCTGCCCCCTCCTCACTCCATCATTCAGCTTGGCCTCCTCAAGGCTCTCATACACAATTCCTAAAATGCCAGGCATTCAAGTAATGCATCTGAAGGCACAGAAGTAAAGTGATCATATGCATGAACCAAGAAGTAGTGAGAAAACCACAAAGTCTGGAAAGCTATTTAGAGAGTCTTAGGAAGTAGCTGTGCAATGTGTATGGGAGACCCAGAAGGATCAAACAGCAAGGAAACTCATTTCCTGATTCATGGCAGAAATGGGGTTGATTGCCTGCATTTTGTGTAGCTCTGTGCATGCCAACGACACCCCTACCATCGCTCCTTTGTCTGTGAATAGGAAGTAGGGACCTACGGGCAATAAACTGCCTTTATACCCTGCTTGGAATCAGGGCACATATGGCCATCTCCTAGCCTAAAGTTTGATGTGCTGATAATTGCTCAAAATCAGCAGCCCTTTGCCTCTCCTTTCTCAAAGGCATGAGATAGAGTTGCCTCAGATTTAAGAAGTTTCTGCCTCCATTTTGGTAATCAACTAAGAATTAATGTGATTTATATTATGAGGTAGGAAGCTGAGAAGTGCAGCTACCATTATACGGCACCTTCCTGCAGTCACTGGAACGATGCTAAACTCTGCCTCCTCTCTGCTTGCCTCCAGCAGCTGTTTTCAGACCATTTTTTAGCTGCTATATTATTTCTCCAGTCATCTCCAGCACCTTCATGAGCACAAATTACACCTTAGGTGAACAATCTGTGCTAGATGGATATCACAGGGAAACCTGTTGGGTTTTGAGGCATGGTGTAGCTCTAGAAGATGTTGTAGCAGGGAAATATGTGTTTATTCTTCCCTACCACACAGCACGACCTGCTGCTTCTCTGCTTCCTCCCATCCCAGTGGAGAGATGGTCCAGATGCATGCAGAAGAGCTGTGCAGGATGGAAGGAGAGGGCCTCAAGACTAGTGGGAGATCGATGGAAACCCTCTTACAAAACTCTAGAGAGAGTAGGGAAAAGCAATAGGAAGGAGATGAAGGGAAGGTGTGCAGTGTCTGTGAATCTCAGACAGGATACTGGCAGGCATGCCCAGCAGAAAGGACTGGGCACTGATGGCAATTCGGGGTGAGATGCCTCCAGGAGACCAGATTCCTCTGAGGATCCCCATCCCAAAGGGTAAGAAACAAGTGGGGTTAAGGGAAGGCAGGTATCCATACACAGGGTGAGGTGTGGGACCTAACGGTGCTGTTGGTGTGTACTGCACGGAGCTGGAGCCTTGATCCCAGAGGGAATGTAAGAGAGGGTTTATTCTGTTAGTATGGCACCAGGATTTACAGGGTGATTTGGATAAAGCAGTCTTGTGTCTGACACTTAAGCACCAAGGCACATCTTTAACTGAGATTCCCACCTCCTACTCTAGCTTCAAATAAAATCGTATGGCTCCATTTTCAGTTGCCAGGCTGAGAACTAAATGCTGCTCATTCTCCTCTCTCTGCACAGTTTCCCTGAGAGATAGAAATACGTAGTTCACTAGTCTAGAAATGTCTTGGGCGGGCGTAGCAGAGATGGCACTTGTGCCCTGCCACGATGCCAGGTTCAGCAGCTCAGTGGCTTTTTGCATGGGTAGTGTTGTCCCAGTCTGATAGCCCTGCCTTTGGTAATAGGATGAAAACAGGAGAGCTAAGAAGTAATGTAGGGCTCTTACTCTTATCTTGTAACCCACTCATGCTCAAGGCTCAGGCTTGTAAATCATTACAAGACTTGGTTGATGAGTTACCTTTTTTTTTTTTTTTTTCCCCTGGATTGTAGTGAGATATGGGGGCTAAATTCAGTCCTTGCTTGAGAGTGGAGCTTCCACTTAGGTCAGTGGTAATAGTACCTGTCCTGCCTTCAGGACATTTCAGCACTTCAGAGAGGAGTTTTTAATCACACAAGGGACTGTCTGTATTTCACTGCGACTACCTCCCTCTTTCCAAATATATGCTTTGCTTAAGTGGCTTTAAGAACAGCTTGCACAATGCTTTGCTTTGTCTGACCTGTACCTTCAAAAGTTGTTTATTTTTCTGCTGAATTCCCATGCACCTAATTTTAAACAGGCAACTTCGGAATGTTGATGTCTGGAAAATCATTTCAAGCACAGCAGATGAGACCTGTCTCATTCCATAGTGCTAGATGGCCGTAAGTAGCAGCCAAGACAAAAGTCATCGGCAGGGCTGCCTCCTGAGCACATTTTGATCATGTGAAAGTCTGGCAAGCAGAGTCAGTCTGGCAAAGAGTCTTCACCATTTTAGTTTTCCAAAGATATGGAGTTAAATATTCACCTTGCTCCCCTTTCTCCCTGGAGCCCAGGACTGTTATGTGCTGAAAATATTCGTAAGCAGCGGATTTTAACACAATTTGATCTGTCCTGAAAAGAACATGCAAAGCTCTTGGGTCGGCTTTTGTGGGGGAGGTTGCTTTTCATTTTGAAATACATATATATATATATTGATCTTTTAAAATATTTTGTATATGCCTAATCTCTTCCACTTCTACACAGACAGCAGGAAGACTTGTCAGTAGCTTGTAGCAACACAATAGGACAAATAGTTAACACCCGGCTCTCTCCTGCCATTAAATGGGCTTAGGTGATGATGATGCATAGGTCTGGGACAGAAAGATGTAGGATTTGATCACAAAGCTGTGTGTTGGAATAGCTGGGTACCTATGGTGTGTTACTCGCCGGCAGTCTGCCTGCATGCCCCACATGCTGCCACCCAGGAATCCCCCCCAAGCCGCAGCAAGCCTCCCACTGCCAAAACTGCCCGGCATGAGGCTGGTCTTCTCCTCTGGTATGTGGCATTAAGAAACACCATATGTGAATGCCAAAAGAGGTTGATTAGGAGGGAAGGATTCCCTAAGATTTTAAACCCTCCAAGTTTAACACCACATCAGGTGAATGCCAAAACTCCGGATAATTTAGAGAACAGTGGCAACATCTAGTGGCCATTGCAGCTATAGGTATGTAGTGCCTGGGAATATCCTTATTCTTCACACATGCCACATACCTGCCTGGCTTTGCACTTTGCTGGACACTTCTCCTTCCATCCAACATAAGTCTTTGGGGGTAGGTACCCCCCCCATGGCACCTTACTATTTTCTATTTTTAAAATACTCTCTGAGGAGCTCACTGGAGTCCATGTTCGTCCCTAGCCTGCCAACAAAGGTTCAGTAACCCTGTGGCTTTGCTTTGGGCCAGTAGTCTCGGGGCTGGTTCCCCCTCCACATTTGAAAGTCTGATTGTCTGATCCTTCTGACACGGTCTGTTGTGAGAAGAAATGACTCTCACTTGAGAAGGTTGTAGAGGTTAACATGGAATTTAATCATAGCCCTGGACACAACAACTGTCCTGCAATGTGTCAAACCATCTGGAGTAGCTCGTAATCCTACTATGTCAGCTTTATTAAGCAAAACAAGATGCAGCCCTAATCTGCAGCTTGTGCATCTGTAGTTTTATCTCTTTGGGAACTGCACTTCTGGTTGGGCTTGAAGCTCAGGTTTGGCATCATCAGACATTGCTACCCCTTTGGATTTTTTACTTTCCACAAATCAATCAGAAATAGGCTGGATAGTCCCAAAACCCACCTCCAGACACTGTGTAAGGGACGCCTCCTAGCAGTTAATCTGAGAAACATCCCCAAAACAGTGCCTGGGCAAGTGTCCAGACTGCATTCTAATCCTATAGCTGACCCCAGCAGCTCCTGCAATGCTCAGGAATTGCTATCTGTGAGTGACATACATCTGGAAAAGTAATGCCTGACAACACTCGTCTGAAACTGAGCACAATGAACCTCTCAGGACCCAGGGCTGGAGCCTGAGGATGTAGTGGGATATATTTGTTTTTCTGATGGATTGGGTTTCCTGATTTCTCAGTACGTTAAGAATACAGTGAGTAGTAGTACGATGTGGGTTTGTATGTGAACTTAGTGGAGCTGACAACCTGTTGTTAATACCAGATTTATAAGCAGGGGATAGCAGAGGAATCCCTTAACAGGGATTCAGGAGCTAACAAATGAGGATTTAGGCTAAGTCTGGAAAAGGTGACTAAATCAATTTTAGGTTATGCTAGGTGTTTTGTCCCATCCCTTCACTGTTAAAATTTGGACCCATCTTTTGCTAGGGCAGGGACTGTTATGGCAGGGACAGCCTAGGACAAGAGCAGGTTGCTGGGCCAGATTTCATACTGACAGGTCCTATCTGCACAATAACTGGGACAAGAAGAGGTGGTTGGGATAGGTTTCTAGCTGGCACCTCTGTAAATTCCTGTCTGGATTTTGTTCTGTTTTAGCCATAGCCACTGGGCTGGAGCAGAGCAGGGCTATGAGTGGTTATGCTGAGGGTGAACAGGAACGGGCAGAGCTGATTGTAGCACCAGGCTGTGACACCACCCCTAAGGAAATTTCTTCTTTGCCCTATCAGTGAGTGGTTTATAACCCTTTACACCAAAATTTACATCTGACTTAATTTTTGATTGTTTTGCTTAGTTGTTTTTATTACCAGGACATCCCATCTTTTTTTGGACTCCTTATATTGTCTTGGCCTTAGCAGTAGTAATAGATTGTGGTGGTGGTGAACTGCATGTGATGTACACAGCAGTCCTTTCTTGGTGCTAGGCAAAGAAGGTGACAAAATGCCACGTGTAAAGTGCATATCACAAGTTTATTCTTCTGCACAAACAAATAGAAAGTGACTGTAAATTGCAAAAACGACAAAACAGAAAAGGAAAAAAGTATTTCCATAAACAGAGACGCCACCTCTGTTCTCCTTCTGGGGTCACATCTTCCACCAGAGCACTGCTGTGAGGCTCCCATCTTCAGAGCACCGACAAGTCTCCTCTAAGAAGAGGGTCTGGTAGAGTGTGCTGGATGGTAGCAGAAAGGGAGTGAATTCTGTCAGAGGAACAATCTTGGGTTATTCTGTGCTGCATCTGGTGAACAGTGACTCCTCGTCACACCAGTCTCTTCCGAGATTCTTCCTCTCAGCTGCTACAGGAACTTGAGGTTATCTCTGGCAAGTGTTGCCATACATTCAGAGGGAAGAGAAGCCAAGATAAACCCCCAGGATTGCCATAGCTGCAATGTAGAACCAGCAGCATGCTAGAGAGGAGGCCGTTTTAAATCAGAGCCCATGTAGACGTCTTCAAATGCTTACCTAAGGGATACTGGGGGTTGGCCTACCACTGCAGCTCATAACTTAGCAGGTGGGAGCTAAAACTTGTCCAGCAACTGTTTACATGTGTGCTTGTTCAACAGCTGAGGAATTAGGAATTTGGAGAGGCTCAAGACAATCTTAGACGGTTCAAAAGTATTCCTTGTAACCTCAACCGTGACCTTTCTAACAGGCAGCCACATTATTTTCATGAGCAGACACTAGCAGAGCTGCACAAAGCCAGCAGTTGTGCAAGTTTCTTCCCTATAGCTTAGCAGATGCATCTCAGTATTAGTTCTCATCTCATGCTACTTGCAGCCACAGGCCTTATTTGGGATACTCCACAAGCACTGTAGGCCTCATCTGCAGCACCCTCTGCTTCTGCAGAGCCCCTTCTGTCCTCAGCACAGGACCCAGAAAAGACTGGGAGAGGCTGATGCCATCAAACTAGCGTTCCTTCCAAACCTAGTTTTGAACCAAGGATGGTAGAGGTGAAATGCAGGATCCCTTGCCTCCCGATTCTTTTCCTTGCTCTGATGTTTAGCATTAATTCTCCTATCAGACCTAACATTTTTTCATCTCCTGCCCACTACATTATCAGAAATTATGGGCCGAATCCAGTTACTGCACTCAGGTCCTGCCATGTAACATTCCACAGTGTTTGGCCATCATTGTTTGACTTGCATCAGTGTCTCCTAGAGATCTGGTGCAGCACCACCCAAATACAGGCCAGATGCAATCTCCTGAACATACTAAAAACAGACTTCTCTCTCTTTTATTTTATTTTTTATTTTATTTTATTTTTTTTCTTCCCAGTGGCAGAATAAATTCCTGAGACACTCAGGTCCTGAATGCACTTGATTTTTAGGTCCGTGAGGGTCAGGAACACTGGAGTAAGATTCAGACTTTCTGAGGTTATTTCTTCACTGCAGAATTATCCTGAACACCCTTTCTCTGGTCCACGTAACCCCTCCTCTACACCTGAGTTCAGTGATGCTTTCAGCCTGGGCAAGCTGGTCTGTCAGTGCCAGCCAGCCAGCACTCCACAAGGAGATTACAGACTAAACTTTTGCAGCACTACCAGTCCTTTAGTTCCTCCCCACAGGTTAATTAGAAAAATGGAAGACTCCTTCTTTCTGTGGGAAGAATTACAGACATTTATCTTGCTAGAGCACATGGCAATATGTGCAGCAACAATGGCAATACAGTGCAGCACAGGATGAGTGAGAAAGCAATCATCCAAGTCAGGTTTTGTAGCGTGGCTGCTCCCCCCCACAGTGAAGTGGATTCTGGTGATCTGAGTTAACTCTGCAGTGATGACGTCTCCTAAGACCTCCCCTCTAAGGCTTTCCAGGAACATGGACCATCACCTCATCATTTGAGGTCGACTGCTCCTCTGTCATACAACCAGGTGCAGCACCTCCCCTTTTCTTATTAACTCAGGGCATGCCCTAAGTTTTTTTCTCCAGCCTCTCCCATGGCTGATAGCCTTCCGAGAGAGGTGTCACTGCTGTCCTCCTCCCTGCCCAGCACACTCATCCTACATTCCAGGGCTCCCAGCAATGTGCACTGCAAACACAGGCCTGCAGAGCGAGGCCAGCCAGACACAGAGGATTCAAAGGGACTTGGCAGGATTGTGTATCGCTTTTCCTTTTCTCTCATTCCCTCCCTCTCAGGCTTGTCCAGGACTAGAGTTGCTAGCTGGGTTCTCCAGCCCACTCTGTGAGGTTGCCACAGAAAGGGGAGCAAGGGCAGAAAAACAAATGTCAGGGGGTTGTGCAGACTGGAGTGTAGGTGATGGGCACACACACATGCACAGGCCCTACTGATATCCTGAATTCTTTCCTGGGAGAGGGAATGCTTTCTTCTTGTATACCTTTGGTGTAGGGATTAGGTCTGAGGCTAGCCTGGGGCAATCAAAGAATAACCAGTCCTACTTCCCCCGCACTGCCAGCAAACTGAGCTCTGTATGTGTGTGTCAGAGAATGCTGATCCTCTGGGAATCTCAAAGCACTTCAGTTTTTATCAATTAGTCTTGAGGATACTTAAATCATTTAGCATGCAATTCCATTTGTAACTCTGTTCCCCTGTACTCCACTCTCCTGATGAGACTCTCTGTAAAAGGGGCTCCATTTTCCAGCTCAACAGAGAGTTTTCAGGAAGTTTTATGTCAAGACCCATTTCCAATCTAGCCACTCTTCTGTCCACTAAACAAAAAGCTGAAATGCAAACGCTTATTCAATCCTGCCTCCTTTTAAAGCCAACTTTACCTTCTCCCACACAATCCTTCTTTATACTTACAGCATCTGCATCCTGTTCCAGTGAGACTAATGCTGCAGGGACTGCTTGGAGCTAACCAGCCACTGCCTGAGCTTAGCTTTGCCCTTTGTGTATCTCCAAAAATTGATAGCTCCTGCTGTGGGGAATTTGTGGTAGCCCCACCAAGTCCATTCAACACCTCTCTGGCAACCTGCTCCCAGACCTGATGGCTGAGTTTCGCACCAGCTGGGATGACTGCTTCGTTCAGTCCCCGCCTGGCGACCAGAGGAACAGGCACACATCGCCATCCTCCTGTGCAGGACACGCTGCCTACCTGTGCACGTGCAAACCTCCCCACTCTGCTCTCTTGCCTTCTTTCCCATGGAGGGAAATCTGGCAGAAGTGTCCAAGGCAGAGCCCCACTTCTCCTTCCTCTCCCTGCTGACTGCTGCTGTGTGTGTAGGGGTGTGCCTATGTACGGCCTCACAGGCTCTCAAAAAAGCAGTCTGATGGGGAAGGTAGGACTTCTGTTTTGTAATCCTGTCTCCAACCCGTCCTTCCTGGAAGGCTCTTGTCCGCCAAGGCCCCTCCATTCAGGGTTGGCTCCAAAGACCTTGGGAGGAAACCACTGCATGTCCTCGTTGAGACCACACCTGCCATTCACCCTCTCCAGACACGGGTTTTGCTGGTGCAGTCGAGTTCCCAGTCCCTGTGTACCACACGTGCCCTCTCTCCACATTCTTCCTCCATCTGTAGCCACAGCCGTAAGCCTTGCCATGAAGCTGCCCATCTGAGACCAAGGGGAGGTTGGGGGAGAGGGTGGTGCAGAAGGGGAGCAATTTTTTTTTTCTCTTTTCTTCATTTTACATCACTCACCCCAATGTACTGAGCTGACATGAAAGACAAAACGAGCACTATCTCTGTGGGGCCGTGGATGGGATGGTAGCGGCGCCTGCCTCAGTGGTGGCCAAAGCTCGGCCGCCACACGTTGGCCTGCATCCCCGTTCTGGCTGCTGAGAATTTGGGCCTGGCCACCTGAAACCGAGAGGCTGAGGCAGGGTTTGGGGAAGGCCCCAGGCTCGCCTGAACAAGCTCAGGGGAGCTCTGGTATGGCTTAGGGGACTGGCTGAGCTCCACCTGGAAGGGCGCTGGGGTAGCGGGGGCAGAAGAGGCCATTTCTGTTCTCCACACGGGCTCATCCAGCGTGGTGGCCGAGCGGGGCACAAGCACAGTGGGTGCCATGCTGCCTGAGGCCGGCGCGGGAGCCGGGGTGGAGAAGCGACGAATCTCCTGGGCCTTGGCTGTTTTCACCGGGACCTGCTTGGCTGCGGGGAAGGACGAGCCGGGCTGCGGGGCTGCCTGAGCAGGAGGCTCCTGCGTGCTGGGGCTTGGGGGATCTCCAAAACAGAACATGGCTGACTTTAGCTGGTAGGGCTGATGGCGCATGAAATCGATGACCTTGAGCCCTGATTTCTGGCCAGGTGCCTTTTTCACTTTGCTCTCTGCTTTGCTAGCCTGAGACTTGCTGGCAGCCAGAGGATAGAAAGGGGAATGCATCGGGTTGTAAGCTATCGGAGGGGGGGCCCGGATGTTGGGTGAATATTTCCAGGATGAAGGTAGAGAAGGGGAAGGAGAGGGGGTCCTGGGCTTGGACTCCGGCTTCGGCGTTGTCTCCACCACAAATTTGTCCATGCGGCTCTGGCGTTTGGCAAAGAGCTCTGCCCCCTTGCCCTTAAGCTGAGGCATGTCGTGGGCCCCATTTACCAGTCCAGCATCTTGCTGCTGAGGCTTCGGAGCCACTGGAGGTGGGGTTTTGAACTTGCGGCCAGAGGACTGCATGAAGTTGCAGGCCTCGGCGCCCAGGCTGAGGAAGTCCTCTTCGGGCCCAGACTCAAAGCCTGCCCCAGGGTGGTCACCTTTTGGCTTCTCATCCAGGTTCTGCACCAGAGACAGGAGCTCGGGGTTGGGTGAGTTCTTCTTCTTCTCCTCAATCTTACTGAACATGGGTTTCTTGTTGCCCCGCCGGCGGGCCTCCTGCAGGATGCCTGTGCGGGGAGCCGGCACGGAGATCCTCTGCTCCCTGGAGGTGAGGGGCTCGGAAGGAGGCCGTGGCGTCGCCGGTGAGGTGGCAGGAGAAGGCTGCGCTGGCAGCGGGGAGCTGCTCACCACGTGCTGCGGTGGCGCTGGGCTGATATACAAAGACGAGGAGGCTGTTCCAGGGGCTCGTGGCTGGGCCGCTGCAGAGGCCACCTCCCCTCCTGGCTTTGAGGGAGTTGATAGAAATATGGAGGCAGTGGATGTCCGGGCAGTGTTGGTGGAAGGCTTAGCCTCTGGAGCGCTTCCTCCTGCTCTCGGCTGTGATTCTACTGGTGGTGTTGGCCTTCCTGGTGCGGGAATATACAGAGATGTGGAGGAGCTCACTGCACCGCGGTGTGCCGGCACTGGGGCGCTGGCAGGTGATCCTGGAGCCTGAGGCGAGAAAGGGGGAACCGCCGTGCTTTGCCCACCCAGGCTTTCAGTGGGCTTTTTGGGTGCAGATGGCCTGAAGATGACGGAGGATGTCGCTGGGCGTTGGCCAGAAAAGCCAGGGGTGAAGGGCCGTGCGGATCTGTTGAACATACTGGCTGTGCTTGCAGAGAAGGGGTCGGGGGTGCCAGGGGCTGGCTGGAAGACAGTGGGGCTGGAGGGAGCCAGGAGCGGAGCGGGCAGAGTGGCTGGCTGCTTGCTGGGCACTGGCACACCTTCCAGGTGGATGCTGAGGGGCACGCTGCTTGTCTTCTGGGGCACAGGCATCTCTCCATTCAGCATGCCCGGCTGCGGCTGCACAGCTGGGGCGAGCTGGGGGCCCTTCTCTGCAGGGACTTTCTCTACTGTGTACTTCCCAGCACGTTCCCTCTGCTGCTCAAATAAGCGGGCTCCTTTACCCGAGGCCTCACTCAAACCTTTTTGCTTCTCGTCTTTCTGCTCAGAGTCTGACTTGGACTTTTCAATGTCCAGGTAAGTGTTGTCCCAGTCTGAGTTATTCGTTAAGCTTCGGGCATCAGAGAAACCTTCCTCGTCAAATTCAGACTCACTGGTTGGAAAAACTCCGTCTTCCTCCTCGTAGGAGCGGTCTTCGTCGACACTGCCAAAGCTTACCAGTGTGTACTTCTTGGCCCTCTGCCTGCGCTTCTTGAACATCAACACCCCCTTGGAGTGGGGGTTTGGTGCATCTGTCAGCAGGGAGGCAATGGTTCTGCACTTGGTTTTGGCTTCTTTCACGTTCTTCTCTTGGATGCTCTCGTGGCGGTGGAGCTCTGCAAGAGACAAAGAGAGGCAAGCTCAGAGCTCAGCAAGAGGCTGGATGGGCAGAGATGGAGAGCGATACGGCTGTAGGTATTCAAGTGCTCATACAAGAAGGCACACTGTCACCCCCTGCCCTTCCTTTTCTTTCCAACATTTGCTCATAGTATCTTTAAGACCTACTGATACAAACCCATGTTCAGTTTTCTCTTTTCCTGCAAACACAGTCAAAAAAGTTCATACAGGTCAACTCTCCTTACTCCAAAGATACTGGAGTCACAAAGACCTCAAGAGGGACAATCGGGGCCTGAGCCCTGCAGTGAATATCTTGCAGCAACACTGTGTGTAGGGCTGTTTGCTGCTCCCTGCAGCGGCCCCACAGCAGCAGGAGGCAGGTTTTCACCCTTGCTGTAGTCCCTTGCCTGTGCCCCATGCCCAGCAAGGAAACAGAGCATTTGCTCCCAAGCAAGAATCCCAGACCTCCACGACCGATCAGCCAGGCCAGAAGGAATCCACTTACACAGGCTTGCCTGGAAAAGCCAACACCTGTTGGGACGCTGGCATGAAAGGGCGGGATAATCATTTTCCACCTGCTCTGCCAGTCCAATGGACACTAAAGCCCCAGGGAGGAACGCTGAGTTCTTTGCCCGGCATGCAGGGAAGTTGGGGTGAGCAAGATTCAACAGAAAACCAAACTCAGCTGCCCTAGGGAAAGCGGGAACTTGCCTAGAATTGGTGTTCAAGTGAGAGAAATTTGCACTACACTTGCCCTGAAAAAAATTATGCCCTGTTGAAGGTGGGGGGAAGAGAGGACAGGACAGGATAGGACAGGACGGGACAGGATAGGACAGGACAGGAGAGCTGCAGGCAGTGCTAGTGGATGGGGTTAGGTCAAGAAAGGATGGAAGCTGCTCAGTCCTCTTTGAATCTCATTTTGTTTCATCACAGAGCATCCATTCAATGGGGACCAGCTAATGTGGCAGTTATTTGCACTGGGGACAGCAGGGGAGAGGGATCTTAGCTAGGAAGGACACCAGCTTTCCTGGGGGCTGCAGATGTCCCCTAAAACCTGGCTGGGCTGCACAGTTGTGGCAGATGTCATTGTTCCATACTGCACCAGCTTAACCACAGCAGAAATAGCCTCCCTCTCCTACCCCATGCTAAAAATAAGGAGTTGGTCTGCACAGCAGTCATTCTTCCACAAAGCTTAAGATAAAGACAAAGAAAGACTCGTCTCAAGGTCTGCAGCAATTCCAGAGCACATGCTGCTGCCTTGTGATGTCAGCAAGGGGACTTCTCTGGTTTGAAATCCCCTTACTTGGGTGCTCAGTCTGCTCTTCCCCTTTGCACCCAGAAAACAAGAAAAAGCAAAATCAGTGCTGACCTGAAAAAATGGCCCACCATTTGTATTTACACTTGGAGAGTGAAGGCTGTCTTCAAAAGTTTCCTTACATACCAAATTTAAGCTGAACCAAGACGAATGTAGCGTTCAGGATTTTGTGGAGATGTAGTGCTCTTCAGCACAGTTGAGGACTTGCCCTCAAAGATCTGCTGCCCATGATGGAAACGAGTTCCAGTCCCTGAAGGTCACTCCACCTAGAAGTCTGCACGCCTGTGTCTGGGGGTTTTCACAGTGGAGGAAGTAAGAGAGATTTCTTTCTTTCTACAAGGATGCAGTCACTACACCTCACCAGGCTCCTATTTTGCTTCTAAATTTACAAGGAGGATGAGCATCACAACAGAATCTACATCAAGTCCAGACTATGTCAACTCTGCATGAGTGACTCAGAGGAAGATTTCTGGCATCAGGAGCTAACATCCAGGGAGCTACACCGTCCAAAGGGAGTGTCTGGGCAGCCCTTCTGGCAGCAGAGCACCATGAAAGGGCCCAACTCTAGCAAATGTAGTTAGAGAAAATAGAACAGTAGATGGTCTTGGTTATGCCTCAACCAATTCTTGGGCCAGGCCCAGCACTAATGTCCACGTGCAGCTTCCTTAGCAAGTTGTTCTGAACTACTCTGTGCTCTGAAGCAGCTGGAAACTGAGGCCCTCTGGGACCTGCAGCTTGCCTCTCTGTTCTGTTCTTCCTACATCCCTACTTATAAAGGCTAAAGCACATAACAAATTACACCCATTCTCCCAACAGAAAAAATGATCATGGTATTCAAGGTACAATCTCCCACAATGGTTTAAGAAAAACAGGAAAAGAGAAATCGTCCCAAAATGACTTGCTGAAGAAAAAGGATGAAGAAAAAGGAGAGTGAAAGCAGAATAGAGAAATGAACTGGGAAAAGGGAGGAGTGGAAACAGAAAAGGGGAAGAGAGGAGAGGAAAGCGAGAAGAGAAGAGAAGAGAAGAGAAGAGAAGAGAAGAGAAGAGAAGAGAAGAGAAGAGAAGAGAAGAGAAGAGAAGAGAAGAGAAGAGAAGAGAAGAGAAGAGAAGAGAGAAGAAAAAGAAAAAAAGAAAAAAAGAAAAAAAGAAAAAAAGAAAAAAAGAAAAAAAGAAAAAAAGAAAAAGAAAAAAAAAGAAAAAGAAAAGAAGAAAAAGAAAAAGAAAAAGAAAAAAAGAAAAAAAAAGTAAAAAGAAAAAAAGAAAAAGAAAAAGAAAAAGAAAAAGAAAAAGAAAAAGAAAAAGAAAAAGAAAAAGAAAAAGAAAAAGAAAAAGAAAAAGAAAAAGAAAATAAAAATAAAAATAAAAAAAGGACAGAAAAAGGAAAGAGGAGACATCTGTACCTGCATAAGGCTGATCCAAGCTTGAGAAGGCAGAGTCCAGACCTGGAGAGCTGGGCATGTCACAAAGCCCGTTTAATTCACAACTCCCCATAAACAGAGAGAGGCAATGAGAGAGAAGCAAAGCAGTTCCCTGCTGGAGCAGAACCAAAACTCTGAGGTGTCCAAGCCCTTTGCTATCAGCTTCACAAGCCTTTTAAAGCCTCTCTTTTGTCTCATAGGCATTGCTGCCTAAAGCCATGAGGTCACTTGGTCTATTTTTGCCTTCTTAGCTTCATCACTGAGCAGTGTGATGGACATTGTCACCTGGCACTTAAACAGCCTCCTTCTTTCCCCCACTCCCTGGGAGGAGAAACTCTTCTCTTTTTTTTCTTAAAATAAATTAAAATAAATCTCTACTCTTACTGCTTCAGTGGTGCAAGCTTCAGGTTAGAGGCTTTGTTTCTAAGCAGCACCTCAATGTCCTGCAAACAGACAAGGCTAACACAGTGCTCATGTCCAGGGTGGGAAACAGGGAAACCCAGCCAAGTGGAAAGCAACTTTCCTTCTCTGAAACCCTCAGAGAGCACCCAACTCCAGGCAAATACAAAGAACAAAAGAGGTTGGAGGAGAGGTTTTCTTTTCCTATGTATATCAATTGTGTTTCATGTCTGAGGAGTACCAGTCCATGGCACTGATTCCTGTTGTGTGGCAGGACTGAGGAATATTTAACAGAGGAGCATTAGGATCCTCAGTGCCTGTAGTGGTTTAGTTGAATTAAAGTGGCAAAGGCTGTTGCCTACAATAATGAAGCGTGGCTGTGCCCAGGGAGGGCGACAGAGGGTTTGGAGGCAAGGAGTGCGTTTTGGCAGTACCACGCAGCGCTCCAGCACTGGAGACTGAGCGGTGATGAGAGATGAGTTGATGACAATAAGGACTGGGGTGGACAAAGAGGAAGGGAACAAAGGGTGCTGGGAGCCTACACATCTCCACAGCTGTGGCCCTGTGAGCTGCTCAGCATCTCCCATGCTTTGGCTAGGCCTTGTAGGCCTTGTCCTACTGCCTCTTCCTGTACATGAGCAATAGGGCTTGGGAGCGAATCCCGGAGCTGCAGCTGTGGGACACTGCCCTGTGATCCTCCCATACAGCAGGCGTACAGCACTAGCAGTACCTTAGCCCAGGACTTGAGCATACCATCTCAGGTGTTAGTGAGTCTACAAAAAGGAAGGTCTGACCGTGCCTCCTAAAATCCATTAACCACTGCTGAATGCCAAGAAAGCCAATTTCCGCAGGCAGTGTTGCTGTAAGAGAGGCCTGACAGGCCTCGTACAGAGGTTTTTACAGCAAGAGCAATGAAAGCAGCTCAGTTGCTTCTTCCCTGGTTAAAACTTACACATACAGGGATACAGTCTCTTTGAAAGAGCCTTGTCAGATCTGATCCATGCAGTATGCAATTGGAAATGAAAATATAGCTCTGCAGTGCTGAAAAAATCTCTAATAAGAACATTCAAATGGAATGGATAAGAGAGTAAAGAGAAGGGTTATAAAACTCTTACATTCTGCTGGTGTGGTGGACAATTTCTATAGAAAACTTTTTGCTAATTTGTAGAGCACTCAAATTTTGTTCCTATTAAATTCTGCTGGAGTAATACACACACACACACACACAAATCATCAGGCAAAGCCTTCAAAGACTTTTCTATGTACTGATTTAACTAAATTTAATTGAAGTTGAATAAATTAAGCTACTAATTACAGTAAAGAGAAGTGCAAAAACTTTTGAAGATAAGGACTCGCTACAAGAAAGCATTGTAATGTATACTCAAGAAAACTTCTGAACAAGGAGGCTTACACAATGTCAGATACTGTTCATGTTCACTAGGAAATAAAGCTGGTAAATTTTATTACTAAAGACCAAATTCTAGAAAAGCCAATACCACAGAAAATAAGCATGTTACTAATTTCAGATTAAAAAAGCTATTCCTGTGTGATGAAATACTATTTTGTCTACTATTTTTTTCATATGGGATCAACTTCAATTTTGTTTTTCCAGCTATTTATGTTGGGCAAGGTCATTTTTCCATGGCTAATGTTGCAAATATCTCAGTAAGTCATTAGAGGATATAGACATCTCATGCTCTTCATACCTGGAGTCCTTTCAAAATAAGATTTGAATAGGTTATATTGGCCTTCCAAGTATTTCCCTGTCGAAAGCCAGCCTTTCAAGCTACAGCTAATGTTTGAATTGCAGAATATGGCAGAGGACTATATATTCATTTACTCAAAAGAAGCGTTGTAACTCTTGGGACAGAAAACTTATTTCTCATTCTTGGATGTTTGCACACTTCCATCACACAAGCTGTGCATGATATAAAAGATGAATACTGGCTTCACCTCCAGTTAGCACAGTACAGACAAATGCTGTGGTCGTACTGAAGTCTGCAACGCTTAAGCATGTAGCTAGAGTTAAAAGTACAGTTAAGTACTTGTGAAACCAGTGCAGTTTCTTAAATGGCTACTGATTTTAAGAGTTACTAGTGAGACACTGCCCCACTACAATCTGCTGGTGCTAGAAAGACAGAAATCAAGCTTCTTAACAGGGGAATCAACAGCCGTGAGAAAAAATGTGCTCAGTCCCTTAGTAGATTTTTTACCATTCTTTGCCATTCTTTGACTCTCACACTGCTACTGAAGAACCCTGCTAGGCTAAGAAGGTTCAGAGACATTGCTATGCATGGCAGCGATTTGTCTCTGTGTTAGCCTCATGGTATCCTGCTTGTTCACTCAAAAAAATCTTCAGTTGATTGAGAGTTTGACTTTTTTTCCTGAGCTGGAGGGAAATGTGTCTTCAGAGCAAAAGGCAGCACACATGGCCAGCTTCCCTCTCACACCTGGGCCCTGAATATTCCCTACATAGCCTTCTACAACAAAACTGCCAAAGGAGAGCTTTCTTTTTGCCAGGACAGCAAGTCGAAAGTAGTAGTGAATCTGTCCTTTGCATTTTTAGACTGATTTCCTAAGAAAGGTTTATGTGGTCACACTGCAGGTTTTGTGTTGTTGTTTTCATCTCTGTTTTTTGATTTATGTGATTCACCCTAGACACTTATGAGCTCATTTGTTAATTTCAGTCTGAAGTCACAAAGATACGAAGCCTCCTATGAGTTACATGAAAATAGGTGGCTAGACAGAGATAGACCCCACCATAGGAAGCAGAAAGCCAGAGTGTGGTCTTCATTAGGCACCAAAAACTGAAGATCACGCAGAAAAGATTGTAAGTTCCCATTTTGAATATGAGAAGCATCAGGCAGGTTTGCATTTAGTAGACATGAGAGAATGAGATGTCAAATATGAGACATAAATTAAAAGGACACCAGGATCTGTTCATTCTGCTGCTCGCAGGTTTGCCTGCTGTCTGACAGCAGGCTAGTACTGATTCATCTTCCCTTTGTCCTTCAGTGTTTCCAGCATCCACTCTCTGGTAATACAGGCAAGCATATGTTCACCATCTGGGTCTGTGCACTTGATTAGTCCTGTAGCACTTGTCATATATTTTGTTTTCTAATTGATTTTAGTCCCTTCCTGTGCCCTGTCAAGCTCCCACCTCATTCTAAAAATCCAGCCTTCACAAGACAACTGTACGTACTTGCCATGCTTTATGTCATCTGCTGATTAACATGCTGCAATCTCACTGAATCCTCAGGCCATCCATTAAAAATGGTATTGCTGCCATTTGCTGTTACTGCTTGCTAGGTACAACACACTCAAGAGAAGCAACGATATTTAAAAAGATTCACTAGGAAGAATTTGCAGTTCAAAAAGCAGATACGAAGACAATGGTGGTGGACCTGGGAACGCTTCTGAGCTCCTCAGTCCAGATAACCCGCCTCCCTCCCCCTGTTCCCCACACACCTGGGTTTCTGTGGGAAGAAAGACCAGAGAAAAGCTGCAAGGTGTCCAAGCCAGGTCCCAGTTCTGAGTAACAGCAGTTTAGGGGCTCTGGGGTGCCCCTCAGCACACACTGCCTGGTCTGTCTGGGTGCTGCCAGAGGACAAGATCCACTGGCAGAAGAGAGGAGGGTTGGGATTTTTAATCATCTGTCTTTTTGCCAGTCATATAACATTGAGGTGGAGAGGACATTTGATTGACATACGTTAGTGTTTAAAGCTCCATGGATGAAAATATAGAGGTAGTCCCACTGGATTCAGAAGCCTAGTGAAACACCACTACCAACGTAGCCAGTTAGCTACCCTGACATCATGAGCCATTAATAGGTACGTTTTCTGCTCTATACTTAGCCAATTGTGTAGTCACCTTACAGTAGTCCCTTCTCTCCCATATTTCTCTAGTTGGAAAAGTCATGTAGAACCATATCAGGTATCTTGTAGAAGTCATCATACACTGTGTCCACCTTCGTTTTTCAGCTACAAAGTATGTTGCCTTACTGAGCAGGTCACTGATCGGGGTCCTTTTGTTGTTTTGAGTCCATGTTTTTTTTACTGATCATTTTGTTTCTCACAAAGTGTGCTCAAAAGAACTACTTCATTCACCTCACTGAAGCTAAAATTTTTTTTATTTTTTTTTTCAGCCCATGCCTGTAAGAAGGGTGCTATTCTTGGTCTCCTTTTCTGAGTCCCTTCCCATTATCCCAGGGTATTAACAAAGACCTGGGGGTTGTTCTAATACAATTTTCACTAAGTCCTTACATTTCACCTGTACAGAGGCTATGATTCAGCCTTGTCCTTTTCAGTATACTCAGTGTGTCAAGATATGCCAAATCTTCTCCCCCTCATTCCTGCCCCTCTTTCTTGTATACTGAGGGCCAGATCCTTGGTTAACATGAGCAGTAGATACGCTGATGACAGCTTTACAGATTTCACAACAAACAGATCTCCCTTCCTGCAATGGATTTAAGGGAAACTGCTGAATTATATTTGTCAGGTTCACAGCTTTCTCCTTCCTACTATAATTTTCTCTCACTCTTGTTGAGCAATGACCTATTGCTTAATTACCCCTTGTCAAAGTCCTTTTATGCCTCACCCTTTAATGCTTCTCCCTCCCCCATCACTATCATTTTTTCTCATTTCAGTGTTGTCTCTGAGTGGCTTTGCCTACTTGTCCCAACCTTTTCAGCAAGTCCCATATCACTTTCAGACCTGATCGAAACAAAATTAGACAGGGAGAGGAATTCTTGTTGACTGTTTGCATTACAATTTCTTTCAACTCAGCTCTGAAAATCCCAGAACCCAGAAATTTTCAGGCAATCTCTGCTCAAGCAACTAATACATCAGTCTGAAAATATCACCTCTGTGCTTTTGGTAGAAAACGTAACATACTCAAGCCTAAAACTAGATGGAGGGAGCTCCAGACGCACACTTTATGTCACTGCTGTCTTCTTTAATACAAGCATTCCAAGCTGCAGAGAATTCAAAACTGACTGATCTAAGTGATAGATTCATAAGCAAAGGCAGAAAGGCATGCAGCTAGATTGCATACACCAGTGTATGTGAACTGATTTCCCAAGTGTAGGCAATTTCTAGTTCAATGCATGCTGAAGTGAGGTCGGACTCTCCATCTGTGATTCAACCACGGAGGCCGTTCTTGTTTTCCTAGGGGCTGGCTGCTTACTGAGTAGCAAGGACCAAGGGTTATTCAGCACTGAATACTGCATACTGCAAGCAACAGTCTTCCAGTCAGATCAATAGTTCAGGTGATTAATTTTAATCTCCTGATCTGAGCAGAATGTTTTTCTGTTCTACTTTTATGCAGGTAGAATGGGGATCTTTCTGGTCTTCTACATTGCAGTGAATTGCAAAACCATGAAGCTAGCCTACCAACGATGCAGTTATTAGTCACAGTTGTCAAAGGTGAAAGGCAAGTAGAGAACGTGGTGCAGTAAGTTCAAACTGCCATTCAGATACTTTATCTTCTTCGCAGCTCCTGTGGCCTGTGTGCATTGTAATCGGCTGGTAGTTGGCTTGTTGCTCGCACACTCTACAGAGAAATGTGTCTGTGCTGTTAGAAGAGGTAATCTGTGTGACCCTCCAATGAATAGCCCACTTATTTATAAGCATCCTATCTCCGCAAGTGATGCTGCCATACATCCGCTTTGAACAAGAAGGATTTCCTTTTCTGATATGGAATGTAGTAACTTTGATGAATGTGTACCCACAGCCAGACCCTTATAAAGCAGAAGAGGAAATTTCCCCACCCATTTTTCCCTCCCTTTCCTTGCCGTACATG
The DNA here is from genome assembly GCF_047663525.1 of Anas platyrhynchos. Classification (NCBI taxonomy): domain Eukaryota; kingdom Metazoa; phylum Chordata; class Aves; order Anseriformes; family Anatidae; genus Anas; species Anas platyrhynchos. Next base: position 19,801,312 of record NC_092592.1, on the reverse strand, counting down.
GCAAGACTCTTGAGTCCTAGGAACTAAAAATAGTCCAGTGGATAAGTTTAAATTGAGATATTTTGAAGCACTTCTTGCACTGACATAAATTCCTACAGTGTGATAGCAAGTTAGGACTAGACCACTGTCCTGGTATGCCTGTCTTGTGCCAGCAATAGGTATTGCCAGGTGGGAGAAAATCTGAGCCCATTGCAGATGATTGGGGATGGGGGTGAAAATACAGTGCACCTCGAGGAGCACGGGTGGATGAGGAGAGGAGGTCCTAGCTTCAGAAGGATCCCAAGCCTCTGAGAGGGGGGTGAGCATTTGTGCAGAGGGGGACACTGCAGGAGCTGTTGGGAACCAAGGGTCCTCACTAGCAATTGCTTGTAATGTCTGTAGTGTGAATCTCCCTGCCACAACCCCCTGCTCTTTGCTGACCTTCAGGAACTCATTCAGATTCCCACCACTTAGGTGTGTGGCTCCCCACGCTGCCCCACTAGTCAGCATCAGCAATGCTCCGAGTGGGTTTGAGCAGGCACATTAGAGTCGTGTGTCCTGTGGGAAGCTGGGATGATGCAGGTGCTTATCGCACATGATGGAAAAAATTGAGTCAACAAAAATGTGCCAATTGTGAGAGGGCAGGAACTTTGGAGAGAGACAGGCCCGCACCTCACTGCACAGGCTGTTGCCTGAAAGAGCTCTGAGCCCTTGCACCCTTTCCAGGGTAGGAGAGCCCCAGCACAGCAGCTGCCTACACACAGGGCATCCTAAGGTGGCACCATCAGCTGCTGTCCCCTCCTCCCTGAGCTTCTTTTGTTCCATCCCATCCACTGCCAAATCCTCTTTCACTGTCTGTACTCGCCACCATGCTGTGTTCTGCTCCCAGGGTCAAACCCTGGGCTCGTGTGAGTGAGTGAGCTCTGTGTGCTCCTGTGGCACTGAGGCCAGAGCAGGTGACAGATAGCAGTGTCACCTCCGGCAACGGCCACGTGATTTATATCCTCTTAGCAAAAGCAGGGAAAGCAACTGTAGTTGTCAAAAGTTGGTGGATCTGTTGAAAAAGATGTGTACTGGAGTCAGTCAGACACAAATTAACAGAAAAGGAATCAGTAAGAATCAGACCATAAAAGACTGATCGTTCTTTATAGTGAAGGCAGGAAAAAGAATGAGGGGAATGTGGGGGGCATTTTGTAGTTTGACTAATGTTCTTGAGGATGGTAGGCAATCAGCCCAGATCAGAAATTTACCTCTAATTCTGTTTGCCTGAGGTGCAGGGACAGGTAGGAACGGGAGAATGTAGCTTAGGAATGACAATGAGAAGTTAAAAAAGAGTGAATACAAAGAACAAGAGAAATACCCCCAGCATTGGAGAAAACATCCCAGCAGGCAGAGAAAGCTGCAGGAGTACATTACAGACAGAAAAGGGTGAGGAACTGGTTAACACTGCCAACAAACAAACCAACAAGAAGAGTTACTCATATTGTGGTGCAGTGGTGGGAGCCATGACAAAGAGGAGGTCAGGGCAAGGCAAGGAGGGTGTGCTGCACAGGAGCACTGGGATTATATTTAGAGAGGTGGTGCTCCAAAAGGCAGATATCTGATTAGGTGCCAGAATGGTTCTCACCTGTCTACTGTGTCTACATCAGGTTCCTATGACCGATTGTCCAAGTCACCTAGGCTACTTGACTCAGTTTTTAAAATCTTCTTTAACTTCTGAACCTTCTTGATTGTGCATTCCTGCTTAGAAGAAAACAGGAGTTCCCCTGTCCAAAGCAGGCTGTGGTGCTATGGGTACTGCTAAGGAGGGGCAGAGAAACAGAGCTTTAAACTCCTTTGGCTCCATGGGAGCCTGGCACAACCATAGGAGCTGAACCGTTGCACGTCCCAGCACCCTTGCAAGGCCAATTTCTGGCACCACGTGCAGTGCTGGGAACCTCCGGTACCAGGCAGCCTCCCTCCAGGAGCCAGCACAGCTCCGCGGTCCCGCGCCCTCCTGGGTTCATTGCAGGTGTAGGTGCTCCTCAGCTCTGCTCCCCACATAGCGAACGCCTCCCATCCTTCTTCCCTCCTTGCTTCCATCCTTCCTAGAGTTACTGGCTGCTGATCATTTTTGTTTTTTTTATTGGGTACTGTGCCCCAGCACAATCAGGACATCGAGTTTTGCTTTCATCATTCCTGCCAAGATTCCTAACCCAAGAAAAGGCCAAGCTGGCCATGTGAACTGCCATCCACGACAGAGCAGCTCTTACATAAGGACACCCATGGCCAAACCTAATCCAGAAGGGGGGGGTGAGGGGTGGAGGGGTAATAGGAGAATAAAATATTAGCATGGTGTGTAATGCTTCTAGGAACCCTACCTCTAGCTGGCAATAGAATTGCATCACCTTCTGCCATGGGGTATTATTTTGCCACCAGAAATGCTCTGCATTAAATACGTGGCTTTCCTGGGAGCCTTCTGCGCTGACGCTATCCATGGAAATAGGCCTTGATGTAAAGCAATTGCTTATCCGCTGCTGGGACTATCGGGTGGCAGGGAGCAGCTGAACATGCCTTTCTCACCATTCACCTCATGCTTGTACATTATTCAAAGGGGGAAAAAATAGCTTCATCCTCACAGAGGCTGAAATCACTGCTTTCTTTGCTCTCCCAAGGAAAGGGAGTGCTAAAGACTAGAAAGAAATCCCGCAAGGCACCACATTGGTTGCATTGCCTAGCGGGGCCTGACACAAGGCACCCAGCTGAGTCCGTGCCCCCAGTACAGGGCAGAGCAGGAAGCCAGCACCCTGCCTGAAGGATGCAGCCTGGGTATGAAAGTTACCTCTAAAGAACCAAGAAAAAGAGCAGGGAGTGGCTTACCAACTGCCTTGCAATATTAGCTGGTCTGGGGAAAAGATGCCTTGCACGTGGAGTAGAGAACGAGAAGTGAGAATCTGGGTGGTTTATCTGAATCAGCCTGATAACTTTCCTAAGCTTCCCAATCTGTCCCTCAGTTAAGTCAGATGTTTGAAACCTGCTTTATTTCTAGGCTCAGAGAAGTCCATTAGCCACTCATACTGTGCACTGAGATACGCCTATGACAAAAGCTATTGAGTACTTTTTATCTAATATTATTGGGTAATCATAATCAAAAGCAATAATATTTGACTCCACAACTGTGAAGTCAAATAACATCTTACCTTGCCTTTGTGTTTGGGTTTGAAATACGACGTGTAGCAGAAACCAGGAAAGCTATCCACAGTTAAGGTCACTTCAGGCCTATCACCCAAGTACTACATGACATTCTCCAGTGCTTTATCCCACCTGGAAAGGTCTCGACTTCCTACAAGGACCCGTTGGAATTAACTGACTGACCAGCTCCCCCCTGCCCTTGCGGGTACCCCTCTAGAAAGGCATCAGCTCTACCAGGGCTCACTGCACAGTTGTGTGGCTGCAGCTCCTAGAAGTGACTCCTGCACGCCCGGCCCTTTCTCTCATCTGTTGCTTGGGACACCTTGGGTGATCTAGACCCCGGTGCCAAAGCTGCAACAGGAGGCCCCTGTCTGCCCAGGACTGACTCGACTCTTGCTTCTTCCCAAGCTGAGGAGCTAACCCACTTGCCATTTGCAGGCGTGAGGCTTTGGAAAGGAGCTCAAGCACGGGAAGAGGACGTGGGGCAGTGGCAGGGTGCAGAGGACTTACTGGCCTGCTTGGCTTTCTCCGCATACGTGGTGGTCAGGTCTTCATCAACTGGGTGCTCCACGGGCCCCACCATGGGGATGAGGTGGCGCTCCGCTCGGATGGCCTTGGTGGCGTGGGGCAGGAGCATCGCCTCCGGGGAAGGCTCCCGGCCCTCGGCTGAGGGCGGCCGCAGCGCTCCATCGCTCTCCGAGAACGGCGTGTCCGTGCGGCTGCCAGGTGGGCAGGCGATCTCCCTCTTGGCCACCCCGCCGGAGCTGGCCACCTCGGCTCCCCCCTGCGTGGCGGCCTCCGGCGTGCTCTCGTAGCCGCTCTGCTCGGACAGGGACACCTCGTCCTGGGGCACGTCCGCCTTGCTGTTGGTGCTGCCGGGCGGGGAGCGTGGGCTCTTCTTGCGGGCCCGGCGGTGCTTCTCCTGGGCCACATTGTCGGCGTCGCTGTCAGTCTCGCCGTAGTAGGCCTCGCTGTCGGGCGGGGAGGTGAGGCTGTCCAGGTGCCGCGGTGCCCTCCGGGGCTGCGGGGGCTGCGTGGTGGCCGGGGCTCCTGCCGGCCCGGAGCTCAGCAGCTGTGCCGGGGGGCTGAGCGGGGATGGCGGGGAGAGCACTCGCTGCCCTGGGGAAGGGGAGCGCTGCAGCCGTGGGCCCGTCTGGTCCCCACCAACTATCCTGCAGGAGAATGAAAAGCAGTGAGTGAGGTGTGGGGAGCTGGAAGAAAACCCTGCCGTGAGAAGAGGGAGGGCTAAGGGCTGAGCTGGTGTTTCAGGTGTCTTCCACATGGTACAGATCGATACCTACAGGGCAGGCACATGTCTGACATCAGCTACTTGCTCTCATCCTGATTTTCTGCTTCATGACCTCTTTGAAAACCAGGTGTTAAACACTTGGAAATCAGAACGTCCTGAAAGCATAAAAATCTACCCAGCTTGCTTAATCAGCTCCCAGGCATTTCTCCATGGGAGGTAGATTCCTGCCCAGCATGCAGTCCTCAGCACAGCTGGCCGTGCCCACTCAGCCTGCCGGGCAGGGCCGCGAGGTGGTGCCCTGGCCATGACGCAGCTCCCCAGCTGCTCCTGCAGCTGGAACTGCATCTTAGAGCTGTGCCAGCTCTGCACACCAGGGCATCCTCCAAAACACTCCAGCAGTTTAGTTATCTGAAGGAAGAAGGTGCTGTTTGCTTGCCCAGCCTTCTAGATGGGAGCAAATAGCAAATACTTCTATGAAAAGGAGCCAAGCACTCTGTGGAGGCAGGACCATGCTGGTAGAAAGGTCAGATGTGTGGCCAGCTCGCTGCGGGGCTGCTTCACAAGCTAACTGCCAGTGTCTGGTTTTGACGACTGCGTTGCAGACATGCCAGCCCAGTCCGTGCTGGCATTTGCCTTTGGCTTAGACATAGCAAGCTCCATGCTGTGAGTCAGCTGGGAGGACGGCTGGGGTAGGAGCAGGACAGACTGGGGCAGTCAGTCCAGCTGCTGACTGCCAGAGGGAGAACTGGCTCTGCTGGTGGGAAACCAGTCAGCTCTGTCCTCCCTCTCCTCAGGAGCAAGCCCAGAGTTCAAAGGCAGTTTAATTCTGGACCCCAGAGATGGGGCGGGGAAAATCTTCCTGCCCTTGCCAGAGTCACCAGGGCTTGTTGGGTTTATAAGGGAGCCTCGCGTATTTGCCTTTTGAGCACGCATACAGGGAAGCCAGGAAGAGTATTGCCTCTGTAAAGCTGTGGAGTTCCGGACTTGAATCCCAGTTCTTTTTTATCTAGCCTCTGAACTGTGAAAAATTTATATGTGTATCAAGTATAAGCCTTGTTGGAAGCGAAGGGTGGGACAATTTCTCTGTTTATTTTTTTAAATAATATTTGTATTATGAACTCTTACTGGGGAGCAAACACAAACCTCCCTAAGCAAAACGAAGAAGTCCTTCCTCTTCTTTAAACACTTGATCAAATAGCTGAAAATCATTGCTGCTTCTAAGCCAGTTTCTGTGGTTCTGCACTGTCCGTTCAGGTCACCATCTTTCTGTTTCTCTCTTCACACACATCCCACACCAACAGCCCTGCATACTGCAGCCACCTCTCCTCTCTGAAAATAACTAATTGGTGTTTTCCTTGGGAATGTAGATGTAGAGTGAGAATAGCGCTGTGATGAGGAAGCACTATTTGATGATTCTCCAGTACCCCAGAAGGAAGCCAACTTCATTGACTAGCTACGTTATCCCCAAGCCATCTGGTGTTGGCTCCCCGAGGGCTGATCCATGCACCCCACGAGAAGCCTTCCTTTGTCACTTTGCTAATTCAAAGAGTGCTGATTTTGGCCCAGAGGAATTTGCCGGGGCACCTGTGGCTGCAGATGGGCTCCAGTGGGGTGAGATAAAGCCTCGGCAAGGAGCCAGGCGCTATTCTGGCCACCTTGCTCAGGGCTCACTTGTCCCACTTAATCACAGCAGCACAGGCAGAGCGCATCAGAAGGCACCGTCACCTTCCCAGAAGCCAAGGGAAGGAGCCTACATGTTCTTGTTTTCCTTTGTCTTTGTGTTTCTGCCTGTGTTTCCTTTGTCTTTGTCTTGGCTCAGTTATCCAATGCATCATCAAATCCATTTCTACAGAATGAACTGTGTCTCTGTTAATTCCTGAGCTGAATTGCCCTATGGCAACTGTTTGGTTGTAGCCTAAATTGCTCATTCTTAGCAGCACAGTCCTCACACTGCATTTCCCTCCAGCCTAAGGGGCTGGGACATGGAAATCCGGGATGAGTTCAACCCCACTGCCAGGCACTCAGGAGAGCAGCACAGAGAACTTTTGGTTGGCCACATGTTAGCCATGGGGAACTCCCAGGATGGCTCACAGGATGGAGAAACCAAAGGCTCCCTGCCTGCCTCCTTCCTGCCTGCTGTGCTGGGTGAAGCTGCTGTGCTGCCTGCACCGTCTCAGCATGGCGCTGGGGAAGCAGTTACCTTTTCACCCGGATGTTGAGCGTGCCGTTGGAGGAGTCGATGATCTGCATGGCAGTAGCATGGGAGAGGCCGGCACACGACTTGCCATTGATAGATACTAGCACATCATTTTCCCACAGGCCTCCACGGCATGCTTTGCTTCTCTTTCGGATCTGGAAAAACAGAACAGAGAGGATGGGGATGATAGTAAGAACAGCAGCTTTTCAGTGCAGGTGCTTGTCTCCTGCTGACCCTTTTGTCGCTCTATCCCTGAAAGAATAAAATAAGGCCTAAGACTACTGTGCTGCCACTGTGATGGACCAGGCCCTGTGCCTTTCAGTATCTGCACTTGTGGTAATTCCTTATTCCAGACTTTTCCTGTATGTGGCTGCGTGTCAGCACTTCCAGCTGTACCCCCTCCTGTGAATCTGTGGTGTGATCCCTGACACACAAACAGCCCCTGTAGATGCCGTCCTCGGGGAAGCTGACATCAGGAAGAGTAGGGGGCTCTCTGGCACTTCCTGCTGTCAGGTATTCCTGCTCAAACGGCTTTGGCCAATATATTTCTGGACATCTGCATCACGCCGTTGGTGTCCTGTTACACAAGAGTAAATGTGGAGTAAATCTTTAGCCTTAACAGGAGCTGTGTGAGATATGCGTTGCTTTGTCTGAGAAGGGAGTCTGGGGCTCTAGTTCCAGACTAGTCCCTAACCTGGCCTCTTGTGGCCATCTTACACCAAGTGTTTCCTCTTCCTTCTGTTCTCAGTTATCCGAGTTATCTCCTGTATCTCAGTTAAACTACTCACTGAAACCCACAACACAGTCTAGTGTTTCTGTTAGGGCAAGCAAGCAAACCAAGTGCCCACTCAGCCCAAAAACACAGAGCTCACCCATGTAGGTAGCAATAGGACAGTTTTCTTGTAGCACCCGTAATGCACTCATTTTGCATATTGGAATTTCCAGAGAAAAACACTGCACGATGGCAAATCAGGCCTAAATGCACTAACTTTGTAAATACTTCTAGAAATTTTATTCAGATCTTGCAGTTAAGTGAGAGACTTAAACAGTGCAGAGCTGTTTAATGGGGTGCAGTGAACAAACTGTCGCAGATCCCTGAAGAGAGGTAATGCACAGCAGGGCACCTTCTCCCATATCTTAGAGTTTGCTGCTTGAGCAACCAGACTCAGCCCTAATCCTCCGAGGGGCACGAGCAGCACTTCTTGCAGGTCAGCCTGTCAGCGGAACTGGGAGGTACTGGGGTAGAAGATGGAAAGAGGGGGGATATGCTCTGAGTTGCCTGTGCGTTCACTGGCACTTTATCACCCTGTAGCCTCTCCAGCTTGACCCCGAATTTTGCCTCTGTGCTTAAAATAGGGACTCTCTCATCCCAGCTGCCATATCCATCAGCCGCTGTCATTTTAGGCCTTTATCTCCCTCCTTGTTAATAAAAGCCAGGAATGAGAACATGTGGGTCTGTAATGAACCACTGCTGAAGAGCCACTTTTCTGCTGTTACAGTACAAATGCTGCTTCCTGACACTCCCTCAAGGTGCAGCTGCTAACTGATAGGGGACAGCAGGCTCATTTTCCAGTGCTGCCTACTGAGACCGCAGCTAATGCAGAGGGTTAGGGGGCTGCAGGGAGGGCAGAAGGAAGACATCCCCCTGGTATTCCTCAGAAGGCCAACTGCTGCTCCACACCAAGTGCTTCGCGCTCAGCCCTGGATAGGAACACACTTGCTGAGCACCTCTCCCAGTTTTGGAGCGAGGGAAGCGGGGGTTAAAGACTGTCAGCAGGTGCTGAGAGCATTCTTCACATCCCATCATACTCCTCCATGCTCACTGAAACCAGCTGGCCGTGGGCTGTGACCACCCAGCCCAGAGCTGCTCGGCCTCACCAGCATCCCACCAGCCCCTGGTCCCTCGGCACTGCAGGAACCTGCCAGGAGCACTCAGCACTGCCAGGCCAGTGCCTGCTGTGCCTCAGCACCCCTAGATCAGAGCAGGCTGCTGGGACATTAGCTGCCCCATGTGGGCAGAGCAAGGTGGGCAGGCAGTGCATGTATTTTATGGTTAGCACACGTGCCGGCCCAGCAGCTCTGGCTTGGTCTGTGCTCAGCCTTTCCCAGGGTGGCAGGAGGTCTGCAGGTAAAAGCAGCTCTAGTTACTGCAGTGCTACTGCAGGAGCTGCAAGCTAGCTCTGTAATCCAGGAGGAGAGGTCTCCCTGTCCCCATTCCTCCTTGGGAAAACAAGCCCAGTGTCCAGCCCAGGAAGAGACCTTCAGAGTCTGAAAATAGCACAACAGTGATCCTGGTTGTCAGTCCCCACAGGTTTATAAATCCTTCCCCGGAACTTTGTGAATCTGCTTCCCTGGGGCAGAGGGAAACCTGCTCACATTTTAATGACAACTCCCACCCCACTGCGTTTGCCAGAGAGGAGATCAAAGGGGTTAAAGGCAGAAGGGGAATGAATCTGCAGGGAGACAGCACACCCCACAGAAAGGACAGGACCTAATGCACAACCACGTCAGCAGACTGCAGGCCTGCTTCATTACTTCACAGGAGTGCCAGCACAGTGCTGCAGAGCCCTTCAATGACAGCCCGGAGCCTGCACAGCTCACAGCTCACTCACAGGGAGGGCAGCAGTGAGCCCTCGGGGCACCAGGCCAGGCCAGCTGCCCACCCTGAAGGTCAGGCTGCCCTCCCGGCCACTTGCTGCCCATGTCGGAAAGATGCCCTCTCCTGGGCGCCCAGCAGCCTCAGAGCCCTGCACAGGCTGCAGACAGGGAGGACGGTGCCACCCAGCAGCTCTGTGGAAGCGGATGGGGAAAGGATGGGAAAGAAATCCTTCTGTAGGGATGGGACAAGTGGGATTTCAAAGAGAAATCCTCTCTGCTTTCTGAAGCAGATCCCTTGAGCGCTTTCTTGTGCAAGTGAGAGGCAGCAGTGAGGGACTGTCAGAAAGCAAGGGGTAGCTCCAGGGGATTACACTACCCGATCTGCAAGGATTGGCCTCTCCCTTTGGAGGTGAAAACTGCACAAATTCTCTTCTACCTACCTATCTGGTACACCTTCCACTCCATGCCTCAGTAGACACCACCCCCTCCCCATTGCACACTTTGGCTCACTTGGGAGACACGTCCTGCTTATGTTTCAGCTGGGTTTCGGGAATCCCAGTGTCCGGGCCTTACTGATCCATGCTCCTCAAAATACAAAACAGTACAGAATACCTGAACGACAAAGTAATGAAATACACTGACACAGGATATTGTCCCACTTCCTGCACTCACACCAAGACTTCTGTTGTGACAGAAGAGCTCTTGTCAGAGAGGTTTGGTTGTCCACAGTGGCTACGTATGTGCACATATATATGCCTGTTTTCCTTTATGATATTGCCCTGTTCCTCTAATTGATCACATTGAATGAGACAGGGAAGGGACAGAAGCAGCTGCAGTCAAAAAAGGAAGAGCAAAAGCAACAAATGACAAAGCAAGTAAGAAGAAATGGTGTTGAAGGGAAGGCCAGTGCTAGGAGAGGCTGAGAAGGCTAGGACTGGGCTGAGGCTCTAGCAGAGCTTTCTCAGCACAGCCCTGAGGAGACAAAAGGACATGCTGCTCACTGGACGTGTTTTGGGCGAATTCAGCCTAGCTTTCGGGAATGCAAGGGAGGAGGGGGTCAGATGCAACTCGGCAGCATCTGTCCTTCAGTATGGACTATATTTAGGTAGTGGTATGTGGGGGGTGAACACACGCTGGGATGCTAATAATAGAGAAGTCCTGATAGTAACTCAGTGGCTTCCCATCTTGCCTGAGTACAGCCCAGGGAACCTGTCCTGAAACTCTGCAACCACCGTCCCTACTGGCCACAACCCCTTCCTCATAAAAAAAAAAAAAAGGAAAGATGCTGTGGGTAATCAGAAGTGGTTCACAGTGCCTTTCAGGAATCTAAGAGGTACGTGCCATCTTTGCCCTTGCCTCCCCAAGGCACTCAACACCTCCCTCATCAGCAGAGCTCAATCCATACAGCAGGAAGACAAATTACATTATACTAAAATCCACCCAGCAGCAGCTGAGCAAGCTCAGGCCAAGTAAGAGTTGGATGTTGACTACAAGTGGTCTTTCTCCTTCCCCTCTCTGATTGCATCTCAAGTTGTATAGCTGCCCCCTTTCCCTCAGCAGCTACAGCGGAGTAGTTGCACCCTATGGCAATTCAGCAGTATTCACATTTTATTTCCAGTCTGAAGTGAAATGTAGTCATGTCACGGGGTCCCCAAGGAGGGGTAAGAGCTGCCTTGTTGTAGTATGAAGCAATACAAAGCATTACCAAGGGGGAATGAACTCAGGCAAGATCTGAAGAGCCAAGCAACATCAAGGTCTGCTCCTCCCAGCACTTCCTGCTCAGCTGAACCACAACCACAGCAGCTGATAGCTGCAAGAGAAGAAGCAAACCCTCCATCTCTTCTTTCAGCACATCTGTGTTAACATCATTTTGGTTACTGGAACAGTTTGGTTTTCCTACAGGGCCAGGGCCAAATCTTTATTTGTGCAAGGAAAAAAACAACCCTGTGGTTAAAGCACTAGACTGGCATCCAGGAGGCCTGGAGGAGTTTTTGTGTGACCTCGGAGAAAACACTCACACTGAACTGTAAATGACAGGAGCCTGGATATCAAAAGGTTTTTCTAATCATTTGCTCTGACTCTTAAATTTCTTTCTCTCAGCTGCCCATCTGAACATAATGATCCAGTAAGATACTATTTCTATGCTTTGCCTGTTAGGGATGCAAGTAGCATCACATCTTTGTGTTACTGCTGTATTTTTATTAGAGGAGAATATTTACTCTAACCTATTATAATTACACCAACCATTACAATTACACGTCTTTATTTCGTTCCAATAACTTCTGCCCTAACACCTTGTTCCAGTTTAAGAGGTGCCACTGCATTGCATCTTGGTAAAGCAGGTCCATTGTCCCTGCAGACCTATTTCAAAGGTCATCCACAGTGAAGCTTAAGCAGAAGGTGTTTAACTAGAGAAAGAAGGGAGAAAACAGACATTTTCTGGAATGATAAACAAATACAGCAAGACAGGGTGGTAAAAGAAGGTATCTTGAGCACAAGGACAGATTGGGTGGTTTCTGGGCAAGGGGTCTGGAGATGAAACCTGGTGGTGGCAAAGGATGCTGGTGCTAGACAATCCACTGAGTGTGTATAAGACTCCTCTAGTCTGTTACCACCTAGAGGGAGTGCACTGGTGAGGGATACAGCTATCCTAGTGTTGGGAAGAGAACACATCTTCAGTGCACCAGGCCTAATTCTGATTTGTACCAGTGGGTACAACTGATGCAAAACAAACACAGCCAAGTGGGGGCTGTTAGTTTTGCCTGTCTGTTGAAACCAAGCACCTTGAAAATACATTTTGTGCTGATATTACCTGGGAGAAAACCAGAAAACAACCCCAAACAATCTACCTTCTTTGCCTAAGCAGAGTTTAGCGTGGAGCTTGCTGCTGGGAACAAGTGCCTCGCCAGAGCTGACTGCAGGTAGACAAAAAGAGGCTTTATCTCTGTGGCCTTTTGTTACTTGATAGAAGAGTAGCTGAAAAGTGAGTGAAGTGTTATACCACTGACAAAGAATAATGCCACATGTACTACAAGAGATACTAAAAGTATTTGGTAAGCATTTTGCTTTCAACAGACTGAAGCAGCAGGATATCAAGTTGTATGTTTTTTTTGTATGAAGCAAGGATTCAGAAGGAACAGATAGGTTTGCCAAAAAGCAAGAGTCCTGGTGCTCATGTCTAGCTGCTGGGACAAGAGATGGGAGTGTTCAGAAGAAACATGCTCACCTATTTCATGTAGATCTCTTTCTAGATGTTCAACCTTCCTCTTCATGACGTAAAAGATATTAGGATTGAAATCTAAGGGAATTAAATGTTCACAAGCAAATCCAGCTACCAACATTTTACAGTGTCAGGCACTGAGCTGGGACAGGAGTGAGCGGGCCTTGAACACAGGGCAGAGTCATCCAGAGACATGGCTTCAATCCTCCAGAACAAGATGCTCTCAACCTTAGCACTGTGCGCTGGTGCTGTGCAGTGAGGATTAACAAACTTTGAATAAAACCCTTATTCAGAACAGAGGACTTTTAGTTACTGTCTATTGTTGAACAGCTGCAGTCTCAAGTATAATACATGTATGCCTCCAAAGCATTACACTTAGGTAGGAGCAACTTGAAGACGACATACCTGCTATTATTTTGGTAGAATTAGGATACAATCCAGGTCAAAACTCATGTCTGTAAGAAGTTATTGTACACAACATTCATCGTATTTTCAAGTATGGGCTACTGCACCAAATGACAGCACTCATTAACCTTAATAGAGCCTCTCTGAAGTTGTCTGAGACGGATGAGCACCACACCTCTGCAGCTCTGTGGCCAGGACAGAACCAGCCAGGACAGAAAGGGATTAGACAAGCAGCCCTTTCACCTGAAGGATTCAGAGAGACTTTGGCACAGAAACATACCAGTAGCAGGCTGAATAATGCCAGCAAAGTGCCTGTTACTGTCAAACCATTGAAATGGTCCTGGTCCTACCTTTGGCTCTGGCCAGGTAGTGCTCTCCTGAACAATTCCCAGGCACAGTCTGGGAGCTAGAACAGGGCACTGCCTATGGACAGCTTACATGTGGCCACCCAATTCAGAAGAGGAGAAGAATTCTAACTGCTAGTCATTGCTCCATGCCACACCAGCAAACCTCTGTGCCAGTGCGGTCCCAGGCACATTTAATACACCACATACAGGTGTAGCTCGTGTGGTTTCCCCACAGCTGCTGATAGTCATCTGACAGACATTCTTCCTGCCTGCTACAGCATAAATAGGATGCAAGGACAGAACTGCCTAGTCTCTTCATCTCTGCAAGGAGGAGAGTGGAAGCTTTTGTCACAGTGTCCTTCAAGCAGAAGTCTTAGATGAGCTGTGAAAGCGAAAAGCATGAGGCAGCACAGCTGTGGTCACATGGCAGAGGAGAAATTCAGGACAGTAATGTGTGGAGGACCAGAAGACAACATCCCATTTTTTCATAGGTGTGACTTCATCATGCCTTTTGGAACATGAAGGTAGGCAGGGAAAAGAAAAGATTTAACAGAGTGAAATGGCTTGAGGAGTGAGAGAGGAGTACTATACCAAGGGTTAAAGATTAGCTGAGAGCAAGTGTAGACTAAAATTCAGTTCCTAATTGTTTTCTAACTATCATAGGCTTCCCAGTCAGATGGGAGAGCAATCTTTCAGTTAGTGTTCTGGAGAGAAAAAGATATATCTAGTACCCTACATTAGGGTGAAGTTAATGAATTTATGAAGTCCTTCTAGTCTTGTTTTAAAATAAGTAGATACTGCCACTTAGCATTTCCTGTGTCATTTCACTGAATAAAAGCTCTTTTTGGTCTAAACCACAATCCTGTACTCCACAGTAAAGACAGTTTGTAGGGAATGGCATAACCAGTGATCCCTGTCATCCACACAGCCTGCTCTCCATGCTTGTTTGAAAGGGAGTGCCTGTGTAATGCTACTTCCTTGCAGGTAGCTCCAAGCCCCTGGTGATACAGAGGGAGTTGTGAATCAGATCCTTGGATGATACATGTACAAATCAGTGATGGTGATTTGCAGCTGCAATAGCATGATTTTCTCTTTAGGCCATCTTCCTATGACTATCTTGGAGGTCCTATCCCCTCATCCCTGCTGGGAAGGGCAGAGCTCTCCTTCCAAGCTCTGCACCTTGCTTTCTGCCATCCCAGCGCTGCACTGAACTTGCAGCTCCTCAGTGGCAGAGCAGCCCTGGAGCCCTGTGTCCTTCGGGCACACAGTAACTGCCAGGCTCCTCTGAAAGTCCCACCAGCGCTGCAGCCAGCTCTCCTTTACTGGCAGCCAGTGGTGGCACCTGTCTAGGCACTGACAGGCCATAAAACATGTCCAGGAGCACTCCCAAAACTGCCTGAGTAACTCCTTCCGCAGCACTGCCAGCCGTATGCGGCCCTCCAAAGCCAGCATTAGTGACTGCTATAGGCAAGGCTACCAGGCACACCTTCCACACCTTCCTGGATGTGACATTAAATGTCTGCAGGAACAGGTATAGACCTGCCTGTCCACCTTTCACTGTACGGAGGAGAGGCAGAGAGTGCTTGCGAGTCTGCAAGCCATCAGCCCTATTTGGGATGGAGCTGGCAGCCTTCAGCAGGAATAATGTCACACGAGCAAAGGCGAACAGGACACAGCAGCCAGGCCATGCGTCACAGGGAGCAGTGGCACGGCACATGGCAGCAGGGCTCTCTGTGTCTGGCAGAGGAGACAGTAGAGACAGAGGATTTGCAGCAGAGGAACACAGGAAAGTAGAGATAGGTAAGAAAGAGGTCAAAAGGAGGTTGTGATGAACTGCTCTTAAACGACAAAACAGTTGTTGCTTTTAATAGCTATCCAGTCCCGTGGCCACTGCTTCCCCTAACAATTCACTCCATTGCTGCAGAGTATTTGTGCAGAAGTGGGAACTGAAAGAAGCCTCCTGAGTTAAAAGGGCCAATCCTCTGTTGTTTCACATGCCAGGCTGTTTGCTCCAGCTCATAACCTGATTTTAAGAGGTTTTTAGTTGTTTGCCTGGGTTGGAAAGTTGTTGCTGAGCCTCCCTGGTTAGTTACTGCTGGTCTTTCTGTGCACGCTTGATCGTTGACAATGCTGTCCTATATTTGAACAGTGCTGCTGGTGTTTGCCCAACATCTATTTGTAGACAGCAATCATATCTCTCAACCTTTGTGCTAGATGAAAGAAGCCTTCTCTCCTGTCCTTTTCTATAGCTGCTCTACCTGAAATTAATTTTTTTTCAAAGTGGCCGGCTCCATAGGTGTGGTAATTCCAGTGAATGCTCACTTGTACATCAGACAGCAACATCAATGCCTTCTTGTTTTGGTTACATGTAGCTCAGCTGAGGCTCACTTGTTTGCCTTTTTCTCAGCAATGCATCATTTTGCTGGCTCGTTATCCTCTTGTGATGCACTAACATGCCCAGATCTCTCTCCTCTACCATCAGTACCTCTTGGAAAGCTTCCAGTTTCCACTAATTTCTTCAGTAGTACTTGTGGACCAGACTAAGCTGGAGGTACAAGTGTCTTCCGTGCTGCTTTTTATAGTAATTAACTGGGTTTCCCTCTAATGGAATAAATCTTGTTCTGTAGAAAACTCCCTAAAGGCAGTACATGTACTTGTACCATCTTAAAGCTACCCCTGTTGATCCTAAAAATGATTTCCCTAATACAGCTCCATGTTATGTTTATGCTTTGGCTGATGATGGATTTAATGCTTATGTCCTATCTTATGACTTTTCTCAGACTAGCTATTTCACATTTTATTTAGTTTCAAGTGCATTTGATGCACATACCGTTAGTGCAAAGAAATCCTCCAGGACCTGATGGTATTATTCTCCATTACTGTACACTCTTTTCAGAGTGGGTGAACCTTCTCATCATGAAGGCTTCCCCTTGCAAGGTGTGCTGTGCATTTCAGGAAAATGTGCTTTTTCCTCAGCCTTTCTAAAATAAAAATCTTACCATCTACAGACACTTTTTGTTTCTTACTTCTGAGCTTATTTTCTCTTCCCTGCTGACTGTTTCTGGCCAAAGATCTGTTGTGTCGTGTTGCTGTGTTGTGTTGCTACCACACAGCCACTGAGCTATACAAAGTCACCTTTGGTTTGGTAAGGGGTAGCGTGAATTCTCATTATCCTTTATCTGCTTCACTGGGTAAGAGTTAAAAGATTCATTACAAATGATAATAAGCTAAATGTGAAAGCACAGTAGTTCAACTGATTTCAGTTATAAGGACATTGCTGTAACTACGAACAGAATAGAGATTTTGTTTTCCTTTTTGGGTTCTTTAATCTTATATTTTCCCTTTATTTGTTTCTCTAGTTCCCCGTATTTCAACCCTTCCTAATTTCTGCAGAATTATTCATGTCCTCTGTTGATCTTTTATCCTGCTGTGTATCTGCCTGCTGAGCATATCAATGTCTGTTGTTTTTTCAGCTTACTCATTACCAAGTTGATATTTTAATATAACTCTAATTTAAAAATCATCTACTCTTTTCCATGGAGGGTTCCCCAGACACTAATAAATTCTCTTTTGCTTCTTCTTTTGCCTCACCCTCTACTCCTACCACATCTCCACATCTGTTTTTATGAGACTGAACTGTTATGGTACCACCAATCCTTCATACACACATCAGACATTTTTTAGCACAAAGACACTGCAAATGATTGTTAGGGTGGAACAAAACATTCAGTGTGTGCTTTTGTAGGAGAGTTTATGACAAAAGGAAAGACATACACAGTTACAGATCTGGAACCATGTAATCAGTAGAAAATAATATTAGCATTTCAATCTTGCTTATGTTATTTAAACTTGAGCTTTTTTGTCAATACCCACTGGGAGGGAGGAGGGAAGGGAACAGAAGGGATACAACAGGCTTAAAGAGTTTTCAGAAATAACAGATATCAAGAACAGAAATTAAAGTGATTGATCATTTGATTGCTATCAATCAGATTGATAATAATCTTCCATATGGAAAAACAATAACAAGATGATGATACAAACATTAGAAAGAAGAAAGGCAAGAGGAACTGTGACTGTGTAAAATGATCATTTAAGGTAATGAGTTTTCCATGGATTTGTAATACAACAAAGAGTGACTCAAAACGGGAAATCCTACTTTGTGCAACATTTAGTCTTCGGAATGTCTGACTGCATGATGTTATTGAATCTTCATTGGGAAACAGTTGAGATTTAATCAGACAGGTAACACCAGCTGTTCACAAATAATTATCTGTTTATGTATAGGCTAAAATAGCAGGACTGTCAATTCTCATGTACTTCATAGAGCATGCTGATAATCAGCTGGGGGGTGAAAGAATTTTCCTCCGCATTGCGTTACTAGAAAATTAGGTGCATTGCTGAAGTTTAGAGTTTCCTCTGACACACCTGTGTTGCAAGAAACACAAAGGAGACAGGAAGCAGGAGGTGGACTGCCCATTAACCTTGTCTGTTATAGCAATTCCAGCATTTCTACATAACTACAGTGCAAACCGTTTCTACATAACTTGTTATACCTGATTCATTTCCACTCATTGGGCCCAAATAAGTTTTTTATCTGCTTAGCTCTTCTTCAGCCAGAATGGTATAGGGAAACAATTTAATTCAACATCCAAGGGTAAGCATTTTTCCTTCGTGCTACTCCTATGACTTTTCTAGTCTAGAGGTTGAAATTGCCTGAAACGACAGCACTGGAATCCCCAGAGACACCCAACTGTATCCACTCAAGTGTTTCCTGATACCTCCAGGATATTCATGTCTGTATCTTCTTTCATATTTTCTACAGTTTCATCCATGTTCCTGTTCTATTCTTCCCCATCCTGTCCAAATAGATTTTGCTCTAAGAACCAAAGCACTAGTAACAATTTCTGTTCTGCTAAGACAAAGCTTTCCTGGCTTAGAACTTCTCTTTCTCCCCAAGAGTCCTTTCTTTGACAGCAACTAGCTTACTAATTGACCCTTCTCATTTATCTAATCTGTCTTTCCATGCACGCACAACATGTTCTTCACCATGCTAACAAACACTCTGTTATTTGACCTTACCTCTGCGAGGCAGGCTCAGTCTCAGTGACACCTCCCTCTGACACCACATGTCCCAGTGCTGTGCAGTGGCTCTGATATCATGGAATGGAGGCAAACTGCACATCCACAACTAAAGGGTCCCAGCTCTAACAAACCAATACAGCTCTAACAAACACAACACCGCCCTCTTTCTCTGTGTGATACCACATGGCCACAGTCTCTGGTCAGGATTCCTTAGTGCTGGGACCATTCCCATCTTTGGCTCCCAGAAGATCCAGACGCTGCTAATGATGTTAGAGATTTGGTGGATGCTTTGCAGTCAACATTTTGGCCCAGGCTACATCCTACAGGTGTCAATAGCAGAATCCTAACTGCAGAAGAATGAGGAGTTGATCTTTCAACTCAGCCAAAACTGGAGATTCAAACTTCTGCTCTCTGCCTGGTAACAGAGGAGTCAGGCTACTCCCTGAATTCTGGGGGTTTATTCTCTTCTAAGCATTCTACAATCAGATAGGACCTTACTAGGTTCCCAGTAAGCATCCATAAAGCCTTTCTTTGGAGACTGACTAAACAGTGTTGTCTCTACAACAGCGAGTGTTTATGGTCACTGGGATGCCAGTAAATTCAGGTTAATAATAGCCCCAAACAATAATCATAAAAGCAGTCCTACATGAAGAATGATTTATGCTCAAATGGATTTATATCAACTATATTTTCATTTTTTTTTCCTCAGATTGAAAATACATTTATATATTTGCATTGTTAGACTTAAGGTACAAGACCAAGTTTGGGATGAAAGCTAGTTTTAGTTAATATCTTTCTGGAAGTGCCACTAATCCTGGAGCAATATTCCAGGCGCCTTAAGGTGCAACTTGGTCTGGGCACTGGCTAGTTCTTGCTCCTGTTCTTCCCCAAGTAATCTTTACAAGATACTCAGTACCTCCTTCCTCTTCCAATTCCAGTTTCTTGACCATTGAAGGAAAACAATGAGTCAGAACAATTCTGCAAAATTTATGTGGCCAATGAAAAGCCCATTTTGCTAATAACCACCGATTCCAGATACCTGTTTCGAGGGTATTCCTTCTCTTCAGCACCTGAAGCTTTCTGAATATGTTGGTTTTCCTACAGATAATCTTTATTTATGGAAGAAATGCCTACTTCAGGGCCAAGCTGCGGGGATTCAAACAGTTTGTTACAGATGAACACTCCTTGACCTGGGGGCACAGAATACTTCGTTTTAAAATTCTCTGTCAGACCCACAATCTACTTAAGGAAACAGAAAGGGTTGGGCAAAGCATTTTTTCATGCCTGCTGCTGGGTGCCTTCCAGCAAGATATCCCAAGATATCATTGTGTCAAAGCTAATGCAGCTGTTAGGAGCTTAATAAACACAGGACTTTTTTTTTTTTTCCCCTTAATTTTTAACCTACTCAGTCATCTTTATGTAAAGAAAACAAGGACAGCTGTTAATCAAAATTAGTGCAACACAAAGTTCGTATTTGTTCCTTTTTTATTATTTCAACTCTTCCAAACAACCGTTTTCCTTCTGTCCTTGAATGTGAACCCATACTTGCTGCTTAGAGCATCAAAAATACTTCAGACTGTATTGAGAAAGCTCCGGCAATGTAAGAGCCCCTAAGAAAAGCACAGGTATTTTGAAAGCTGGAAAATAATGAAGTGTTAGAGACAGTGTCATTGAAATACAGCTTCTGTTGCTTTCACTTCAGTTGGTTTTGACTTCGTTGGATGCCTTACCCAAACACCGAAGCCTCTGAATGTGAACGCGAGCCCTTTCCCTGGGCTGTCGCTGCTGTTCTATCTCTGCAGACAACTGGGGGCATTGCACAGGTTGTGTGCAAACTGTGTGCGCTATCCGACCTGCCCTGAGAAAGCAGGCAGATCTGCCCCTGACGCTTCTCTATTTCTGCCTCGGTAGCACCGTTTCAGGACCCGCATCCCACCCCACTCCCTGCCTGCCCACTGCCCCGTTTTCCCTTTCAGAGCTCTGGCACAGCAAGGAGCTCCCGCGGTCCTTGCTGGCAGCGAGCTGCCCGGCTCGGCACAGCCTGCCCGCAGCTCGCACCCTGCGGTCCTACCTTGGACACCTGGAGGGGCTTTTTCTGCTCAGAGCCCCCTTGCAGGCGGAAGCCCCAGGGGGCGCCTCCAGACAGCGTGATCACCATTTCTTCCTCGGCTCCCATGGCTCCTGCGCTGCGGGTCCTTTATCTCCCCAACGCCGGCAGAGCGCGGCTCTCAGCAGGCAGCATCGCCCCGGCCCTGCCTCCCCCCGCTGCCCCCGAGCCCCTCTCCTCGCTGCCTCCCCCAGCTCCGCGCACCCCGGACCCGCCCCGCCCCGCCGGGACACCCGATGCTGCCGCTGGGCCGCGGCCAGCGCCGTCCCGCACACGTGTGCCGTCAATCTCAGCCCGTGCCCGCGGCCCCAGCGCGGCAGCGGGGCTCAAAATAGCTCGGCCCTGACCTGCGGGGCGGGACGGGGCCGCTCGGCGGCCGCTTCACGTCCCCGGCCCCCGGGCACAGCCCCGCGGCAGGGGCAGGGCGGCACCTCGGGGACACCTCTCCTCGGCTCCAGGCGCCAGCACCCGCCCCGTGGCCGAACGGGGGCAGGCAGCCGGCGCCTCGCCGCCCGCTGGGGGCCCCTCCGCGGCCCCGCGGCCCGGGGAGCGGCTCCGGGCCCGGCTCCATCCCCAGCCCCCCCCCTGCTGCCCCCCGCCCGCCGCCATCGCGGGGCGCTCCCCGGGCCCCGGCGGCCGCCGTGACGTCAGCGCCGTGCCCGCGGGCGGGGCGCGCGCCTGCGCGCCGCCGGCTCCGGCGCGCGTGCGCGGCATCCGGGCCCTGGCGGGCGGGGCGCGGCGGCGGCCGGGGGTTGGCGGGGAGTGCGGACGTGGCAGGCGGCGGGCGGCGGGGCCGGCGGCCGGAAGCGGGCCCGGCAGCGGCAGCGGCCCCGGTACCGGCAGCGGCGGTGAGCGGGGGGCTGGCGGGCGGGGGGGGGCCGCGGGGGCGCCCTGAGGCGCGGCCACAGCTCCCCGCTGCGGGGCCGGGGCCTGCGGGGCGCTGCGTGGGGCCCGCTCCGTCCCCGCGCTGCCTCCGCGCACGGCCCCGCCCGGCCCCGCCGCGCTCCCGCGGGGGCCCCGCGCTCCCTCACGGCGCCGGGCAGCGCTGAGGGGCCCCTACGGCGCGGGGACGGAGCTCGGCGGCCTGCGGGAGGCGAGGGGAAGGGAAGGGAAGGGAGGCGGCCCGGCGGGGCCTCGGGCCGAGGCGGGCTGCTGTGGGCCGCCGCCGGGCGGCTGCGGGTTGCCCCGGGCTGAGGGTGCGGGGGGGGCTCGGCTGCCCCGGTCCTGGGCCACAGCTCCGCATCCGCCGCCTGTGCGTGTGGCGGGCCCGCACCCGCGGGGTTCCGCTGGCAGCTTCACGCCGTGCCCTGAGCCCTGCCTGAGCTGCCCCGCGCTGCGGCAGGAGCACGGGTGGGCTGCTTGCAACCACATCACGAGCACCTGCCAGGGTTGTTATCGTTTTTTACAATAACACGAAAAACAGATCTTCAGTTTGATGCACAGCATTAATTTTCAGCTGTTAACGTGGTAGCTTCATAGCAAACAGCTCTAGTTTCTTTCTGTCACAGGGTTCCTTAGTAAACTGCACTAAAAGTTTAGGGGAAACGTTAGAGGGGAGAAGCAGCCATCTGACATACAACGCACAAGGCCAGGCTTCGTTTACGTGCTGTGTCAAGTCCCATCCCTAGAGCGAGGTGGCTGGTTGCAGGTGCTGTCTTAGGCCTTAGCCTTCAGTAATGTGGAGTTGTTCAGAATAGATCTGCAGATCTTTGGCGTTGATGTATTTTGTTTTTTTCTTTTCCCTTGTCATAGAATAGGTATTCTGGCTGTGGGATTGTTAGAAATACATTTGGCCTAAAACTCCCCCTTAGAGGAGGCTTGCTGTACGCTGTCAGCAGAAGTACGAGCATCTCTCTCCATTTTTGTGTGGGAGAGGTTCCCACTCCTGGAACTGCCCCTTTCTGCTTAAAGCTGCACCACTCAGAATAATCCTTTCTTGCTATAGACAGTGGGAAGTGGAAGGTGATGAAGGCAATACTGCTTTTTAATTTGCTGGGACAGTCACTACAGGTTCTAATGTCGTGGCTAAAAGCTGAATACTTACAGAGAGCAGATGTCTAGAGGATTATTTCTTTAATGAGTTGTTCAATGCTTGTACCTTTTTGAGTGTTTACTTCTGCTACTTACTGTAGAACTAAATTTTCTTCCTGTAACATTTATTATCAGAAGGGTCAAAAATCCAAGAAAGAATTGATAGTTGGCTGAGGAAGGGCAAAGTACAAAGAACGACTGAAAATAATCACCAACAAAGTCTCACAGAACAGACAAGGTGGATGTTTCTTGTTATTTAGGTTTCATCAGCAATGAGTTATGAAGAGAAAGCTTGTTTTTATGTGTTCAGTGAGGTTCATTGTTAGCACAGAAATCATTAAACTATGAGCCGGGCAGTCATGCACCGGGAAAAGCTAATTGTGAGACTTTCTGGTTTCCTGCGAGTGATGGGAATTGCGTAATGCATGTTTGCATAGAGGAAGTCAGAGTATAGATGCTTTAGGTGAAAAATAGGCAGTGTTACAATGTATGTGCAGAAAGGTTGTGCACCATTATAATAAGCCTTTGGCCTTACTAGTTATTTACCTGTTTGTTTGTTCTTCCTTCTGGCCTCTTCTATAAACTTTAAATAACTTTCAACTTTTCCTAATCGATTATACTTGTGCAGAGTTCACCGAAGTGAGTCAGATGACTTCACACATCATAACGTGTACATGGAGTTAAAGCTAAGGAAGGAGATAAATCTTTCACCGTCTTTTTTTTGAGGTGTAATTTCCAATGACTTTTGCCCCTACAGGACTGCTTTTCAGGAGTAATGCCAGTGACTGAGTGTTGGTGATTTTTTTTTTTTTAGGGCTTTATTCCAGAGGTAGAGGTGAGGTGTAAATCAGTCCTACCATTCAACTTCAATCAGTTTTATCTATCTTTTTTTTTTTTGACTTAAAATTCTAGTGATGATGATAGGGATTGGAAATAGTGGTAGGCTTAAAGTCTGGTAAAGACTAAGACTTTTAAATTCCGTATTTAGCCACTTCTGCGCTCTTGTAACTTAAATGTTGTCTTGGACCTTGCCCAAGATGATGAAACAATCTAACAAAATAGGGTTTAAGGTGGCTCTTACTTAGAAGAACATGGAATGATCATACCTCAGAAGTGAATGATAGTTTGAAAGACCTTTTCAAAACAGTCCACGAAGGACTGGCCTCCAAAATTCTGCACCAGAACCTGTTGTGTCAGTGAGGTTCTAGCAGCTACTCTCTTTAGTTTTCCTGAAAGTCTTTGATGAGAATACTGAGGCTTCTGGACTTTCACTGGTGACATTAAATTGTAAAGTCTTATTTTTAAAACTAGATGTCTTACACCTCTTGTGAGCTGTCAAAACACATGTTGTTGGCTCAGAGAGTCAATTCCAGTAGTGTCACTTGGGTTGTTTTGGACAAATGTATGGAGTGCATGCTGCTGTAACGGCCTGAGTACTTCCAGATCAATTGCCAGTCTTTGGTTTCCAGGATATGAACTTTTTTTTCCATGTTTTTCTGTAGAAAAACAAGACAGGAGCTTCTTGGAGTTGAGGAGAAGTCAAGTGTTCTGTGAATGCTTGTAGAGGACATCATAAAATCGTATCTGATGAAAAAAATGAAGGATGTCTCTCTTTCAGGAGAGTGATCTGAGAATGGTGCAACTTTGCTTTGTCTCCAAAAAAGTTACAGCCTAGATGCTTTAGAAGCCCTGTAGGTAATACTCTGAATTGATCTGTGGAGATGCCAACTGTGCCTTTCTGTCCCATCTTCTGGAATGGGTTTTAGTATCTGTGGTCAGAAATCAAGTTGGCATATTTCCTTCAGGTCCAGCAAAACATAGCAGGCCGTGCTATCCTCTTCTTTTATATTTTTTTTTTAAACAAAGATCAAGTCAGTCCAGAAGTTGAAACTAACAAGGCTTTTATTTCTCTGGGACCAGTGAAAAAGGGACTAACATCTTTCTGGAGAAAAAGAATTTCACTGTACGCACTTGGTTTAGAAAGCAGTCAAGAACTGATGAGATCAAGCATCTCAGTTTCAAAAGGGAATTAAGTGAATGCAAACAAAAAAAAAAAAAAGATGAGCTTGCAGTTTGCAAAGACTGGGGAGACTTGCTGATTGAAATGCTCATGTGAATCACTAGTTGTTTTTTTTTTTTTTTTAAATAGGCCATAAAAACTGAACTGTAGTCTTTGTTTGGAAACTAAGGAATACAGAAACCATTACAGAAGTGTAAGATCTATTCCCAGTATTACTGTGTATTTTTCTCCCATCAGTTTGCTGCTTACCAGCTTTGGTTGTCAATCTTATTTAACGGTATCCCAGTATAAAGTTTGACTGTGTGCACTGACACTATTTTGACCAAAATGTGCATGGTCAACTGCCTTTGTACAGAGGAATAAAAGAAAATGGCAGAGTGACGGCTGTATATTCTGCAAGAGAATTATTTGACTTATTTGTAGTAACATCCACTTGTTGTCATAGTATTTACCACTCGTATCAGTCCTGGTTATTGGAGCTTTGTGTATGGTACCTTGTGAGCAGTAATAGGATGTTCGATAGCATCTTAAAATATTACGTTTGGCTTAGCTCTGGTAATGTGTTACCATGTACAAATGAACGTCCTCAGTACTTCTGTCAAGTGGGAGAGCTTTCTCCATTTCTCACTGTATGGTGTATGTATTTCATTCTTTCTGTCACCTTTCTTCATGTCATAAGAAATAGAGCATAAAATCCTCCATTTTCCCACTTCTCCTTGAGTGACCAGCTTCTAATTTATGTACACAGTTTTGGATGCAGGCAAAATGAAAGCTGTTTGATAAAAATGACTGGTGCTGGGGAAGAGGGAAAATGGATTAATTCAGTGACAATTCTTTTCTGCCTTCTCAGAGGTGGATACTCCTGGCCCTGCCCTTCATGATACTCCACATCGGTTATGAGCAAGCGTGCCACAAGCCTTACATTTAGAGCAGGTTGAGCAGCCAAGATAAATGAAGCAGCCTTGTCCGCAGTTTCAACACCAAGCTAATTCTCGAGTCTTCCTCTTCTGTTCAGCTCCCTCTTTGACCCTCTGCTGCTACAGAGCAAGCGTCAGCTTGTGTTGTGGTGGAGGTCGGCCTGTGCTGGCTGTCACGTGGCCAGCTAAAGGTTTGAGGTGTATCTTGCCTTCCTCTCATTTGGGGCACTTTGTAACCCAACAAAGGAGATAATTGCCTAGTACTAATTTACATAGAGTCTATCTCAAAACGTTTTTCTCTGGAAGGTTTGTATTAAATGAGCGTGCCTCTTGGTTTCAGTATTACTGAGGAGAGAGCAAGAAGCAGACAATACAATAAAAAAGTCAGAAGTTGTTTGCTAGAATAGAAATAGAATGAAATATTGAGCTGTTCTAGCCCTGTTGCAATTGCTTGGGCAACCCTGAGATATGTTCAGGAATATCCACGCTGAGTCCTGCAGAGTCCTGTAAGTGTGATGTGTAGAGTGTCTTAATGATTGTAGCTCAGGAGGTGTCCTGCAGGATGCTGCTGCTTAGACTGCAGCTTTTCCTGGAAGAAGGACCTGTTTGTAGGAACAGTGACTGGAAGCCAAATTCCTCATAGACAATCCAAAAAGAAATAGTGAGGGGCAGGAAGAAGAGAAAGCAGCCCTCCTTCCTCAACATGCCCATATGTTCTGAGCTGCTTAGGTAGAGCAATCTTCTGCCATATTCTCCCTTTCTTTAACCCCCAGCTTTGCAGGAGGAGCTGTCCTGCTTGTCTGGTTGCAGTGGGCAGAAAAAGGATGTGGGTAGGTGTGTGAGTGCAATCTGGTCCTAGTTGCCTGCCCAGGGAGGAAGAGGTTAACCTTCAGGGGAGCTGGGGAAGGGTGCTGGTCCCAAAGTCCAGATTTCGTGGCCCCGTGGCTGCTCAGGTTAGACTGTTCTGCAGAACTAAGTCAAAGGTGGAGTGGGAAACCTGAATTTTTAGCAGTGACCCTCTTGCTTGCTGTAAGCATGTTTAGAAACTTGGCAGGCTGATAAAAAATGTGTAATAAGCTGTTGTAAATGGCATTATATGTTACTCTGAGCAGTAGATTACCTTTAAATATTAAAGAGAAGTTTTTCTAGACAAAAGCCTTCTCACTGCCTCTGTGCAGCTTGAAAAACAGATATGAAACTTCATTTCCTTTCATGTAAAGTTAAATACCTCATTTTCAGAGTAAGCATTGGCATGCTTAGCATTAAGACTTACTGTATTTACTAGCTCTGGGAGGTTAAATATCGAATGCATGGTATTACGCTAGCTGTCTTCTGTAAAGAAATAGATGATTTTGATGTAAATGTTTTCTCTTCATATAATGTATGTGGACCTGAAAAAATTCATTTGTACATGGATGGTTCTTACAGGTCTGTAGTTACTTTAGTACCCTTGCGTACAATTGTTGTGCCAGTTGTTGAAATAATACTTAAGCATCATATTTTTGATAATGTAAAAAGTCAACCTTAGCATTAGTTGGCATCCTGTAATCAATGAATAGGCAAAACAGCTCGGCTGTCTGTTATCCGCTTGCGTTAAGCTGCAGATTCCTCACTGGGATTTACCTCAATTGGCTAATGGCTGTTGCAGATGTATTTGTCTCCTCTGTGTTAAGATTTACTATTTATCTTTAATGTGCAAGTTCATCGTGGGGTTGGGGGCAAATACAGTTATTCACTTAAGCTTGCGTTTTTATATAAACTGAAGTCTTTTTTGATAAATCAAATTGCTCTCCAAACACAGGTATGTTTATGTTGTTACTGCAGAGACAGCATTAGCTGAAGGGTAACAGCAACACATGGAGCATCCAAAGGAGAGCAGGGGATGCGAAAATGTCCTTGAGACTGCAAGGCAATCTCCTGCCAGCGGAGGGCCTCATTTGTGTGGCACTTTGCAACTGAAGGGCCCTGTAGCTTATCTGTCTGCTTGGTACCATGGCTGTACGAACTGCCTGCCTGGTTTGGGGTCTCCCAATGTCCTTTCTATTTTTCTCTTTATAAAGTTAGAGGGCTTGGGAATGCATCTATTAAGATCTCTTGCATAGCTTTGCTAAGAAACTTATCTTCTGTCTCTGATGTTTTGTTTCCAGTCTTACACTTTCGTATAACTCCTTTAATGACATCTTAGCCTGTGCTGCTTTTCTATTTCAAAGATCTTTCTTAGATGAGCATGCTGCTTGTGGAACATTCTAGGTTTCTGAAAATTATGTATGTAAGGACTTTAAATGATTTACTGTTTGAAAAATCTCAAAATTCTACATTGTCCCTGTTCAAGGTACTTGCAAACACTTCAAGAAGCAGCCTGTGTGGATATTGTCTTATAGCAAGGAAGCAGGGTAGCATAGAGCTAAAGGGTGAACTCGTGGAGTGTTACGTTAAGGAATCTTTCATCTAAGTAATGAAATGTGTTTTTCATTGGTCTGGTGATTTTAGAGGCAGAAGTAATTTGTGAGGTGTCTGAGGGAGCTTGATAATATCTGATATGGAGTGACAATCTTTTTTTCTAAGAAGTTGATCAGAAGTTGATCAGAAGTCTAACCAGTATAGAACAGCGAGTAAGTTGGTTGGAAAATCTCTGAGAATATTGTTCGCTAGCTCTTATAAAGCATTTACCTTACTTGAAAAACTGCTGTGCATGAGTAAATTACTGTTAACATTTTAACATCACTAGTGTCTCAGGATCTCTCATTTCTGTGAAAACAGTAGAGAAGTTGGCCAGTTTGGTTTTATGTCTACTAAAAGCCATTTTTCGCCCCTTTTTGCAGGTGAGATTAGTTTGGGGATGTGAATACAATGAGTGTAAACCAGCAGACTCACACAGGGCCTCCTTATGGGCAACCTCAGCCTGGATATCAGGGATACCAGCAGCCTGCCTACGGAGGACAGCCATTGCCAGGGGTTCCTCACGCGCAATATGGAGCTTATAATGGTCCGGTGCCAGGATACCAACAGCCAGTCCCTCCACAAGGTACTTCTCAGTCAAAACTTAATGATTGATAACCTGTGAATTGTTACGTGTGGAATTTTTTCTTTATAATTCCTATTGTTAGCTTTTATGGTAGCAATTATCTTCTGTATGTAGCTTGCGTGATGTTAAAAATCGTGTTCTTTCTGTATATGCTCAAGTTATTGATCTGCCACTTGTCTGTTTCAGTGGGGTTTACTCTTTTCCTAATAACTCATAAAATTAACGTGTTGAGGAACATGGCCTAGCTTTGTTCTGCATGTCCTTGCCCCATGGTACTGAAGCTCTTGAGCAGAACAGTATTCCTGAAGAGGTCATGCTGAGGGGCAGTGGTTGATGACTTAGAGATTTATAATAGAGTCCTTGTTACATTACCATGGAGAAGGATTAGTGCTCTGTCTTGAAGGATTAAGATGTACAGCTCTGGATAGAAAGCATGTTCAGAGCTAGTTTCTCCAGTATCTTTAAAACCAATAGAAAGCTTTTAGACATGTGAGCATACTAATGTGTTCCAGAACTTCCTTGGTTCTGCAGGATCGTGTCACTTGTTCAGGTTTTTTGTGTTTGAGTACCTAAATTGTACTGAGAGATGAACAGTGACTTTAACATCAGAAATGTAGAGGAGAAAATACTCCATTTTTGCATTGATTTTCTGAGGAAAGGAGGAGTGTGCTAATGGTCTCTGTGTCAATGAGAAGGACAGAACAACCAAAGTGCGTCCTGCTGAAGTGAAACTAACTCAAGTGAGAGACTAAAATTTGTGTACTGAGGAAGAGACTTCAAGGGGAGATAAGTGGTTACCCTGGATTTTATTTTATTTTATTTTGGTTGGAGATAGAAATGTGGTATGCATAAGAACTGGTGTTACTCAGTTTTGCTCCATCTTCCTCTTCTTTCTTTAATTCTGTTCCTCCCCTTCTCCTGGTGAATCTCTTCCAACAGCACTCTCAATCCATGGGTTTTGATCTAGTTTCAAAAAGGGTTTGAATTCCTATAAAAGTGATGAAAGTCAGAGCTCGGCAGAGGAAAGAAATCCTGCTTCCTGGAAAGATGCAGGCAGAGCTTTGAGCACTCTGGCCACTCAGCGTAGATAATGACCAAGTAGTGTTTCCTGCCCCATGGAAGGAATAGGGAGAAGTTGGACTCAAATCTCAGTTGTCAGGTTGCACATTTTGTACCTGCTCTTGTAAATTCAGGATTCCTGTCTTTAGAAGGAAGGAATGTAAAACTCTGAGCACTAACACAATAACCAGAAGTTGACCTTTTGTTAGCTGCTGAATATAGGATCCAGCTAGAAACAAGAGGCAAACAGTGCATTAACAAACAAAAAGAGCAGCCAGGTGATAGTGCCAGTTTCTACTCCCATCTTTATCATGTTATGTTCATTGTAGGTCTTCGCAGCAAAATGGGTTGTAACTACATAATGTAGAGGGGAGAGAATTCATTTCAGAAGTGCTAGTGTGACAGGACTTTAGAGAACACTGAGGGGTAGAAGGAGAACTGCTGATGCTACTTTGTGATCTCAACATATTTGTCTTAAGGGGGTATTTGAGGGGAAAAAACACAGTGAAAAGGGCTTGGAGGGACTGAATGGCGAAGTGTTGGCAGCAGGTGCCATCCTCAGTCAGGGAGCGTTCATGTTTGAGTTAGACGACAAACCCTAGCTCTAACTGATGGAAACATGGAAGTGTTGTGCCAGTGGTGCTAGCGTTGCTCAGGAACAGAAGAGGAGTACTGCGCTGCTAGCTGAGAACAGCAGCTTCCTGCTATGAGAAGAACCAGGACAACTTTGCACAAATTTTTCATTCAATCTCTCAGTTTTGCTTTTGATGAGACTGTACAGTTGAAAGTGTACAGATAACTGTACAGTTATCTGAATACCAGTGACAGTTAGGTTGCTGCTGGATTATCATACATAGACTCAGTTTATGATCCTTTTTACACTTGTGTTCATGTTAATATATAAACTGTGTTGGTAGCGTACGTGGTAGAACAGTGAGGAGTATAGAGTAAGGAATAAATAGTAAATGTGATAAGGATTTTGTGTACCTGATGCTTTCTGTACAACAGACTGTCCTCAGCATTGGAAACACTGTCTCTCGGTGCTTTCTCTCTGGCTTGATTTACTGGTGTATTCTGTCTTTCCAGGTTATTTTCCTTCCTTGGGGTTCCCTTCGAAGGGCTCTCCTGTTTCTCTCAACTCTGACACTTCTCTTGCACCTAATTTCATAGGTAAATGGTGTCCTTTCTGTGGGAGCGTTTGTGGCGTGCCACTCCTACTGTGGGGAAGGGGTGGTTCTGGTTCTCTTAACTGTCTTCTGTGCCAAGTTTCCTTTCAACATGGATGTTTATCTCAAAGGTGTGGGTACCTGATTATTCAGGCAGAGGTGGATGGGACTCTTCCAACTCTATATGTAGGCAGCACTCCAAAAACATGAATAGGATATGAAGAAATAATTCTAGTAGAAATCCCTTATGCCTGCAGATTTATAGATTAAAAACTGACTTGTGACTGTTTTCTAAAGGTTGATTTCAAAACCTGAATTGGTCCTTGCAGGTTTTGTCAAGAAGCCTTAGTTTAAAAGAATGTCGTGTCCTGCTTGGGAAAGAACTAAAATGTGAGGTCTGAAATAAAAGCATTGTAATGCAGAAATGAAGAATCTCCCCAGCTATGGGGAATTTGGTCTTAAAAGTTACGGGATCTCTATAGCTTGGGTTTAAACTTAAGGGGAAAACAAGTTTTTACTTCTTTAGATACAGCGTAGAAGCTAGGAATAATTATGATTCAAAAGCTGTGGGTTGAAGAAAGTAATGTTTTTGCAGAGGTAGCAACGAAGATACAAGAACTAGAAACATTTCAAGAAATCGTATTATTTGTCCTTCTTTCTAACTAGTGGTATTTTGGAAGAGCTATTTCCAGCAGCGTCTATTTGTTTAGAAGAATAGGGAGGCAGAACTGGGCCAAGTTCTTATAGTCTCAGGGCTTTGAGTAAAATCACAGGCATTTCCCGTTATGCTGTCATCTGCCTCTGTTTTGAGGTCTGTTATGAGTAAGGACAGTATCTCAAAGGTATTGAAGAGGAACCTCAAGATTCCTCAAGAGCAGTGAACCTTAAGATGATAAACCACTAGATATTCATACCCCTTTAAGTTATTTTTTTTTCCAGTGGTTATTTGATCAGTCTGTGCTAATGGTTAGAGGAGTATGTTTGTGACAAGGACTAGAAAAAGATGACTTTTGAAACTTTCTCTGAATTAAACATGCGTTTGTCAAATTGTATGCATGTTAAAGCTGAAAAAGTATGTAAACTTAATGTAAAAAAAAAAAAAAAAGAAAAAAGTGTATGCTTTTGAAGACAAAAGATGACAATGCCAAACAGTTCAGATGTACTATGAAATGAAATGTTTTGAAACAAATGAAAGTATATTATATTAACAAAAAAAATGTCACAAAAGACATTCAGAAATAGAAATACCACAGAAAGTGACAACATAAAAATGGTTAGGGATCAGGAGATGCTTGGCCAGAGGAACAATAAGACAGAGGTGTGCTGTAACAGGTGATATAAAGAAAATGTTTAATGAGATAAAGGTATGTAAAAATAATAATTTTATCTGTAAATTGAGTTCTGAATCTCAAAGTGAAGACCAGGAGGAGGTTTAGTAAAACTTAAAACCAAAAGGGGGAAAAAATCAAAAGCTACTGGTCATTCATAAAAAATCTAGTTAACTCCTTGAATTTACTCCCACAAGCTTCCTAAAATGTACATGTAACAGATAAGATAAAAATGTGAGTTGAAACCTCATGCTTTGGTAAGTAACTTATGCTACAGAATTGAGAACTGGCTTCTCTTACATGTTTTCTATTTCGTAATGGTTCCTCACAAGAAGGCTTCGGAGTCCCTTCTGAACTTGTCACGCTGTCGGAAGACACAGCAGTGTCTATTGGCTGCTCTGGTCTTCTCGCAGTTTAAGGTGTTTGAGTCACCTGTGTTGAACCATACCCCATACATGAAATAAGTTCCATTGTGGTTAGCAGGCATGGTCACATGGCTGTTCTATTTAACAGCATCTTTTAATATAATACTATTAAAATAGAAGTTTATATTCTCTTTTTTTTTTTTTTTGGAAGTAAATGCTGCTGTTGATCTCTTGGCATTGTATCCAGCATTGTGTGGTCTTGAAAGTGATGAAACTTAATTCTGAAGCAAATCATTTGGTCTGTGACTGAACCAGTTGACTTTGAAAAATGAGGAAGTATTCTTGTTACCCTCCAACCTTAAGAGGCTGGGATTGGCCCCCTGTGGTGGCCCACACTATGCTCTGTATAAAAACAGCTGGTAGAATTCAGTTTTTCAAAACTGAATCTATTTGCATAACATGCTTACCCCTCAAGTAGAGAAAATTGACCTGTAATGAACATTAGGTACCACTACAATACTCTTCATACTCTGGATAAAAAGTAACTGGACTTGGAGGGGGAAGAACCTAATGCCTTTCTGACAAGAACATGGTTGGTTCTTTGTCAGAAGATGAAGTTCTTTTTTGAAGAACTCTCCATGGTGCATACTTTGTACTTGATCTGTGTGGGGGTGTGACTGGTGACAATGGCTAAAAATACTTGTTTTCAGTTTTGCTTCTACTAATATGGTTGTATAAATGATTTGTTGCTGGAGGAGTATTGATGCATCAATTTGGCCATCACTAAACTCCTTGTTCGCTTTTTTCCTCCTTTGATTTTTCATGGTAGCTGTTTGAAGCCCTTGTTTCTGTGAATAATTTGTGACTTTTTTTTAATGTCTGCAGGTTCGGTAAGAGCGCCTTCAACCTCTGGAACATCTCTTTCTTCTGGCCACCTGGGGTACAGTCCGTTTGGACAAGGAGATGTGCAGAATGGGATTCCAGCTTCAACAGCACCAATGCAGAGGTATGCACAAGAAAAGAAAGTTGTAACAAAGGCCTACCTTGGTAGACCTAGGCTATGTCTAGACCTTTTAGGCTATAAAACAAACTAAATGCATTGTTTTTGCTGTGGTGGGCATTGACTTTTTTTTCTTATTGTTTTGAATCAACATTTTACTGTAAGGAAGGGTATTTGTTAGAAAATAGGAATCTTTTTAGATAAAAAGCTTATGGAAGGATATGGGTCAGTGACTGATTGATTAAAGCCACTTTTCCTCCAAAGACTTCTTTTTTTTTTTGTGGTAGTCATTTTCCCATAAGGAATTTCCTGATTTCTGGAAAGGATTTGGCTGGAGAGTCCAAATCCTTTGAACAACGGAGCCTTCTTAGATATCTGTGCTGGCACTATTGCTTCTTACCCTGTAGACTCCCTTGCAGTATTTCTGATTTGTTATGATAACTAAAATGGAATTAACAAAAAATATTTTAAACATAAATTTTGTGTTTTTAAGAAACAATAGATGTTTATGATGAAAGGGGTTTGGACATGTGCAGAATACGTAATTACTTTTCAGAAACATAGCTATAGTGCTCAGTTTTTAGTTTATGTACGCTGTTGACACCAGCTGGTGTTGATACGGTAGAACAACTTCTAAGGCATGGGGAATTGTAACTGCTTGCATAATGGAGGACCCAGTGAAGATTCTCTTCTCCCCTCTCAGGCCGCCTACTTCTCAGCCGTTTCTGCCAGGCTCAGCACCCGTGCCTGTCAGCCAGACATCTACGTTCCAGCAATATGGTCCCCCTCCAGCCAGTGTACAGCAGCTCAGCAATCACATGGCTGGGATGACAATTGGCAGTACTTCAACCTCTGCTCCTCCCCCAGCTGGACTGGGCTATGGTAAGGTTTCCTGTCCCTGAATCCCGAAATGCATTCAGGTTATAGAAAATGCGCAGCTTAGGCTCTGAAGTGGGGGACAGGGCAGGGGGGAGAAAGAAGGCATTGAAGGAACTGTCAAGTTTCGGATCCCTTAGCTGTTTGAATTTTAAGAGTATGATTACTTAAGGTTTATCTCTGTTAGTACCGGAATGTCCATCTGAAGATAAGAAAATGATATATATGCACCAGCTGAGATGCTCTAGAGTGAAGGGGTTTTGAGTCTTCTGTGATCTATTTGGAATTAAATGTTTTGAGGATTGAAAAAATGATGGTAATGTCCTCTTTTCTTCTTAAAAGGTCCCCCAACATCGGTTCCCCCAGTCTCAGGGAGCTTTAGTGCAACAGGATCTGGTCTCTACACACCTTACACTGCGAGCCAAGGACCCCCTCCTCCCAGTGTGTCTCAGGGTCTTCCTTTGGCACAGCCTCCCTTTTCTGGTCAACCAGTATCAACTCAGCGCCTGCCTACTCAAGTCCCTGGTTTTGCTCCACCTCCATCTTCTACAGGGATTGGACCTTCCTCTTATCCTCCTACCACAGGTGCCCCAAGGCCACCTACCATGCCAGGCCCGCCGCTGCCTGGGCAGACAGCTGCTGGACCACCAACATCACAGCCTAATCATGTATCCTCACCACCACCACCTCCATCAACTCTGTCAGGGCCCCACCCGGGGCCTCCCATGAGTGGCCTCCATGGACCACCTCCTCCCACTCATCCTCCTCAGCCAGGTTACCAAATGCAGCAGAACGGTGAGTATTTCTAGGGTAGGAATTGTAAGTTAGGTGTGTTCTCCGTGTGCTGCAAACTGAGAAACAGCTTTCAGGTTTGTAACTTGCAGGCTTCTGGCTACACTTCAGGGCTTCCCTCGTTTCCTTGGTGCGAAGGACAAATCTAAGACAAAGAGTAGGATTTATCATTCTAAGCTGTTTGTCATGCAGGTTTTATTCAGGTTAATGAAATTAAAAGAACACTAGTTCACTTGGCTAAAAAATTGTTCAATGCTTAGTGCCATAAGACTACAATTGGACCACAATTTTTTGTACTACAAACTTAAATTTGATGTCTGCAACCTTGTCCTTTCAAAAGTAGAGATTTGAAATCCTGAAAATCATTATTATAGTTTTTAACAATATACACACTGGGTGTGAATATACACTGTGTATGAGAGGAGTGTTATACATTGAAAAGGAGTTGCAACTTTTTCTTCTTTAATTCACAAAGCTGTATTTTTCTCCTTGTAAAACCCTTTACAATTCCTGTGTGCTTAGAAGTAATATCATTTGAACTTTCTGGATTATAAAACAGTTTTGGCTGATTTTTAATCAATAACATCTGCAGATAGCTAGGATAAAGTAATCACGTGCAACTGTCAGGATTGAAAATCCTGCCCCCCACGTGCAGCCTTGCACAAGTGGCCAGGTAAATTACTTGTTTAAACATTTGTCCAAATTGCTATGAACTGTAAAAACACTTGTGGGGTGAATCACGACGTTATTCCGTAATTGACTGGAATTGTGTAAAGTGGTGTGAAATTACTTCCATGAGTTACAAAACAAAAGAAGTTGTCATGTGCTAACTTATTACTGTGCTTTTAGGCAGTACAAAACTGCCTGAGAGAAATCCTTGCATAACTTGAGTTTGAGGCATTATGGGTCATCTGCTGGCTATTTGGCTGTTCTGTGTGCACTTTCTATTAGGTAGTTCTGCAGCTCAACCTGAATATTCATAGTACATGATCTTAATGCATGTTTTAATAATATATTCTAAAACTAGTTACGTTAGTCTTAAAACACAGGTTTCTTTACGTCTGGTTTTAAGGAAGACTGTGTCAGACTGAGTTGAAACATTGACAAATGCATTTAAACCTAATTGACTGAAAAGCATGTAGTTTCCTGTCGTAGCTTCTTGTTTTTTGTTATTTTTATGATGACAGGAAAAATGGGAGGTGTTTGATGAGGAATTGCCTAATGTTAGCTAATGTTTGATTCCATTGTCTCTTTCTTGTAAGGTTCCTTTGGACAGGTGAGGGGCCCCCAACCAAACTATGGAGGAGCTTATCCAGGAACACCAAATTACGGAAGTCAGCCTGGACCACCACCGCCACCAAAACGCTTGGATCCAGATTCCATTCCTAGCCCTGTAAGCCTACTTTGTTCTTAAGTGTGAACTCTCCCATAGTGTCTTTATGTTAAACAGAACTGACAAAATCCAGAGCTGAAAGCAGGTTTCTTCTTCCAAAGAACAGCAGCATATTTTTCTGTTTGCTTTTCTCCAGTATATCCAAGCTTCAGTCATTTGTTATGAATAAGCCCAGAAGACTAAAGAAAGGCATTGCATATGCAAGTCACTGCTCTAATTTCTCGGCTGGTCTTCTGTACCATGTTATGGTTTACATTTTAGAAATCCTGCAGGGCTTTGATTATACTTGCTTGACCATTTCTGAATTCCTGCTTAACTACTTTCCAAGGTGAACTAATTGCTGGTTTTGGGGTGGCAAGCTATCAACTGCATATTCCAGGTTTAAAGTAAGGTTCATAGGAGATGGTTGTAGTACTTTTCCTTTCCTTTTTCTGTAAAGAGCTGGTTAGCTTTCTTTGTGTCATTAAGTCAGGACACTGCTTCAGTCAAATATGGGCAACTTCTCAAATTAGAACTATCTTTTGGAATGGAGTCTCTGCGAAAAGAGGAGCAATGATGTGTGATGGCTGACAATGATGAGTAATACTAAGCCTGGGAGCATTGTTGCCCCTAGTCTGCTGTTCTCTTCCTTCCACTGCTCCTGATGCTGTTCCGTTGTCTCAGAAGGCTACAATCATTTGATAACAGGAAGCATTTCCAGGACAGTGCTTACAATCAGTTTACTTAAAAACTATAAAAAAATAATGTAGTTGTGAGTTATAGCTGAGATCTTGACTGTTGCTGTTCAAAAATTGTTGCTATTCAGAAATGGTGAGCTGTTTAGACTTCAGATTTATGCAAGGCTTGGGGCTGCAAATTTTTTTATGTGGAATATATGAACTTGTAATTGCTTGTCTGCTTCTCTTCTCTCCCACTAAATGAAATCTCAAATGGCTTGTATCAGTTACCTTCATTTCAGCATGTTCTTAAAACATAAATCCGCAATTTCTAACCAAAGTGAGCACGTGAGCCACTACGTCTGTTAGCAATGTGTTCGGTGCCCAGGCCCAATACAACCTGAAGACTCATTTTTAGGTTCAGTGAATGCTGCAGAAGCTGGTGTTTCTTGTTGCATGAACCAATGTCCAAATACCTAATTCCAGTGCTACAAGTTTGGGTAGAGAGAAGTAACGCTGTTACTCTTTGTTTTATTATTCTCTTCTCTTCTCTTTCTTTTCTTTTTTTTTTTTTGTGGCACTCTTTATTTAAAAAATAAATAAATAAAGCAACTTAATGAGCTGCCACCCCAGCAGAAACCCAGGCACAGAATAGACCCTGATGCAATTCCTAGTCCAGTAAGTGCTGTATCTATGTCAATTGTAGTCTGTGTGTTGGTGACCATCTGTGCATGCCTGATATCTGACTTTCACCTTACTAACCCTCCATCATTAATCCTTTATCCTTTCCTTGCTGTCTTCTGTTTGCCTTACCAAAATGAGTAGCGTAACACCACAAGAGGTTGTTTAAAATCTTCTCTTCTGCAATGACTGGTGAGGCAATAGAAAGCAGACCATTGCAGAAACAGATCATGAAGAATGTCTCCCCTTTACTTTTCTGATCCTTAAAATACCTCCGTCAGATTCCAACTGGCATTTTCAGTGTAAGCCATCAGTATAATTGTCCGTACAGCACATGCCATGTTAACATACACACAGCATGAGCCTTTGTAGCCGTGTCTTCTACCAGTTCTAAGCAGAACTTGATTACAGTTCGTGTTGATACCGATACTGGGCTAGTGCTTTGAAACTCTAAAACTGAGGAGAAACTATTTTTGTTTGGATGTTAACTCCTGTAAATCTTAGTTGACTAATACGAGGTCCGGGGAGCCGTAAACATTCTTTCATTATCTGTGCTCATAAATAACCATTACATTTTGATTTTGAAAATAGAATGGTTATGTCTAGAGAACTCTACCTAAAGAAAAAGCAGCTACCTTTTGCATTGGAAGAAAAAAAAAAAAGCAATGACCCTTGTATCAATTCTTCCTTGTTTAACCAAATTTGGTCATACAACAGCTACAAGCAGTGAAGTCAGAAATGTCAATCAGTCTGTAGGCTTTTGAGATGGAACTAGATTTATCCTAGAAGTCAGTCTGATGCTATGGGGGTGGTGTTTTTGCTGGCTCCTTGGAAGCCAGAGTGAGAGGGTAGAAGTTTTGCTGTGCAAAATTCTGCATTTTGCAATTTGACTCTAAGCAAAGGTATGTGTGTTTGGTGGCAAGACAGCTGCTGGCTTTCATGCTTAGATTCAAGCACTGGAATGGTAAAGGTAGTTAAAAATGTGTAAGAATAATCTTCTGTTCTTATGGATATTTTAGTCAAGTAAAACTGATGTGTTTCTGTTTTCTTAAGTACATTTGCATTAATGAAGAAATTGAAATTGTAAGAAATTTACCATTTTTTGGCTGTTTTCTGCTTTTGTGAAGTTTAAGCTTGAATAATTTTCAGCTCTAGTGAAACTTCACTTTCCGCATCCCCAGAATTCAAATCATAAATTCTTGAGCACTACAGTGCAGTAAAGATTTACAGTTGAGCTGGCAAGCGTGTCTTTAGGTGAGAGCTGCAGTGGATGAAAATAAACACATGCTATGAAAAAGCATTGGGAGCACAACAGAAAGGAAAATCCAGGTCATGTATAGAACTTCACCCTGAGGCTTAAAAAAGCTTCTGATTTTAATTTGGCTAGGACTAGTAAACAGAAACACTAGCAAAAAAATCCTTTCTTGACTTAAGTTTGCTTGTTATGAGTTCAGATTAGTCCCTAAAACACAAAGTATGCTACTACTCAGTACTTGGGGAAAATACCATTTATATTTTATTGTTAGTCATTCAGTAATAATTGAAATCCAACTGAGAGGTGACTGCTTGACAAAACCTGCTTGCCTTAGACCTCTTATTTTTAGAGCTAGTGATGTTTGCCTCAGGTTCCCTTTCCACTGTCTTACAGATGCAAGTGTGTTATTTTGTGGTACTTTAATCTTTGGAGGTTTGATTTCAATGTGATGTTTTCTTCGATCGTAGATTCAAGTGATTGAAGATGACAGAAGTAACCGTGGATCAGAACCATTTGTCACTGGAGTAAGAGGACAGGTCCCACCGCTCGTTACTACCAATTTCTTGGTCAAGGATCAAGGTAAAATATTTTTAACAATGAATTCAAGCAATGAACACAAGCCTAAAAAAGTGGTGGAATTGTCTTTAATCATTCAGGTCAGAACTGAAATTTACTAGTAGTAGTGTTTGAGTTGGACTGGAAACAGTGTATTTTTTTTTTAAGTATGGGACGCTATTTGGTTCATGGATTTTAGAGAAAGAATTTAATCTTTTTATTTCCCATGACTTTATTTGGAGATCTTAAGCTCCCTTAAAACTTCAGAATCCAATTCTGTAATCAAGTGCTTCGCTCTTCAGCCAGACTTACAAAATCAGACATTAGAAATGTCTGAGTTGAGATCTTTGCCCATAGTATGATTTAGTCTGCAAAAAGAGTGGAGTGGGAATACTTTAGATGTTAAGTTGATATGGAGTCAAATTCACTTGTTTTGAGTTAAAGGCTTTTATTATGCATAGTTGTAAAGAGGCTTTTGGTTGGGAATTAAGTTCTATGTCTTTTTTTTTTTAAATACATTCTTATTCTGTGACTCAGCAGCAGAACTGAAGCTATCTTGTTCTTCATATAAAGAAGAACAAGAAAAGAAAGAAAGATTCTGTTCTTAATATAAACTTTACTGAAACTTGTCGGCATTTTTTCCTTTGTTCTCCAGGGAACGCAAGCCCCCGGTATATAAGATGTACATCGTACAATATTCCCTGCACATCAGATATGGCCAAACAGTCCCAAGTTCCTCTAGCTGCTGTCATAAAACCGCTGGCTACCCTACCCCCAGATGAGGTGAGAACTGTTTGTGAAGTCACACTCGCACTGTATGCAATCTGATCTCATCAGGAGAATGCTATTAGATGTTGCTATTTTGCAGATAACCTTGTTTAACTTTCAACAGTAGGCATGTTTAAGTAACAAAGCCTAGGTAAATGTTGGTTCTTTCACAAGTGTGTGGTAGAGATCTGTAAGGCAGAAGAATGTTGTGTTCAAAACATTTAATATTTTGATTGCTATGAGAATCTCAGCTTTCTTTTTTGCAGTAACTGTCAAGCATCATTCTGACTAAATGACCAAAATACTAGGATGCTAATAAACGTGTGCGCTTTGAGTTGATCTCAATTTCTTTCTTGGTCTGCAGTATTGAAATGGTAACAAATCACTGATAGTGTTTTCTGGGATATCAAGTTGTGGAGTTGGATGAGAATATATCAAGCAGTGCTGGTTAAGCTACCTGATGTTGTGTCCATGCACAGCACTGTGTGGGATAGCAGACAGCATGAGACTGAGTTCCAGGCTCTGCTGAACTTGAATTTCTGCACTTTCTCTGTGCACCGCTTGTTTCCTTCTAGGTGTCATATGTGGCTAGCTAGCCAGCCTTTTACCTGCTGTATCTGGTTGCTGAATAGATAAAAGCTTTGAGAATGAGAGCTGGAAACTGTATTAAAAGTATGGCAAATACTCTGGGTGTTGTGTAGCATTAGTTCACTTAGAGCAGTGACATAAAGACAAATATGCTTGTGAAATTTTAGTATGTTTGCAGTGTTCTCTGCCTTGTAAAACTTGACTTTAACATCTCATGAAGAAAGGAACATTCTCTGGTGTTTAAGGGTGATTTTTGTTTCATTTGGCTAATGTTCCTAAACTACAATTTGGATTCTGAAAATTAGCTTGTGATAAAACTGAGTTGTGAAATTAATTTCTGTATTTGGCTGGAGTTTAAAAGGAGAGCAATAGGCAAATGTTATCTTACTTGAGAAACCTGGGGGTGCATTTTCAGACAAGTTTCACAAACCAGCTATTAGTGCTCATGGTGTGTTTATGCTTTGAACAAACACTTGTGTTATCCAGAAAAAACATCTCTAGGACTGGAAAATTGTGCTGGAGATTGTGGAAAGTTTTTTATGGCAAGGGCAAACTCCCTGTGGAGGAGCCCTTCTGATAGATGTAGGCTCAGCTGCTGAGAGCAATAGGACTAAGTAGAGCTAATGTTTAACGTATCAGAGGTAAGAGGATAAATAAAATAGGACTGCTGAAAATGCAACATCTGGATAAATCTAGAACCTACGAGAATTCAGCATCTGGTTGCAAGATACAGGGCTTTTGCCCTGTGTTAATGCACAGTTCAGAAAGCAAAACTTGGGAGTTCTAGTAAGAAGTATGTGTGCCTTCTGGTAGTAAGTGGTAAGTAGCAAGTTATGTATAGTACTACTTATTTTCGCAGGGGGGTAAGACGGGAAGAGGCTTATTGTGTGGAAACTTAATACTAATATTGCCTAGCAGTCAGAAAACTTGAAATTTTGTTTCCTCGGAGGAGGTCAGCCTAGTGGGTAGGAACTGAGACACACTGGCAGCAAAGCCATTGTATTGTCAACAAAGGACTAGTGGGGGTGAATGAGACATTTGATACATCTGCAGCGTGAAGAAGAATTAAGTGTCAAGGGCATTTGTTCAACTTAAGCTCAAGGAATACATTCTTTCTTGAAAATGACCAGAGATTTAGGGTGCGTGGAAGAATTAAGATTGGACGCCTTAAATGTCATAGTTTAAAAGTAATTAAACATCTTGAGCTAGATTCTTAGTTACCGAAAGGTGTCTTGAACTATGAATGTAGCTTGCAGCTTGCGAAAGCTCTGTCTTAATCATTTTAAAGTGCTTTTGCTCATTCTGAGGTTAAAAAGCTGAAGAAGTTGCCAAGCATCTTCCTCTGGTTGGGCTGCAAAAAGACTATCTTGCCAGTAATAGTTGAGAAATGGTATCACTAAATGATAGCAAGTCCTTTAAAATTACATGTGGTGTCAAGACAAGCAGAACATATGGATATGTTGTATTTCATGGAGAACTTGAAAAAGAAGTTTTAACCATTTAAATTTTTTAAGATAATCCGGATACTTTAAACTCTTGAATTTGTGGAATGCAGTGACTGGCTTCTATTTTGTCAAAAAAAAAAATGTTTTTTTACAAGGGAAAAACAGGAGGTAAAGAGTTGCTTCTAAAAAAAATCAACCTGGGGTGAGGTGGAAATGGTGTTCGCTCCCATGATGTTATCACAGCCACTGTTTGCATGGCTTCAGTCTTCAGTGTTCACTTGGGATCCATCTGTGCTGTGCAGCGTGTCTTTCCTTCTAGAGCTCATGCTCCTCAAGCAGGCTACTGTGTAAGGTGGTGCAGCACCATGCCTGAGTACTTGTTTGTGTCTAAGTGGGATAGCCTGTTAATGACTGCAGCCCACAAAGGAACTGCTGTGTTAACAGCTAGAGCTGAAAAATATTTGTAAAATATTTGTTTGGGCTTCCCCTGCATTCTCTCTCACAGCTGCCAAAAATACTAAATTCTATACAATTTACAAGGAAATAGTTTTAAGCTTTGCAGTATATGCGGTTGCATTTTTCTCATCATCAAGTGACCTTTTTGATTTTTTTTCCTGTTTCCACAGACCCTTCCTTATTTAGTAGATCATGGAGAATCTGGTCCTGTCCGGTGTAATAGGTGCAAGGCCTACATGTGCCCTTTTATGCAGTTTATTGAGGGTGGAAGGAGGTTCCAGTGCTGTTTCTGCAGCTGTGTCACTGAGGGTAAGGCTTCTTCTGAAAACCATCCTACAGGCACTACTGTAGTGATCTTCAAAAAAAGATGTGAAGAAATGAATCTTAATCATGTTACGGTCATATCTAATGTATGCTATGCTGTAATGTGTTTACTGTTGGGAAAAAAAAATGAATAAAACATGTTCACTGCACAGTTATTAAATGATGTTCAAATTAAGCAGGTGCTTATGTTTTGTAGT
Source organism: Anas platyrhynchos (assembly GCF_047663525.1). Taxonomy (NCBI): domain Eukaryota; kingdom Metazoa; phylum Chordata; class Aves; order Anseriformes; family Anatidae; genus Anas; species Anas platyrhynchos. The sequence goes on along the minus strand of NC_092592.1, from coordinate 19,758,060 downwards.
TTCATCATACCAAAGCTTTTAATGTGAGGTACTTGTTGCATGATGTATAGTGTTCTGAGAAATTATTTGTGTTATTGAGATGAATATCTAGTTAGTAGCATGAGTTAGGATTTTTTTTCTTGCTCACAAAGCCTGTTTGGACACTGCTTAAAGATGAGATTGCAGGTAAATCTGCTACAGTTGAATAGGAGTATTCAATATATGCCATTTTATCTTCACTGCTCTTCTAAATCAATAGAAAACATGCTTCCTCTTAAGAGATGTGAAAATCTAATGTAGTTGTACCTAATGCTTCAGAGCAATTCCTGTTTTCTGTGAAAAAGAAATCAAGTAATTAGCTTGTACTGGATGTGTACTTAGAGAGTAGAGAGTGGTATCTGCTTACTTACACAGTGTTAATAGTATCACAGTGTTCTTCTGAATTGTTGGCGCTTTGATTGTTTTGAATAACTCATAATAAAAAGAGGGGCTTAGTTTTTTGGTATGTCTGAACTGTCTCAGTAATAGTGAAGCTTGTAGCTTGTTGCAAATGCTGTTGCAAGTCATTTTTTACTACTTTTACAAGACCTACATTTCTCCTTGGGACTAAATCACTCGGGAAAACTCAAAGTGCATGTTGCAGTGACCTTTCTGATAAGAAATACAAAATCAGAATGTAAAAGATTCAAGAAAAATACAATAGTGACTGTTATGTGCCACCTGGTGCGTAAGGCCAAAGGAACTATTTATTTTTTTTTTTTGGATGTAATGATTCTCTTAATTGCATCAATATTTCTTGTAATACTTGCGTGGTAGCACAGAAGTCTAGCTAGCTATTTTTCCAGGAGTTTTATTTGAACCATCTGTGACAGTGCTTATCATAGTTTGTCACTGAACTTCATGTTTTTTTCTTTACCCAGTGCCACCTCACTACTTCCAGCATTTGGATCACACGGGAAAGCGAGTAGACTTCTATGATCGACCTGAGTTATCATTGGGGTCCTATGAGTTTCTGGCAACAGTTGACTACTGCAAGGTACAGTAGTATATGTTTATTACTATGTTATGCTTTTAAATAAAACCCGAACGTTTTCAGAAAAACTAAAGTCATCTGCTGTTTGTTGAGAGATATCAAAATTTGTCGGGGTACATAGTAGCGCTGCATTTCAAGCACAGTGCACTTAGATTTCTGTTAGATGGGCAGGAATGTGAAAGTAATCCGAAGAAACAATCACTTATGAGTGAAAAGTATATGAGTACCGTAGGAGTTTTGACCTGCATTTGTTTGTTCATGTTGCAGAGCTGTTGTGGATTGTGTTACATGACCTTAATGTGACTTCTTCCCCTTCTTCCACAGAATAACAAATTTCCTAGTCCACCTGCTTTCATTTTCATGATTGATGTGTCTTACAATGCTGTGAAGAGTGGCTTAGTGAGGCTAATATGTGAAGAATTAAAGTCACTCTTGGATTACCTGCCCAGGTATGTATAATGTGTACTATTGTAGCCAGTCAAAACAGGGGAAACTCACTTTCTCCTTTTTAAAAAAAGCCAGGGGTTAAACATAATAATAATAAAAAAAAAAGATAATCCTGTCAAGCTTTTGTTTGCAAAGAGATCAAGCAGGACATCTGAGTACTTTTCTAGCTGAAAGATTTTTCCTTCCTTTCATTTTCTCCTTTACCCTTTACTGTGTTGTATTCTGTGTAATGATTTTGCGATCGACTTAGAAGTATGTCTCTTACAGAGAAGGAAACATGGAAGAATCAGCCATTCGAGTAGGCTTTGTCACTTACAACAAGGTATTACACTTCTATAACGTGAAGAGCTCATTGGCGCAGCCGCAAATGATGGTTGTCTCAGATGTGGCAGACATGTTTGTGCCACTCCTTGATGGTTTCCTGGTGAATGTGAACGAGTCCAGGACAGTTATTGTCAGGTAACAGAAACTGAATTATGTTGTGCAGAGTAAACATTTTGTTTGGTAGACTCAAGTGTTTCATTTACAAGTGTCATGTTCACTGCTTATTTGTTGTGTTACGTGCCTAGAAGTCTATACTCTTTGAGATGAAACCGACAAAGGAGAGGATGGGAAAATTTATGGAGTGTAAGGGTTTATTTGGCTTCCAGACCAGCTTGGCAGAGGCTATATTTAATGGGATTTAGTGCAGAAGTGTCTGTCTAGGGGAGGAAAAAAAAAAATCAAAATGGTGGAGAATGAAAGTTACAGGAATACAGAATCATCATCTTTAAGACAGATGCCCAGGTAAATTATAAATGAAGACAACAATGGTGTCTGATTTTGGTTCAATGGAAAAATTGAATAGGGTTAGGGAAAGGTGAAATCTAGAAGGAAAGAAAGAAATTAACAAAATTTTGGCAAGCTATTTAACACTATACTTGAATTGCAATTAAACTATGGTGTGTAGCTAAGTAGGTTTGGGGAACTAGACGCAGTTCATGTTGTTAATGAAAATTGCCTGCCTGTTCTGTAGTGCATTAACAAAAGCAAGTACAAATCTGTGAATGAAGTCTATTAATCTTTGAATAGCACATTGGATGTTTGGCAAACAGAGGTGAAGTATTGCTAGTCTTCCCTAAGAATTTACCTAGCAATATGTGTTGGTATATATTAAAAGAGCACAAACAGCTATTGAAGTATGAGGTTTTTCACACATAAGCAATGGGTGGCAAATACTGTGTTTAAAACAAAACAAAAAAACAAAGTATCTTCAGAAAACATACACGTTAGGAACTTGTGTTTAAACCACCTCAGTCTCATAGGTCAACAACTAACTAAAACTGTGGCTTTACCACTTACATAGATTCTTCCTGAATTCCTCCTTTTTCCTTGCTAGTTTGCTGGACCAGATTCCAGAAATGTTTGCAGACACAAGAGAAACAGAAACTGTTTTTGGACCTGTGATTCAAGCAGGACTGGAAGCATTGAAGGTTGGTAAATGCATTGTCATAGCAAATTTTCAGTCTGAGTACTCTGAAGTTCATGTTCCGTCATTCTCTACTTGGCCCATTAAAGTGCACGTACCTCCAGTTCTATGTAGCCAGCTATCTCTTCTCTATATAATTTTTTAAAGCATTTTTGCTGAGAATACAAGAAATGAGGCTTAATCTTGGTGACATGGCAGTGTTTTTGCTTTGACCAGTTTCCAGAACCTACAGAAAAGACCTTTCAGTGTTAAAACCAGGTGCTGAACTCCTTCACATATCATTTAGGAGGAGTTCTGTAACACAGTGTCTTTCTAATCCTGTGCTGGAAGCTCTGGTATAAATTTAAATAAAAGGAGAGAGTGCGATCTGTTGAAGTTATCCATACCAATATGTAAAATTTTATTATATAGCAGTAAAATTTTCCAAAAGTTCTTCCATTCTAGTACTTCAGGTAATTGCATGTGTGATCTAACTCAGACTTGTATGTATTGATCAAATGGATTTCCTGTATGATTCCACCAAATCTGTTCTTACAACTTCATTTGTCTGTCATATAAGTCCTTACAAGTCTCCCCTAAACTCAGGTTTGGTAACTACTTCAGTCAAGAAGCAATTCGAACTACTAATTGATTGCTTACTCTATGTATCAGAGAAAATGACCTACTAAACATTGGTGGGAGTCTACGTAGACTATTGATTTAAAATTAATGATCTTTTGGAAGTCAGATTATGACATCCTTTTCCATTTCTGTGACTTAACTTATTCCCACAAATTCAGTAGCTGAAAGCAATCTAACTCATTTGTGCAAAACTTTTTGTAGCTGAGTCCTGCCTTTAGAGAATTTATTGCTCTTTGTCTCCTTGAAGCCAGACCTCTTCTCCCTGCCATAGAACTAGCACAGGTCCAGTAGAACTGAAACTTCCTTTTCTGTAACAGATCATCAAGCTGTGCTCTCTGTGATGGGTACCATTGATATAGCCAAGTGATTACTGAGCCTGTGTGTAGTACCTTCTTGACATGAAGAAATGAAGTAATAAAGATGCTTGGATGTGTGTCCTTGAATCACATTTTGGCCTAAATGTTTTTATTAAATGTTTCTAACTTGAGCAATTTCACCCCCCTCTTCTGTAGGCAGCTGAGTGTGCTGGCAAGCTCTTCATTTTCCACACCTCTCTGCCCATTGCAGAGGCCCCAGGGAAGCTGAAGAACAGGGACGATAAGAAACTAATCAACACAGATAAGGAGAAGGTAATAACGATGCTTATGATTCATTTCTACATTATACTCCTTACAGGGTAAAATAGCTCTGAAGTATCACTGAAAGAGTGACAAGGGTAGCATGCAGTGTAACCATCGCAGTTATTATCTTTTAACATTACACTTCATTGGCTGTTCTCAGGCACAGCTGTGTAAAGTTGATATCATAAGGATAGCTCTGGTATAAGAAAAAGAAGTAGATCTGTATTCTTACACGGCATGAAGTACTATAGATGATGTGTTAAAGTAAACATGCAGAATTTAGGATTAATGCAAGATGTGTAGTAATTTTTATGACATTACAGTCATTTTCAAAGGCAGGGTCAGGAAGGATGTCATATAATCTGAATTTTGCAGAATGGAGACTTGAAGCATTAAATGTGTTTTTTCCTGTGATTATAATCTGCCTCTTGCTTTCCTTCTCTTAGCACAAACTTTTGATCTCACATCTGACTTCCTTTCTTAGACTTTGTTTCAACCTCAGACAAGCTTCTACAACAACTTGGCTAAGGACTGTGTGGCCCAAGGCTGCTGTGTGGATCTGTTCCTATTTCCAAACCAGTATTTGGATGTGGCAACGCTAGGCATAGTAACTTACCAGACAGGAGGCTCCATTTATAAGTATGCGTATTTCCAGGTAAGAGCTCCATTGAGTCAGACTCGTATTTGATTTGAGTAAAAGTTGCTCTTTAGCTGCCAGTTCTTTTTTGTTGTGTAAATCATAGCAAACAAATACTTCTTTGGAGATAAAAAATGCTACTTTGAGTTTTTCACCAAGAATATTTTGTTAGCTTTGTCTTTGCACAATCTCTGTGAACAAGAACAACAAGCTATGCTGTTAACTTTTATCATGACATTATATTAGTAGGACACTGAGCTGATTTTTTAAGGTAAAACTGCAAGTGGTGTATCTTTTTTTTTTAATTGTGATTTATGGTGAAACTTGAATTACTGATTGTGTTTTAGCTGGAGACAGACCAGGATAGGTTCCTAAATGACTTGAGAAGAGATGTCCAGAAAGAAGTGGGATTTGATGCTGTGATGAGAGTACGCACAAGCACAGGTGGGTGTTAGCATGAATGAGTCTTAAAAAATTTACTACTTCAAGTATATCACATGGGAAGTAACAGATTTTTCCCCTAATTTAAGCCTTTTGAGACTAGACTATGCAAAAAGCTCTCTTAAAGCTCTGACCTTGAAGCACTTTGTCAAGACTGAACAAAGATTCCTTTTGAAATCTGTCAAGATAATTAGTGTCCCTAGTGACAGGATTTTCAGGGCTCTAAAAGCTGTCTTTTTATTCTGTCGAAAAGCACAGCTCATTTATCATGTATCCTTCTTTTGTAGGCATTCGAGCAACTGACTTTTTTGGAGCTTTCTATATGAGCAACACAACTGACGTAGAGATGGCAGGTTTGGACTGTGATAAAACCATCACAGTGGAATTCAAGCATGATGACAAACTGAGTGAAGACAGTGGTGCACTCCTTCAGGTGAGGCAGGGGAGGGTGAAGGCTTTCATAGAAGAAGGAAGGCAGTTAACAATTGAAAAAATGTCAGCAAGAATGTGTCAAAACAAGAACCAATGCCTAACTGTGGGAGTGTGCCAGTTGCAGATGATTATCGCTCTAAAGCTGAATTATTAGACACTCAAGGAACTGTGAAGTCTTCCTGTCACTTTCTGTATCCCTAACCTTTCAGAATACATGGTCTCAGGGTGAGACCTGAGAGCTCAGCTTCAATCCACAATCTGTCTTCGAAGACAACTGCTAGCATTTGCTGCCTGTTACCTTTCATTGACTCATCCTTAGCATATGCTTTTAAGTTATTGTGCAAATCCTCTACGTAATTTTCTTGTCTGGACACCTGAATCCTGATTTTTAATGAAGTATATTCAAACCCCACCTTTCTTACTGTAGCAGGACCTCACTTTCCTGTATCTTGGCATTTTTGTCTTTTGCAGTGTGCTTTGCTATATACAAGTTGTGCCGGACAGCGACGACTCCGCATTCACAACCTCTCACTAAACTGTTGCACACAGCTTGCTGACCTCTATCGAAACTGTGAGACAGACACACTCATCAATTACTTGGCTAAATATGGTAAGGCTAAATATGGTAACAAGAAACATAACCTCTAACTGTGCTAAAATGCCTCTTGTCATTCAGTGACACCTGTTTAGTCTTTTTGCATCAAGTGTCAGGTGGCAATCCTGATGTTTCAATCACTTATCACAGATTTGTACTCTTTCCCATAGTACTGTTGTTTAGGGCAAGAGGTGCAGATAGAGGGTGTAGGTTTATCCATCCTACAAAATCTTATCGATATTTTTAAGAGGTTTGTATTGAAAGCTGTCTGAATTCATGTTTGTATTTATTTTTGGACTGGTCTAGTTATTCCTGGAGGAAAAATTGGGAAGTCAAAAGAATAGGAAACAGTGGCCTTTGTTCATGAATATGGGTTAAATATAATACTTGTATGTATTGTACTCTACTTAACTTTGTTTGTACCTATTATTTTAAGTGTATTTTAAAGCATATGAGAGATGGCGAGTAGAACTATATGTAATAAGAGGAGGGAAAATGAGCTTCTTTAGGTTTTCAGTAGGAATTCATCTCTTTCATTACTATAAAAAAACAAAAACTTAGATTTGTTTTATGGAAGTAGTGTTTATTTTACTGTTCATGAGCCATCTTTTGATAGCTGTCCATTTCTTTTCTCTCTTTCTGTGCAGCATATCGTGGAGTTCTGAACAGCCCAGTAAAGACTGTCCGAGATGCACTGATTAACCAGTGTGCCCAGATCCTAGCTTGCTATCGAAAGAACTGTGCTAGTCCATCTTCTGCTGGCCAGGTAAACACTAATGCTTTAAATTTGAACCAGGGGCTCAGGTATTAAAAGGGACTGTAAGCTTCTTCCAGAGAAGTTTTGCACTATTTTTGCAGGTCCACATTATGATTAGACTGTCAGTTTCACTTCTCACATATGAACCACACTGTTGGCTCATGTAAGCTTTGTTCTGTCAAGCATAAACTTATTCAGCAAGAGAGCTGGCCAACTTCTGTCTGCTTGTGACTTGCAGCTGATCCTCCCTGAATGCATGAAGCTGCTTCCTGTGTACTTGAACTGTGTGTTGAAGAGTGATGTCCTTCAGCCTGGTCCGGAGGTCACGACAGATGACCGTGCCTACATTCGCCAGTTAGTCACATCCATGGATGTGGCAGAAACAAATGTTTTCTTTTACCCCAGGCTCTTGCCCCTGGTGAGTAATTCAGTTTCTTAACACTGGAGACTTGCTGTTGTCTTGACTTACCTTAAGGACTGGCATTTGTATTTTATTAGTGGGAAGTAATTTGAGAAGTATTTGGGATCTGCCATCTGTTGGGATACGTCATTTAGTTCTTTTCAGTGATAGGTACATTACTGCCTCTTGTGAATTTGCTGAGATCTTCTCTGAGCTGTGAGCACATGACAACAATCTTCTGATTCTTTAGTAGTCTTTCAAAAATCCTAAGCCATCTTGTAATTTTATGTAGTAATTATAATTGTTGCAGGGAAAATCCACCTACTATTCTCACTTTTAAGTAACATAGTTGCTGGAATAACAGTAAATACCAATTTGGCTCCAGAAAGCAATATTGGAACTACAGAATACTTTCACAACAATCTGTTGTTCTCTTTTGCTAACCAAGAGTCTCTAATCTGCTTCTGTGTCGTGTTCAGTAAGAAAGCTAAGCTAAGAAAATGAATACTTAAGTCTGAGCTATTGCAGTATTATGAGTCCTAGCAATTGGTAAACCACTGGGGTCTTAGTGGCAGAAATTTTCAGAACTTAATGTTTTTATTTTATAACCTTGACTTTTTTTTTACTTCACTCTAAAACAGACCAAAGCAGATGTTGACAGTGACTCCTTACCAGCAGCAATCCGCAACTCAGAGGAACGTCTCTCCAAGGGTGACATATACCTGCTGGAGAATGGGCTGAACATCTTCGTGTGGGTGGGAGTGAATGTGCAGCAAGGCCTGATCCAGAACCTCTTTGGAGTGTCATCCTTCAGTCAGATTAGCAGCACTTTGGTGAGCTGGGTAACAGTGTGGGAGATGTTGTCTATAATAATCACTCAATAGTTAAAACAATGAGAAAGAAAGTTGGGAAAAAATTTAAAGATATTTACTTCTTACTAACAATGAGAAGCGCAGATATGTGAAACTAATGGAGACATCCCTCATCTGGGCATGTTGACGTTTTTTTGGCTGGCTTTATTTGACAAGCCACATTTCCACTGACAGTAAGGAGAACAGGTGATACATAAATGGGACTGAAAACTGACCTTCATTTCTGTTGCTATGTTTTATTTTCTTTTAATTAGCTGAGGTCAAATAAATGGTATGCTAGTGGTGGTAAATATATTTGTAATGTTACATAATACGGTGAAACTGCTGAGATCTTTTAAATTGCACTCTATTTATTTGTCTAACGGGAATTGAATGTTTTTAATTTCAGAATACCCTGCCTGTTTTGGAAAATCCCTTTTCAAAGAAAGTACGATCTATTGTTGACATGCTTCAGGTGCAAAGATCCCGCTACATGAAGGTAAAAATGTTGCCTCTCATTCATTGCTCTAAGTCCCCTTCCCTGTTACTCTTACCAGAGCAGGTGATACCAGTCTTATTCATGTAAAGGCTAATGCTGAATTTACTCTTAAAACTGTGATTCAAACATAAGTTTTCAAGCATCTCAAAAAACTTCAGGTATTAGATTTGGAGTTCTGTGTTTAACGTAGTTCTGAAACTAGAATTATTTCGGACATAATATACTACTGCACAAACCACATACCATGCGGTAAATTCCTTCTAAGTTTGGCTGAGACTTAATCCAACTTAATTATAGAAGTGAAAGCACATAAGCAATATATGCAGTGGTTCTAGTTATCTTTGTTGGATTTTTTGAGCTAGTTAATTTTTTTCTCTTTTTCTTTCCTCTGGAACATTAGTTCTGTTAACTATCCACTATTGCTTTTGTTTGCAGTTAATAATTGTGAAGCAAGAAGATAAGCTGGAAATGCTCTTCAAACACTTTTTGGTGGAGGATAAGAGCCTGACTGGGGGAGCTTCATATGTGGACTTCCTGTGTCACATGCACAAGGAGATTCGGCAGCTACTGAGCTAGAGGAGGGAGTGGTGCTGGAACTCAGCAGTGACATTTCAGCCTCCACTAATGACCTGATCAGAAGGCCCAGCGCCCTCAAAAAGGACAACGTAGAAATCTGTACAATTCCATAATTTTTAATACACATTGCATAAGCAGAAATCCTTTCAACCTTTCCCAGTCCCATATGAGAGATAATTTCTTTTTTCCTGGTGAGGGCTAAAAAAAACAAACAAACAAAAAGGCCTTTGATACCAGGTCTTTTACTTGTATCTAAATTGTTTCCTGTGCTTGGCAGGAGTTCACCCCCCCCCCCATGCTCGCTAATCCTGTTGTAATGAATGTAGTTTTTTTCAGTTCACTGTACATGATTCAACATTGGGTGAAAAAGCGATAACTCTTCAAAATTTCTGGTAGTTGCTGTGTGTTTGTATGGGCGCGTGTGCATGCTCTAAGTGTGAAGAGGATGCGCAGGATGGGAGGACAAGAGGCATGTCAGGTGATGGTAGCTAAAGCAGCCAAACATTTTGCCTCTTTCTCTTTTTAGAGGGAAACGTGACATTGCAGAGCACAAATGTATCATGTGGCTGTCTGAACCAGAAATCCTTGAAAAAAGAAATAAGTGGTAAGCCAGGAGGCAGGAGGGCAAATTTCTTTCCACAATCGTCCCTGTACTATAAGTTGCTGTGCAGATCTGTACTGGAGGAATTAATAGTTCAGTGAACAACAATAACTAGCTTCTGAACAGCATAGGGGTAGAGTCAGAGCTTCCTGTTCGTGTGAGTGGTGACTCCTTTCCTTCTCATTGCACAGCTCCGTGATGTCCTACATGTTCCATGGCCTCTCTTCTTCTGCAGAGCTTACCTGTCTATCCAGATGGTGGTGGGAACAAAAGCCTCTTACGGTTAAGCAGAAAATACTTTTAAACAAGGTGATGTGTGGGAACTGGATGAAAAGGAGGTGGCCATTTTCAACCACGCTATTCTGAATCATAGCAAACAAGCAGGAATTTGAGTTTTACTGATGCGAATTTGAGACTGCTTTGGACCCTGTATTAGAAGGAAGGGGATACAAAAACAGATTTAGACTGTACTGTATTAGGTATGGCAAGTACCTGATTTCAGTTACTGGAAAGGATCGGGGCCGTAGTGAAGAGTTTCATCACTGGATGTTTATGCCCTCCCCCATTCAGCCTAGCGATCAGCTTGCACAAAACCTTTTTATAAGCCTGTTTGTTAAACTAAAATACCTCAGATTAGTCCATCCATTTTGGCCACTCTGCCACTCCATTCTGCAAGGGTGAATGAGAAGACTCCTATGAAAAGGGAGCAAGTGTAAATCAAATTCAGAATCCTAAGGGCTTTGATTATTCACTTCTGAAAGGGGGCTTGTATATTTTAGCTTGAACACTTACCAAGTGTTCCTAAAATACCCAGGAGTTTGAGTCACCAATAGTACTAAAAGTATGAGGAAAAAGTGTGGGTGGATTAAAGGAGATATGACCTGGGCTTGACATCTCAAAAGAAAGTCCTTGTTTAGATCAGAAAAATATTTGATTGTGGTTTTAGTTCCATATACTGTAGCGTGTATATAAATCCATTTTTCTTCTAATGCTGCTAGTTTGTCTTCCCTCCCATCACTACAGAGAAAGGGGAGTATGGAAATTGTAATGGAGGAACTTTCACAATGACAGAACCTTCCTCATTTTTGTATGAATGTGGCTGACTTTTTACTCCATGTGTTGCCTCCAGCCCAAAATCTAGAGGATTTTTAACCAGAGGGGGGGAAAAAACAACTTCCCAGGAATATAAGGCTCAGCAACCACAGACTTCCACAAATACTAATTTCTAGTATTAATATTGGGGGGTGTGGGGGTGGAAATGAGATCATAAATGAACCTTTTGTTTTCTTCACTTGTTTTTTCCAATGCATCTTTTAATTTGTAAAGAAATAAAAATATATTAAGATGTATTTTATGTCATTGTTAGTAAATAAACACTGCTTATTTTTCCAAACCCTGTATTTTGCGGGAGGGAGGAAATGGGAAGGGCTGAAGTCTAGCTAAGTGGTCCTTTACAATCCAATCTTCTGCTGACCAGGTTCAGTCTTTTTTTTCTTATTCACAGTGAATGGCAGTAAGAAATTCAGCAAGAGCCAACAGACAAAAGGTGCTGTTTAATCTCAGTATTACTTCGCTTAGATGAACGGTTTTAATTTTCTGCCCCTTCTGAACTTTCATTTTGCAAAGACTTCATTTTTCTGTTCTTTTTTTTTTTTTTTTTTTTTTTTTGTCTAATTGGAAAAGTATTGCTGTTACCTTGTGACAAGGCCAGCTTGAAGACTTCTGCAGTCTTCATTTTTCAGAGAAATAGAGTTACTACTTTGGAGTCAAGATAACAGGGAAGCTGATTTTCTTTTCTCCTGTTTCTTGGGGTTTGATTTTTTTTCTTCTTTTTTTGACTAATTGCAGAAATAAAGTTCAGATTGAACTGGCAGTGCAACTGGACTGTAGCCTAGAGCATTGATACTGTACACTTCATTGCTAACCTTGCAACAGTGTGTATGAAAGCACAAGACGGTCATTGCTAGAAACATCCAATTTCTTAGTTTGCTATGGAATATTTTGCAGATTAGTCTCTTCTACAGAATGTGCATTATGTTCAGAATCCACTACTGGACAGATACATTGCAATAATGATGGGCCTTGTGCATCTTGTACATTAATTTTGGAGTAAATTGTGCTTGCAGGAACCTTTGTGGTAGTACAGTGTGTATGGAGATTGCCTTGCTGAGCCAGTGTCTACTGGGATTGAGCCCCTGTTGTGCTGGGACTGAGCGAGTGGTGGAGCTGACGAGGGTGGCACGCAGGGCAGTCTTTCTGCACCCATATGATGACCATAATGCTTCTGAATCAAGTCTGAGCAGCGTTAAGACCAACCTTCCCAGAAGAAAACATGAATATTCCAGGATTTTTAGCCTGTTCCTTAAACAGAGAGTGCTTCTCTGCTTGTGTAACTACTAATAGGTGTCCTTTATTGCCTACATCAAACTTGATCTGATCCCACAATACTTGTAATTATCTCTTAAGGGAACGAATTTGAAGCTTATATCATTTCTATTACTAGCAAATCTAGAACTGTTCTGTTAGATTTTTATAATGTAGTCTAAATACAAATATCAATTTACCATTCCGATAATATTTCAGTATCGAGTTATCCCAGGTTGGTAGAGAAGCGCACCTTACGTGACCTTTGCGCTGAGGTGTAGCTCCTCCCCGCCACCCGTTCTGTTCCTCGATGTTTTGTTTGCCCTTTGTGGCCGCCAGCTGGAGATAACACTCGCTGTACTTTCTTGCAGTGTCTGCGTGCCTGCTTGGGGCCGGAGCCGCGTAGCAGCAGCTGGAGGCGTTTTTGCTATCGCTGGGTGAGCTGGCAGCACGCCGTGAGGTGCAGGGGCGTTGGGGGCAGGGAGGCTTCACAACAACCTCAGCAGGCTGGCGTTACATTTCGCTGCCCCCATCACCCTCCTCCGAGGGGCAGAGCTCTCCTGGCGGGCCCCCCCCCCAGCCCCTTCCCCGGGTCCCCGCCGTGCTCCTGCCGCCCCTGGCGGCCGCTCCCCGCGCTGCTCCCGGCGGAAGGCCGGCTCCGGGCGGGGCCGCGGCGGCCGTTTCCTGGCGGCCGTGGCCGGGCAGGCGGCGATGTGGGGCTGCGGGGCGCGGCGGGGGCCCGGCTGCCTCTGGCTGGCGCTGGCGCTGGCGCTGGCGTGGGGCGGCCCGCGGGTGCTGGCGGCGGAGGGGGAGGCGGGCGGCGAGGCGCCGTGCGGGGCCGAGGGCTGGGCGCAGGCCGCCGGCCCACCGGGCCCGGTCGTGGCGGCCGCGGCGTCGTACCGCGGGCCGGGCAACAACGACACGCGGGGCAACAAGGCGCTGCCCATCGTGCTGTGGTGGAGCGGCAGCCTCTTCCCGCACTTCCCCGGGGACACGGAGCGCATCGACTGCCCGCGGGGCTCCTGCCTGGCCACGCGCAGCCGGCGGGTGGCGCGGCACCGCCGCACCAAGGCGCTCATCTTCTACGGCACCGACTTCAGGGCCTACGAGGCGCCGCTGCCCCGCCTGCCCCACCAGACGTGGGCGTTGTTCCACGAGGAGTCCCCCATGAACAACTACCTGCTCTCGCACCCGCCCGGCATCCGCCTCTTCAACTACACGGCCACCTTCCGCAGGGAGTCGGACTACCCGCTCACCCTGCAGTGGCTGCCCAGCATCGCCTACCTGCGGGGCCCGCCGCTGGCCCTGGCCGAGAAGGACGCGTGGCGGCGGCGGGGCTACGGGCCCGTGCTGTACATGCAGTCCCACTGCGACGTGCCCTCGGACAGGGACCGCTACGTGCGGGAGCTCATGAAGTACATCCAGGTGGGTGCCGTGCGGGGAGGCTGTGGCACCACCTGGCCGCCCCCGTCCGCCTGCAGGTTCTCGTTTTAACGGGGTTTGTTTGTCCTCGTTTCTAGCCAAGACGCGAGTCGTAACGGGAAGCATGCCGACCGCAAGCTGGACAGAAAGACTAGTTGTATGCCTCCCAAAAGCATGGTCTAGACTGCACCACGCGGCAGTAGGTAGGCCTGATGGTAGTTGTTAGTCACGGAGTTGGCCAGACTTGGCGTCAGTCGCAAGTTGTACTAAGCCTGAATGAGATCAGTCTTGCTAGAAGTTCCTGAGATCCCAGGAGCTTGAAGTTAGCGTAAAGGAAGGCTGTCCGTTTACAAGCCTTGCCTGCATTTAACAATATAAGCGTGTAATGAGAAATTTGCTGTGTTTTGAGAGTCTGCTCCACACCTGCATTGGTAGAACTGTGTTATTCTATGGTGATTTGCACTGCTGTGGCACAGCTGATGGAGAGTAGCTTCATGAACTGAAATAATGCAGTTTCTTTCGAGTAGAAAAACAGTCTAATGCTTTTTTCTTAAAAATTCTGAAGGATAATAGATGAGGGAAAAAGCATCTGGTTTTACTCCTTATCTGAAACATCCTTTTCCTAGCTAATTCTGCTGTTTCCAAAGGTAGTGATTCATTTCTTTCCATCGTTTGCTCAGTAATGAAGAAAAGACAAAACCATTTAAAAATATAATTGCATTGTCAAAGTATAAAACAGACTCCAGATCAAGCATCCTGTCTTTCATTTTTATCTACCTCCCTCCATCAAATTTTTTCAGTCTAACAAATTGAAAATATTTTAGCCAACTTTCTGGGATTTGAGGGAGCTGTGTGAATTCACTGTTTGGAAAAGCCCTGGATTTCTGTTAAGTAGAAAGATGACTTTTAAATTAATATGGAGGAAGGTGGATGTCTTTCTTCATCTCTCAGTTTCTGATCTATCCTCTAATAAGTACAATTTTTCTTTAATTTTTTTTCTGCGTTTCCCTCTGCCTTATCTGTAGTGTAGTTTGTGCTACTTTTGAAGCTGAGCGTTCATTTTCTTCTACAGCTGTTAAAGGACAACTGTGACTCTAGAGTACTCAAAATGGAAAGAAGTTGGAGAGAAAGTGAGGCTAAACTAAGTAGCTAGGAACTGATCAAAATTAGGAATTTTATAAGGACTACAATCTCTGGGCAAAAAATCCTTTTGTAAAGATGACTTGTTATTTTAGGTTGACTCTTACGGGAAGTGCCTGCATAACCGTGAGCTTCCCAGTGAGCGACTGAAAGACACTTCTACAGCCACTACAGAAGATTCCGAATTTATGGCTTTTATTGCCAGGTACAAGTTTCACCTGGCCTTGGAGAATGCCATATGTAATGACTACATGACAGAAAAGCTGTGGCGTCCAATGCATTTGGGCGCTGTCCCAGTATACCGAGGCTCCCCATCTGTACGGGACTGGATGCCAAACAACCTCTCCATCATTCTTATAGATGACTTTGAAAGCCCTCAAGAGCTGGCTAAGTATCTTCATTTCCTGGATGAGAATGGAGAGGAATACATGAAGTATCTAGAGTATAAAAACCCCGGGGGAATCAAAAACCAGTTCTTGTTAGAGACCTTGGAGAGGCGGGAGTGGGGTGTGAATGACATGACTTTGCCCAACTACCTGAATGGCTTCGAGTGTTTCGTCTGTGACAGGGAGAACGCCCGGATCAAAGAGGAGCAGGAACACAAAAAGTCTCGTGGGAAAGTTCCAGCTCCTAGGCCTCGCGTAGCTCATTTCCAGCACATGGGATGCCCTATGCCAACCCCTGGGTTTGGAAGTGTTGAGGACCTCTCTGGAGGAGACAGGTAATGTACCAGTATTATGCTTTTTGAAGAAAAAAGCTTTAAATAATAGCAGCTGTAATTTTCAATGATGCTTGGCACTTGAAGGATCTCTTAATACATCTCCAGTTACAATTCATATTATGCCTTGTGGGCGGCATGGTTGTTCTCATGTTGTGTGACACTGAAGCTGAAAAAGAGACTTGAATGGTAATGTTGGTTAGTGGCTTAATGATGAATGTGAGAGACCCTTAGTAATATGTTCAAATGATCTGTGACCTTGTGTGATTTGGTTATCCTTTGTCTGCCTTTGGCTTTCCTTTCCTTTTCTTTTTGTTTGTTTGGAGGACAAGTGTTTTCCAGGACAAGTATTTTCCAGTACAGTGCACTTGATTTTCATAGTTCATATTACTAGCATAACATGTCTAGATCCCCCAGGTTTGTCATTTTCTCCACTTTAACTGCAATGATTCCTGTCCTTTTAGACTATTATGCAAACGTATGCAATTCAGTTTCTCTGAGCCATCATAAAGCTAAACCCTCAGCTGTAGCTTTCTTGCAGTATGTTCAATAGCTACCAATCTGTTACCGAAGATTTTAATTTTCAGCTGTTAGTGCCACTGTAGTATTAATGACTTTTTGAAAATACTGGAAAGATCTGATGTCCTGTCCAGAAAGAAGTTGTTAATATATTCTATCATGGCTTATATCAGTTGAGAGCTTTGTTAATACTTCTGTAGACCAAGGTATTGAACCACTTGAGAGCATTAAAATGTTAGAGAGATGATGAAAATGTAGACTCCATCATTTCAAGTACTCCGTAACCTAGAAATAAATTCTGCGTGGATATAAAGCTCTAAAAAAGTTTTTGTTAGGTTATCCATCCACAAAATTATGAAACATTTTGTAACTGGAAGAAAGGGCAGGGAACTGCTTCTTCATATGTTTGGATGCTTTCAAAAAATGGCCAACTGAAATGAAAAAAAGGAAAATAAGACAGAGGTAATTCAGGTGGTGTTTTTTTTGTTTGTTTGTTTTAGGAAATTCCTATTCCACAAAACATATGATGTCTTTCACTAAAAAGCATTTTTCACAATAGAAATAATTATCACATTGAGTAATTGATAAGTTATACTTGTAGGTAAAAAGGGCCTGAAAATTCTAGGATTATCTGATAAATGCCTTTTTAATCTCTTGTTTTCTGTTGGCTGATTTATTTATTGGAGCTTTTATATAGCAATACCTTTTTCAGTTTTGATAGCAAAATGTGCTTTTCCCTTATAACGTGCTGTGCAGTGTCCTGCATAGTCCATAAAAGTCCATAAAAGTGAGTGTTCTCTACTTGTTCAAAAATTTTCTTTTCCTTGAGCAGCAGATGGCAGTAGAGAAATACCTTAGAAGACATAGCATGGGTGTCTATGTGACTTACGTACAAATTAAGATACTCCATCGTTCTGTGTAGTCGTTATCAGCAAGGAGTTCTGTACAGTTGGTCCATAACTGAAGATAC
Organism: Anas platyrhynchos; assembly: GCF_047663525.1. NCBI lineage: Eukaryota > Metazoa > Chordata > Aves > Anseriformes > Anatidae > Anas > Anas platyrhynchos. The sequence continues at coordinate 19,740,970 of NC_092592.1, read as the reverse complement.
AGCTGCATGCTATGGAGGTTTCTGTGTCTCGCTGAACCATAGTATGTTGTTTTCCCACTGTTGTAGACATAAGATGTCTCCAAAAAAGTAAATGTTTATGTACCTTCGGAGGTACGATTAAGATGATTTCCAGCGAAGTACAGTGGCTTCTGTCTCATAACCAATATATAAAGTCTGACTATAAACATACAGGGTGACTTTGGGCTCTGGAGGCTTCTGGAACAGAAAATAACAGAGGCAATTAAAGTCTCTATATTTTTAGAACTAGTACCTAATTACAATATGGTTACCCTGCACATCTGTATGTGCTTTAACTCTTATTTTACGGATGTAATTTGTTTCTAGTGTTGACAAATGTGCTGAATTAACAGAATCTCTCTCTTGAGCGTATGTAGCCAGAGCAAATTATTATCTTCACCTTGCTGTCCTTAGCTCAGAGTGTGGAGATGTGTTCCCTAGATCCTTATGCTTTCAGCCTCACTTGTGTTTGGACTTCTGGGCTTCACACCAAAATAAATGTAAAAAATGTTGTGGAATAACCATTTGTATGTGTTAGGATACAGGTTGTTAGCTATGATCTATTGAATTCTTGTCTGCTTTGTACAAAAAAATAGTGAGTTCCGGTGCTCCTTGTGATTGGAACATCTGTTCAATAGGAACTGGAACCTGCAATTATTCTTGGACTGGATAATGGTTTCTCATCACCTTTGTGAAGAGAAATGTTTTGTTTGTTTCCGTGATATGGATTCATTTTCTAAAGGCAGAGAATTTGCAAGGATAAATTTAAAAAGACTAAGTGACAGCACCTTTCTAGTTACCTAAACAGTTTTAATCTGCAGTATCGCATTCTTTTTTTATCCTCTCAAGAACAGAGAAGCCAGTGTGCCTTTGATAAAGAAATACTTTGAAACCATCATAGTTTTGCTAGTTCTATTTTATGTTGATGTCACAGTTTATTTAGGATGAGAGAAAAAGAGCTTAGAAGGGTATTACCTTTGCCAGTGTAAGGTGTCCCTTGCAATAGAATTTAAAAAACAACCAATATTAAGATAGATCCTTAGCTCATGGTCATAGTGTTTCAGTGGATGTAGTTGATAATTTCAGAATATTTGTGCAGTCCTGTTCATCCTGGTATACCTTTTTTTTTTTCAAGCTACAGAATCAGAGTAAAATTTGTTTCTTAAAAACAATAAGAGCAGTGTAAAAAGAAAAATGTCGTGTTCATTTAATGTTTTTGACAAAGTGTTCACTTGGATATTGGAATTTATTTCAGTGTTGCCATAGAATTCAGCTGCAGAACATTTTATTTTTTCTGTTACCTGCTGCCTCTTATCCTTGTGTCTAGGACATATGCTGGTATACTTGCTTTCCTAATGTGTGCTCTAAAAAACATATAACTCATATTGGCAATCCTTGAACAGAAGTTAATGAATTTAGTTGTTAAGTAGCATGATCTCATGGTATGTCCAAGTGATTCATTTTACAAAAGAACCTGTAGGCAGACTTTTTTGTATGCAGAAGTAAGTCGCAGTCTGTGATCCTTCACATGGTAATCGATGTTAAAAGCTTTATTTTGAGGTCTTTGTTGGTGTACTCTGCAGAAACGTCCCACTGTAGATGACACTGTTGACTCCCAAAAACTAATTCTTATGGCATACATGTTGTGTGCTGCTTCACAATGAAAGTCCCACTGATGTGCGTTCTGCATTTCTTTTGCTGTTCCCAGTATAACGGGTGAGATCTGCTTCTGGGCAGTGCAGTCATGCTTGCTTTAATATATGGTGTCTAGAGTGAATGTGGAAGGCACTGTACTTTTTTCTGTGACTAGGAGGAGAAGCAAAAGTTCTGTAGATAAATTAACAAGTATTGGGCAACTCTCATGGACAAATTAAAAAGAACATAACCTTTGATCCTTCTTGCTGGAATGTGTGATGGTTTGATATGGCTGGGTAGCAGCTGTAATGGAGAAAAGATAATCAGTTAATCATAAGAAGGAAGGATATTAATTATTAGCTAAATTATTGTTATACCTCAATATAATACAAATGAGAGCAGTAGTCCACCAGATCATGAATGGGACGGGAATTGTGACATTGTCTGTGCTATGAAATGTTCAAGAATATGTGCATTGAAAAAGAAATGATGTACTTAGCCACATGGTCTGGAGATAAAGAAGAAAGTCAGTTGAGGGACATGGAGATTTTTCTCTCTGTTGTGCATTACCTGAGCTTGTAATGACTAGCTGTAATTCTGTAGTTGTTAAATGTTTTGTCCGAAAAGATTGATTCCTAGTCTAACTGCTGCAATATGCATACTGGCCATGGAAAGCTACTCTTAAAATCATATGAGGACTCTGTAAGATTTTATTTTAATACAAGGTTTTATTCTCAACAATGAATAGTTTAGTTGCTTTGGCTAACTCTATGGTTAATGCTGGTATTTCTAAAATACTCTGAAGCTAATATTAACTTTGTTTTTCATAGTGAATTCTCATGGCAAGCTCCTTTAAATGAGTTGGAGCGCAATGGCACATAAACAACACATTTTGTCATGACCTTGGGCCTGTTTTCCTCCTAGGTGAAAGAAAAAAAAAGGTTTTACTGCTATTACAGCTGCAGACCCTTTTGTTTTTTTAATGGTTTATGGTGATGTCTCTTTTTGTGTTTCAGTTGGAAAGAGATGTGGCTGCAGGATTATTGGCAAAGCCTGGATCAGGGTGAGGCCCTTACTGCTATGATTCATCGGAATGAGTCGCATCAGGGAAGATTTTGGGATTATATGCATGAGATTTTTCTCAAGAGGACCAGGCAACACTGACCCATCTTTACAAGAGCTTGATCTGAAAACTGCATTGAAAGTTGAGACTGAGAATTCTTACTTCACTCCAAATGTTTGCCTTGAAGTAGGAGAAAAGCCTCCTGCAGACACTGTTTTTCTGGTGCATGAAGTGAGTAGTTCTCTGTTGTCGTTGGATTTCATCTCTGGAGATGTGAGCAACTGCTTTTATTTGAATTTCAGCTCTGTGGTGTGAAGGTGCTCTTGAAGTACAGGTGTCTACATAAGATGCACAAGAAGAGTTTACTCTCATTTTGCATTTGGTATAGTTTCTCTGTGGCTTCTGTGACTACAGAGGAAGATGTTTTCAGACTGCTCAAGTACCCTAACTTATTTCAGGGGCTTTTTTATATCCAAAATCCTCATTGTTTTTTTTTTTTTTTTTTAAATAAATATTTCACCACTTACTCTCCTCAATAAAAGTTTACTATTACCTGCTATTAACAAATACTTTTTCTATTAAAGGAATTATAAAAGACTGATGTCCTTGGAGAGCAGCTGTGCCTTATGAAATTGCAGCAATAAAGACTTTTCTCTCCAAGTAAATGTGCCTCAAATGTTCCTGCTTTTTCAGGGTAACTGGATACCTATAGGCAGGTCATTTTCTTTCTGCTAATTTTGCTAATTTTCCTATTTTGCTAACTTTCCAGGTGCAACAATGGGATGAGAGACTAAATTATTTAACTCACAACTTTCAACCAAGTATTTGAAAGGTATTGTGCAGAACCACAGTAGAATTAGTATGCTTTGGTGCTTCTAAGTTTCCATAAAATCTGAAATCCCAGCTATAATCTTGACTTCTTGTTCTCTTCTTAATGCCAGCAGTTCAGGGGCTTTTGATTTGTTCTTTTTTTTTTTTTTTTTTTTTTTTTTTCTGTATCTGCAGCTTTCTGCAAAGACAAATACTTTTTAAGGATGGTGCCTTTCCAATAGTCTCTACAGTCTGGATACAAACCATGCAGTCTTTCTGTACTGAGGTGGATGATCACAATCAAGAGCAGTGAGATTGTTTTTGTATCTATACCTAATCTTAAATCATTATGATCCTGGTCTGTGACTGGAATTCCTAAAAGTAAGTGATGACACATAAATGTTCTTTACTGCATAGCCTGTATCTCTTACAAAAATAAATAAAATCCCCTGTTCCCTGGTATGCTGGTACCTTTCTGAAAAAATTGATTTTGCACTGGAGGAAGATGAGTTGCCTTAGCGTGAGGGATTTCAAATCACAGGTCACACTGCAGCAATGTTTGTAATGATACAATAGTATTTTTTTTTTCCCCATTTCTCCCCCCCTGTTCAGAAGTAACTACTGACTAAATAGCTAGAGTTTATCCATGCCTAAGATAAATTTTTGGTAATGAAAGTGTAGAATCCTTGTTGTTAGCTGATTTTTATAAGGTAGTTCATGCATTGCTAGGGCAAGCCTGAAGCCTATTAGTAAAAGTAGAGAACCAGGCTGCATTCACATTCTGTCCTTAATTAAGCCATTATCTGTTGCTTTTCTGTGTATGGATCACTTAATCTATTTTTTTTCTCAAATTCATAATATTCTAGGTATAGATACAATACTAGCATAGGTAACGATATACATCCCAGTGTGTGCTTCTCAGATGATACCACAGTGTTGCAGTGTTAAAATACGGGCACTGGAACAGAGCAGATCTACAACTGTTGCTGTGTTCATGCAGATGTGGAAAGTGCACGACTTTAGCATAAAATATGCATCTGATTTTTTTGTATAAAATAAGGAGAAATTTGCTTTTTTACAATCTCCCTTCTATAATAATAATAAGAAGAAATGTCTCTTCAGCCAAAATGCCTTCACCAGTTTATATTCCTTTTTTCGGGTATTCAGGGTATAGGAATACTTAAGTGAATCTATCTGAATTAATTTTTAAAGTAGATTACTCAAATCAGATTAAGATTGTAGATAGGTGTATTCAGGATTAAAGTGGTCACAGTGCTTGAGAAGTAAATTAAGATAAAACAAATTAAGGCTGCATTAGTTCTGAATAGGAACTTCTACTGAACAGCTTAGTGAGATTTAAATAAATTGTTTGAATTTGTCTTGAGTTACTTCAGATTCTCTTTGTTTCACATATTTGTATAGAAAATCATTCAGGTCCCTTTGACTGTCTTTAATTACCGATATCTCAAAACCCTTTCTGATCCAAGTTTTGTTGGGATAGGCAGGAGGAGAAATTCTGATCTTGCTTTTTGTACTAAACATAAAAAATAAAAATTCCAGGTGCTAGCACATTCTGCTTTTTGCTATTTTATCCTATAATTTAAGCAGATTATCTGGAAGTGGGGGACAAACAACCAAGTCCCATCTGTTTTTTTTTTTTATATTTTTTCTGCTTTTACCAGAATTAGACATGATGAATTTAATGTATCGTCCTTACAGGAGTAACAGTATTAAGTATCAATAGCAACCATCTGTGTATCATAACACTTGTTTAGTTTTTGATTAACGGGGTCCTATACCCTCACTTTACCTTTCTTCACAGCAAAATGAACATACTATTGTCAACTGAAGATACGATCAAGTATCTTCATATTGTCAAGTCGAAGATACGGTGTACAAACTTAAGAGTAGCTAGCAACCTGGATAAAAACCTACTGTTTGGTACTCTTCATGAATTAATTCAAAACCCTTACCACCAGTATTCCTTCACCATTGTTTATTATCTGTATTCAGTACATTGTATCCCCCAGTCCAACAAGCTTGTTTCTTTGTTTTACAGTCTTTTTTCCTCTACAGAAGGCTGTTGCTTTGAGCTTTGTGACAGTTGCCAAAGACGAGTATTTCTAATTGCAACATTCCTTCCTAATGCTGGTATAAAAGTAGCATAGATATAAAGTAACTTTGTTACAAATGTTTGCTTATTTTTTGTCTAAAGCTTTCAGAATACAACTTAGAGGTTGTTAGTCACAAGCCAACTTCAACAGCTTTCTCTTCTTAGTCACCATCTTCATAGATTTAACTGTTTTTGCAGTCTCACAATTGGTGAACTTCGCAGAAGGTAATGAATATCAGGTACCAATCTACAGCAATGACATTCACCCAAACTTTGTTTCTCTTGTACCTACAGAATTTTTCTTGAAATAATAGATTGTTCTACCTGTATCTTCTCCTATATGTCACAATTAATGTTTGTGATTTATAAAGTGTTTTTTTTTTTTTTTTTTTTTGTATACTAAATGTGTTTTACTTGTTGTAAGGGGTGCACAAGTATTAAGGTTAAAATGCTTCTTCCAGTTTGTAGTATGAATAACTTCTGTACCTGCCAGGGAAACTCTTCTGTGGCAGGAGAAGCGCTAATCTTCCCAGCTGGCTGAAGAGTTGTGGCTGCAGTTCTTTTCTGGGCTGCTGACTGACCTTCCCAACCTTTGCTTCTCTGGACACCAAGGACTAAAAAATGCTGAATAATGGTAGTTCTTCCCACCAGGATTCTGCTTTCATCTCTCTCTTTTTTTTTTTGGAGGAGGCAGAAGGAGTAGCTGGCTTTCATAGCCTAGAAGGGCATATGCATTTTGTTACTGTCCACTTTGCTTGTACCTTACACCAGTACTGTAATAAGAATATCCACTACCCTACAAATACTCCCTTATAAGTGCAATATTTGTAACTGTTTGATAATCTTAGATTCTAATTTTTATATATATTTTTTCTGGTTTTATTTTCTTTTTTTCTTCTTTCTCTTTGGTCAAAGTGTTCTTTCTGAGAATGCGTGTCTTTAAGACTGAATTATTTCAGGAATAAAGAATTTGAGATTGATCTACATAATCATTCATTTGAAAGGATTGTTCTGTAACATTTAAAGACTACTGCCAGCTTTAGCCAAAGTGAATTCAGTTTATGATCCTAGTCATCTTTCTACTAATGCAAATATCCGGATTCAGTAAAGGAGGAAGGTCACTGCAGCAACTATTAATATTTTGGAGAAAGGTATTATGTAAGTTCTTGACTGCTATTTGTGGATTTCTCGTTTCACTGCTTTAAATCCAAACCAGCTTGATAATGGCTGAATGTCATCACTTGTGTTGTGACTACTAGGAGGATTACATGATACTCAGACTGAGCGGTGTATACAACCCCCTATGTTAATCCTGTTCTTACTGTGCAGGTGCCCATATTTATGAAAACACAACTGAGACTAATCAGGAATTTTAGCAAAGATATCAAATACTAAGGTGATAAAGAGATTACCCTTGTAAACCCATTGGCAAGCCTCTACCAGCCAGGGTGAGTCACTTCACTGCTTGTCATGCATTTTGCCTGTTTACTGTGTGACTAGAGGGAGGATTTCAAAGCTGCCAAGACAGCTTTATTCGCTAGCATTAATGTTCTAAAAATAGCTGTCTCCTCGTAACTGCTTATATGAAACAGCAGCAGATTCTATTGATGCTGTGTCTCAAAATTGACTTGAAAAAGTACGATAAGTTTATGGCATCTTGAAATTTGAGAAAGGAGTAATAAAAGTCCAATGGAAGGTTAAAAATCCAGCAATCCATTTCAGGGAAAAAGTAATGATAATAAAAAAAAACACTTCTGTTTCTTTTACTGTAGTAATTTTCGAACTGAACTGTTTTATGGGTCATTTTTGATGGTAAGTAGAATGAAACAATTTAAGAGCCAAGCAACAATGGAAGTGTATGTTTGGGGAGAAAAAAGAATGAACTGTTTTGCCTGGAAATGGTCTCCAAAATGTAACTGCTTGGAGAATCAGAGCAAAAAATCTCCAGTCATACCTTGACAGAAGGTAATTTTAACTGGCTTGTGAAACAGTAGATGGTGGAAGAACAAATAACTCCTTAAGGGCTAGGAACAGAATAAATTGAATTGGTACACTGCCATCGGGGACATCACTGTTTAAACAGGCTTTGCTGTGTTAGACAAGCAGCCATCTGTCCCCCATACCATCCCTGCATACCCACTCTTCACCCATTGTCCCAAGAGTGCCACTCCCTTAATGATTAGCTGTCATCAATTTGGTTGGATTTAATTAAGGTTGTTGATGGATCTCCAGGCACCTTCTGAGAAGTTGTATTTAATCGGAAACATACAGGGCGGCCACTTCCTTAGTTCTGCTCAGAGACCTCTACTGACAAGTTGAAATTAATCAGAGACAAAATCCTTTTAGTGATATGACCAGCTGAGCCAAAGCCTATGTCAAGCTATAACAAAGTGCTCTTCTCTTATGATTCAGTGTCTCAGAGCTGGCAGCGAGAGATACATGGCCCTGCAAAAAGATTAGGAAGGGTGGAGAGGAATGGAACTGCAGGATTTGTTCCAGAACCCTGACATGACTGGCATCTTAATTTCTATTGTTATATACACTCTTTCCTGCAGAAAAGACCAATCTAATACTGAAGTGGCTCAGCTAGAGATGGTTTGGGGGATCTTGGAATGGATCAAAACAGACCATGACACTTAAAGACATCTCTGAGCAAATAAGGAGACATCAGGTAACTTGTAGTAGCGCAGACTGGAATAAAATAGGTCTGGGAGTCAGGGATTAGGGATGGCAGCTCAGATCTAATCAGGTGAGCAAAGTAGTTCAGGGAGGCTGATCTGATTGAGATAGCTCAGGATAAGGTAGGCTAGCATTGGAGTGTGGGGAGAGTGACATGAGGAAAGAAATTGCCTCTGTCATTGTGCTAATGAATGCATTAAGTGTTAGTAACATCCAAATACAATAGCTCAGCAGACAGGACTAAGTCTGAACTGACTGGAATCTTAGAAAACTGGTTAGTTTTACTGTTAAAGTGAGGCACCTCTTAGTGGGGCTAGTTAAAAGTTAAGGCACCTCCAATTAAACTGAGATGCCCTAGGGCAGCTCACATTGAGGTTAAGGAGGTCAGGGTGAGATAACTGAGAATAAATAGTGATAGGCAAGGGTTTTATGAGGTTGTATGGGAAGAGTAAACTTGGGTGAATTTACCCAGGAAATTTACCCAAAGAAAGATGGATCCAAACAGTTCAGAAAGATGTGGTTATGATATCTTGAATGTATTTTAGGACTGCATTGTTAGCATGCATTTATTGCAGCATCATAACTGCCCCTTATTCCAGTTGTGTTGTAGGTTTTCTTTTCAGATCTAGTGCTAATAGTTTCATCTCTGGTTCATTTTGTTTTTGACACTGAATTCAGCTGGAACACAGCCTAGGATTCACCTTTTAATAATACTCATTCAAGTAAAGAAAAACTGCAAACAAAGTTAGAATTTCACATGTTCTTTATAGGTGTATGCTCAGGATGCACAGTGAAACTTCGGTGGGGTTCACTGTTCAGTTTGTTGAGAGAACTGTTTTTCTGACTTCTCCTGAAAAGTCAGGACTTCTGCTCCATCCATTTGTGACTCTGTGATAACAGTTGTAAAAAATACAGGCTATAGGGAGAGTTGGCTATTGGGTATCAAGCCTCTTCTGTGGTTCTACATTCTCCCTTTGAAACCAAGGTTTGTGCCATGCTTCAGATGCATCAGTGTGGGGTGTGCAGACAATTGCATACATTTTTTGGCGTCTTGGGAATTTCTTAGGCTGATGCTCCACTCCCAGGCTGAATGCCAAAAAAAGAAAAAAGTTTATAATGCAGAGAGCAGTAAGTGGCAGGAAGCTATTAAAATTCTCCTTGTGTAGCTTGCCTTTCTCTTTCCCAGCTTCCCCCCTATTTTTCTTGAAATTGTTTAAAACAGAGATCAGCTTTTGAAGGTGAATGTACCTGAAGGTGCTGCCACCATTAGCTAATGTAATTTGGAAAAAGGGAGGTTGATTTACAGTGAATGCAGCTCAACTTCTCTTACGTCCTAACATTTGCTGCTTCCCTTTTGTTCTTGTGGAAGGCATGTTAGTAATTACAGCAGTCAAATGCAGCAGAGAAAAGTGTTTATCGGGGGGGTAAATAGAAGAGGCAAATTACGAGCAGCTCAACCACACAAGAATGGGAATGTTGAACACTGAAGTGACATCTCTGTATTGAGCTGAAAGACTTCTAACATTTAGAGTTGCAGATGCAAGCCCTCTGTGTTGAACGTGTCAGCTTGTTTTTCTTTTCCAGTGGTAGCCAAGCTAGAACTATAGCTCATTTCCTGTACTATCAGGAAAAAATAAAAAAAGGAAGCAGAGAAATGTAAATATTCCCTACCAAAATGCTTCAGAACTTCCAGTCAGTGTCTGAATTTGGATCTGAAGAAATGCCAGTCTGGTTCTGAAGAGGACAAAGCAAAATCACTTTTGTTTACTTGGAAATGTGTTCTCGTATTTTTAAAATTGGACTCTTAAGAAAATACTATTTTAAAAATAACACAAAAAAATGATTCCCAGGGGGTTTTCAGCAGAAAAGGGTTGGAGGTGTGAACTGGGGGAGCTGTTAGCGTGTAGCACTGAAGCTGCGAAGAGGTGCTGACTTTTTCACGGACTTTGGGACAGAGAATCCCGCTCACGGCACAGGCGGCTTCACTCGCCCTGCCTCAGGGCGCCGTGAGGGGCCCGCCTTGCGCCGCCCGCCCGCCCGCGTGCCGCCTCACGGGGGCGGCCTCTCGCACACAAGATGGCGGCGCCCGCGTACCCGGCCTGGGTGGGCCGCTGGGTCAGCGGGCAGTGGCGGCAGAAGAAGCGGCCCCCGCTCGTCCGCCCCACCCGGCCGCTGGTGCTGGCCGACCAGGTGGCGAACCGCAGGGAGACGGCGGGCGGTGAGTTCCCGGCGGCGGGGCAGGAAAACGCGGCGTCCCCGAGCCTCGTCCCTGGCAGCTGGCCCCGCTGCCTCAGCCCGGGAAGGGGAAGGGTCGTGTGGTGTCAGGGCGTGCTCAGGTCCCTGCTGGGGAGCGTCCTGTGCTCTGAGAGGCGCTTCTGTAAGGTTTCTAAATGTTGCAGTGGGAAAGCTGTGGTATAGCTCCGTTTGCTGAACGTTAAGGAAATGCAGAGGAAGAACGCAAAACAAAAATTGTGTGGTAGCTGTTCAGCATCCCCTTGGGAAGTCGGACAAAAGACCAGGAGCATTTCAGCAGGCAAGGGGGTCCAGTTTGTGCCGTGGAATTTGTGCACGAGGTGTTTAGAAAAGAGTATTTTCCCATACTCCAACCCTCTGTCTGTATTTTACAATATTCCATGTGCAAGTCCTGCATATAAAGCGCTTTGAATTGTTAACATAAATGCTTTATCAAAATGTAACAACTAGATGGCTCTGACTGTGCTAATCCTTGTGCTAGGAACTTCTTCTCTAATGGAAGCAATGATGAGATACTGCTGTTTACTTCACTTTTGTTTTTTCTCATCTTCCTCTACCTCATTTTAAACTTCTCTTTGAAGATTTATGTACTGTGGAGGATGTTAGAATCAAATCTTGCATACCTAAGCTTTCATTGTTTTATTTTTCCCTTCTAGATGCAACTTGCATTACAGAGATGTCAATAATGATGGCCTGCTGGAAGCAGAATGACTTCAATGATACAGCTTGCGCCAAGGAGATCCAGATGTTCTATGACTGCGTGGCAAGGGCAGAAGTAATTAAAGCCAATTTGGTGTTCTTTAGGGCTAGTGGTAGGAAAGGAAGAGAAGTCATTTTTGTGTACCAACAATAAGTGTTCCATGAACAATTTGATTTGAGCTAAAGCCAGCTGAACTGTAGGAGAGATGCAGGATGATGTACATCAGGAACACAGCTCTTCCTTTTTGAATTTGGAATTTCCTTAAAATAAAGGAGCATAGGAGGGGACTAGATGTTTTGTATGTTATAACTAGGGATAAAACAATAGTCACATCCAGTCCTTTCTGTGTTGTCAAATTCTTGAAGTAGAGTTTATTTGCTGTTGGCCAACTCTCTTAATTTCTCTTAATATGCTCCAGTTTTTAATCTCTAAAATTTCAACACTGTTGAAGCAAAGTCTAAAGGTTGATACAGGTACAAAACTTGTCCTTAAACTGATTTCAAGTTTTTATGTTTTTAGTAATAGGATCATCATTTAATAAATAGCTTTTTAGTGCTGCAGTTTGACATCATAAATGAAAAATTGTCCTCCAATTATTTGGTAGATTACAATAAAAACAAATAGAAAACTGGAAAGTAAAAGGTAAAACATGTTTGTATTGCTATTATAAGATTATAATATTTTTAATTAAGAATATGGAAAGATATAATCTTCACAAAATGTTAGTTATTTATTAATTTCACAATTTAAAGAAGACTATTTGGTTTTTAAAAGCCTTGTGATTATTTAGCCAAATGTTATTATGTGTTTTCTTTAAAGAAATAGTGTTCTTCTGAAATAAACATTCCAATACAATTATTAGCACTCTATGAGAGTGAGTGTTAAGGTGGCAAATAAACAGAGATAATATTCTGGGCTTTCTTTTCCTGTTTCAGAAGGAGCGCAGGGAGAATGAGGATGAGAAGACACTGTCACCCCAGAGAAACTTAACTTCAAGCAAAGTGAACAAACTCCTGAGGAGGTTTCCTAATATCACACGTTGTGCATAATGTGCTGTTTTAAAGGGACTGCAGACAAGCAATTAAAGATGGGGTCTTTGGATAATAAGTGAAAAATACAGTTCTGTGAGTGTTTGAAATCAAGTGATATGTCAGTACTGCTGTGTGGATCTCGACAGCATCTTTGTTTCCAGGGTGGAAGAACAGCCTTCTTGACCATTGGCTGAGTTTGTTGGCATGAAGTTCTTGGGTCTTGCAGTCTTAAGGATTTCTGCAGTGAGTTGTCCAGCCAGCAACAGTGTGGAGTCAGGTACTCACTGTGAAATTATATCTTCTAGGAATGTGTGTAAACATATTTTTGAAGTTAAAGGGTAACCTCTCTTTGTATATAAGTTTTTTGCCTAACTTAGGAGCTGCTATCAGTAAGTATTCAGGCCCAGAGATTTGGCCAACTTAAAATGGATAGTAACACCGTGACTCATATTCATACTGGTATTTATACACAGTTTGGTTCCTCTTGAAATTTTTTTAATTCCTGCTGATGTACAAGAAGGCTGCAGAACGAGAAAGAAATCTTCAGCAAAATACCTTGCTAATACACAATATATTGGTAAGGATGAAATACAGCTTTAATATAGACACTTGTGATTTAGATCCTCTGATCTGCAGGTACAGTGTCATGTGAGATTGATAATGTTGTCTGTACTGTAATAAAATAATACAAGACTGTTGGTCGGTGTGGGTAAATAATAGTCTACAGCAAAATGCCCCATTGTTTATTTGAGGGGCAGCATGGCTAAAATGTGGAAAGATCAAGCATGTACTGATACTGAAATTGTATAATTAACTGTTAGTTTTGTTATTTTTCATTAGAGTAACACAAAACTGCAAACAGGTCCTAGTTTAAGGACCAGTACCCAATTGATACTAAAAAAAAAATGCAGTTCCTCAGAGAACTAGCAATATAACCATTTATGTTATGAATTCTTTGGAGCATAAAGAAAAAGTAACAGTCAAATGGGGAATGTGATACCTGCAGACTTTATGAATGTGTAGTTGGCTTGAAGATGACTTCTGTGGAGCCCCAGGTCTACACCTCTTCATCACATAAATCGTGCTCAAGCGTATGCTTTCAAGTTACTGAAGCAGTTGCCATTGAGTGTTACTTAAATGTTCATTAGTGGGTTATCCCAGAGAGTAATTTACTGTGCTGTTGCAATCATGGCATAGATGGAGCCTTCGGAGGACTCGGGGGTCACTAAGAACATTACATTCACACCTGAGTTTGGGAAAATGCTTCTGTTATATGACATTGTATTTTCAGTCTGTAAGATGCTCTCTGAGAAGGAGAGCTACCTGCTAATTCTTTTTTCTGCAGGAGACAAGCTAAGGTGGTAATGAGGAACAAATTAATTCTAAATTCACTTGTATTGGTGATAGCTTTTCTTTCTTTGTATTAAAATACAATATAAAGTTTTTGTTTTGCACCTCTTAAGCTAGCAACTATGCTAAATGTACCAAATGTAGTGTCTGTCGAGAACCATATCATTTTGAAAGAATCTGTAACAGCAAATGTAATACTTTTTTGTTGTATTTTTACTTCTGAAATTTTGCTCAGTTCTCACTAGTTGAGATTCTCACTAAGTCTTGTTTATTACTGCTTCACAGTGAGCTTCTCAAGTTCAGTTTTTATTTTCCCTGACTCTTTGTATGCCTACTGTAAACTTAAAACTACCATGCTAAGGTTTTCCAGTCAGTAAAGGAATGTGTATATTTGGAGGAAGAAGGGAGGAAAGGGAATGCTTTTCAGATGCATTTATCTAAAATATGCAGGTTTTATAGTTTCTTTAAAAAGTACTCAAGCAGCTCTTTTGGCTGAGAATCCCATGCAGTAACCAAAAAGACTCATGTTACTGATTGTCATTTGTAATTTGAGTTGCAGTTTCTCCACATCTCATGTTAAGCTTATATTGGGTGTATAAACATGTTTCATGACATGCTTACATTTAGGGTCATTCCACTGATGGTTACTATGTGTAACTGCAGTACGTGACAACATCTACTCTGAGTTCAGGGCTTGTACCACTCCATAATATTGTTGCTGGGTCATAAAAGAAAACTAGGTTCTGTTGCTCCTGGTGCTGAGCCCACTGGTTAAGAAAATTGCTGTGGAGACCTGTACGTGACTGCATGGTGGGGAAAGAATTATGCAAAAGCTGACTAGCTGTTCTACCCTTCTAAGTAGGATTTACAGGATTGAAGCAAATCTGCTGGAATTCCTTGATCTTATTCTCGTTCGTTATAGCCTGAATATTTTACCAGCTCTGTGTATGATTGCTGTTTCTTTTAGGGTTTCACTGAAGATCTCTTACGGAGGAAATACTGATTATTTTTTTTCTTGATTTTCCTGAACTTCAGACCTCAGTCTCTCTGCTTAAGGGTAGGAAATCTTCAGAAACTCTTGACAAACACAGATGTAAAGAGAATAGCTACATTTAATCTAAAGCAGTTGTCATTTTTGACCTAACAGTCAAAGAAGTTTAAAAAGATGATTTAATACCACTGTTTATTTCTTTTTAGGCTGGCTGGCATCTAGGCCCAGAACCAGAGGGAGATTTATTGATTTTTTGTTTTGTTTGCTTAGATTTGCAAAATAGCTATGATTATTCTGACTTTTTAAAATACCCTTTGCTCCCTAATACTCCTGTTGGAAATGGGCTATTGATTAGTTTTTCTGTTGAGCAGATAACCTTCAGTATCTGCATGCCTGATGTCCTTAGAGGGTCAGAATAAGATTTATATTTCTATATTTAAAAAATATTTTTCTTTCTCCATTTGCACCTTAGTTATCAGTTAGAAACAGACTTATTGTGCTTTTGTAATTAGTCTGCAAACAAAGCTGAGAAGGATTAACAATTTCTACTGGCTACCAACAAGAATTCAGTAGATGCACAAGAGAATAGCCGATAGCAGCTCTGTATAAGTGACATTTTCACTAAAATGATCACTTGAGAAAGCAAAGAACCACCTCTGTTGAGGGATGTGCACTTCCATCAGTTTCTAATCCTTAATTATGTTTGCCCTGCATTCTCCGCTGAGGACATGCAGCTATGAGACTAGCAAAAGCACTAAGGCCCAGTTCCTGGTGCCAAGTCAGTCTTGTCAGTGACTTGGACCTGTTCTTATTCCTAATGTGGCAAGCAAAATTACTTTCTTCGTAGCTTAGAGAGATTAAGATATACCTTTAATGGGAAGACTTGGTCTTCAGCTGGGTTCTATGAATAGTAGTCCTGCCAGTTCAGGAGTTTAATTCCTGAGATGTAAATTTGTTTTAGAAGGCAGGTGTTTTGTTTTTTTTTGGATTTGGAAGGGTCTATGTGGAATAATCTGGAAAACAAAACACAAACAAAAAAGACAGACTGTTGGGAATTGTAGATTGTTACTACAGAATATGCTTATATCGGGGTGAGAAGGTGATTTATGTTAACTAGTGGACTTTGATAATCACAGCTACTTCAAACTTGCACTTATGGGAAAGTTCTAAATAAGTAATGTATCTAGAGGTGAAGTAAAGCATATTTAAAGTGCCATGGTTACAGTGGTATGATTTCCTTCTTGGTCAGTCTTAGACAAGGCTAATTTAGTTTGTGGTGTCTTGGAAATCGTTAAAGCTAAGAGAGTCCAGAGAAAACTGATGCCAGTATAACTAGATGTAAAATTGTGGTCACTTAAATAGCAAAACCCTTCTGTGTAGGCAAATATTTTGATATTGTTTGACTCATAGCAGAGTATAAGCAAATAAGGGAAAGAAGAGATGCATAGCCATGAGAAGCTCTTTTTGTATCTGAAATCCATCTCAAGGAAATGTCATTAGAAGTGCAAGAAAACCAGGGGGAGGTCTTTGCAAGAAGGAAATAGTTACAAAAGAGGACCCACCATAGAGGAGACTACTGCAAACACCAGTGTATATTGGCATGGTTTGTTCATCAGGACGCTGAATAACAAACTTGGACTTCTCTTGCTTTTGGTGCACTGGTCTGTGTTTTCCTTTTGAGTAAATCACTTCAAAATATCTAGAAAAGCCTTTACTTAAGAGGGAAGCAAGCTACTGTGAGAGAAGTCCAGTACAGGCTTTTGCTGTAGGTTCTAAACAAAATTAGTACATGTCAGATAGAGGTCGAATGCATCTGTTCCTTTCCAGTTCTAACGGGTTAAATAGATGAGCATCATCTTGAGAGTTTTGAAGTGGCATCAAAAACCTCTAAACTCCTGGCTAAGGAGTGGAGTTCTTTAAGTGCTGGTGGATTTTCTGTTATTGTTAGTAGTACATCCTTTCCTCATGTTTTCACGGGAGTAGTGGTTCTAAAATTCCAACACATTCTCATCTTTGCTTTTTGTTTTGCTCCTTTTTACAAATGCTGCTTGAGAGTTACAGAATGCTATAGCATCTAAGCTATTTCCATCTTCTGTTGACCTGATCATCTGCCTCCTGAGCTACGAGGATCATAGGATATAGGAGATTTGCTTCTAATTAACTGAGTGTAATTCTTTGCCAAATCCACCGTGTCCAGAATGCACTGTGGTACAAATCCACTCAAGAAACTGCTCCCTCCTACCACTCACTCAGTCCTCCTGTGAAAGATCCAGCTGTAGTGGAATTTCATTGCATTTGATGAGTGACTAAAGATGAGGCAACACAAAACTGTCATGTGAAGTGAGTAATGGGCAATAAGTGGGAAAAGAAAAAAAGAGGCTTTTCATCAAGCCAATGGATTTGTATCAGCCTGTTTCTTGTTTTTATGCTGAAGGTGTCTTTGGAAATGCTTCTCCGCAGGTTTGGCCAGAAGTGAGCTCATTTCTTAAGGTGACCTTCGTGGGTTATGCTGCAGAACACTAAGAGTTAATCCCTCCATAATCAGAATATAAATGTAGGAAATGTTCATTAGACTGAGCTAAGGAGCAGCATGGGGAACATGTTAAAAAAATATATAAATCAAAAATTGAACAGCTTCAAATTGAGCATTAGCCTTCTTAGATTTAATAATGTTTAAAACTTCTGTTATAGCCTTTAGCTCTAATTTATATGAAGGAGCAGTAAGCTGGAAAAAATAAGATTATTTGTAGCAATAAAATAATGATTAATCCTCTAGAAATCACCCTAGCCAATCAAATAAAAAATCATGTTACAGTCCAAGGTCAAGAAGACACTTGATGAAAAAGATCTCTGGAGGCTATACCCTTAATGACAAGATGCAGAGCTGAAAAGTGGGAATGCATCCTAGAGAGGGCTGTGACACTTGTTTTTTTTCTCCTGGGGAAATCTGGAAGCTTCTTAAAATAATTTTCTGGGACCCGTTTACCTGTGTTCAAGCCTGAGGAAAGTCTGACCTCAGGAAGCTGCAAGCAGCTAATCAAGGAGGCAGCGGAAGGGGGATAAAGTCCAGATTCCTTCCAACAAGTATAATCTCTGGCAAATGTGCGTGTACGAGCCGTTTCCTTTTTCAGTTTCACTGCTGGAGCTGTTGCAGGAGGAAGCCCCAGATCCCTGCTGCTGCTGCAGCCTTTGTGCTTACGGGAGGGAAGGAAGAGTCAGCTGTGGAAAAAAGGAATTTCAGGAGAAGAGAGCGGCTGGGCAGACAGCAGTGGAGAGGCGGAGGCTGGCACTCGGGAGAAAAGCATACCCACAGCAAAACGAGAGGCTGGGACAGCGAGCGAAAGGGAGGGGACAGCTGAGGTGCCGGAGCAAGCTGAGGGCTGTGCCCTACCCGTCTGCGCTTGCCTCCTGCTGTTTTTAAAGGTGATAGAGAAATTCTGGGGCATGTTCTCCTCCCTTATTTCTCTCCCTTCCTTTTCCCTTTCTGAGGAGAAGAGTCAAGCAGAAGAGATGGGGAGAGGAAGAGGACAGTGAAATTTTAAGATGCTCTTGGGAACTTTGATTCCTTCCCTTCCATCCCTTTCCCCACGCAGAAATGAAAGAGGCATCCCACTACCTCCGATGTGTAGCAGCTAGTGCCCTGCACCTGGGGAAACCGAGCTGGAGAGCAAGAAGAGGAGGCAGCAGCTGAGCCCAGCGGCAAAATGAGACTGTGAAGCTTGAAAGAGCTTCTGCCCACTTTGAACAGGAAGGATGAAGATTCCTAAAGTACTCACGCTCTTGGTAGAGCTCTCGAGTCTGTTATCCTGTCTCAGAAGCAGGGAGGTAAGAAATTATTGTTCTATCTGCTTGTAAAAAGTCACATGGCTTTTTTTTTTTTTAATATCATCACTGTGAGTGGATCATGTTCTCACTGAATATGTTTTCTCAAGTATCTAGGCAGCTGTGGTCTCTGGGAAGGGTTGAGGATTTGGGGAGGGATTTATTTCATTTTGCATATGAAATTCAGGAAAGGAAACAAAGCAGATGCACAAGGGCTTGCAGATGCTTTGGCTCAGGTTCCCCACGTTACTCAAGCACTGCAGTGACCCTGGCAGGAAGGATCCTTTGTTTCTGTTCTTCACTGATGGACTGATTATCCCTATTGCTGTTGTGGACTGATGATCTATAGCCACCCAGACCTGGGGCAGTGACTGCAGCACAGGTTGCGTGCACTAAAATTTGGTGATGATGACTACTGAGGGATTTTGGAAACTGCTACAGAAACTGGCAACTAGTTTTTCATTAAAAGAGAAGCATATTACTTGGAATGCGGTTCTTTCATTTATGGTCAGTCTCCACGAAGAGGATGTTTGGTCGTTCATATAGGCAGTTATTAATCCCTCTGTCTCTTGCAGGTTTATATGTGTGTATGAGTGCACACTAGAAGCCGGATGTCAGGGTACCCGGATTATGCCTCGATCACCTGTCTTGTGCGTGATCTTGGACAGTCACAAAAGCATAGAGAGCTTTGAGATTCTCAGATGAGTCCTTCAGCATTGCTATTTTACAAAACATAGTGTAGGTTCAGAATAGCTGGATACGTGAAGACAGATGGATTTTTGGCTGAATAGGCTTTTGGCAGTTAATTACTGTTTTATCTGTGCATCCCCTCGCGTGCATGCACCTGAGGTCTGATGTGCAGTTCCTGAACTGTGTCAGGAATTCATTTGCAATATGCAGTGTCACGTTCTGAGTTCTGGAGGATGATGGTGAAGCTTGGCTGTGGTTCTCAACACCTGCTGGACCGTTACTCATAAGCTCGATCTGTAAATGAAATCAGCTATGAGGAGGTGTGTGCTGTCTGTTGGGACTGTCCTGGCTTACTCCAGAGGTGGATTTGGTTTAATTCCCAAAGTTTGCTCTTAGCCTTTTCCAAGGAGAAGTGAAGCTGAAAGAAGCAAAATTGCTGCATTTTGAAGAAAAACAGAACTATTTGCAATAGCCAGTTTTCTTTACATGCACACCTCTGTTCTGTGAATTAGAAGTCTGTTCATAAGCAGCTGCATTTAGAAAAGAGTTAAACTACACAGAGCTAGCAGAAGCACGTACAGTTCCTTCTTTTCACTCTGGGTCTGTGAAGATCCTGCACCTGCCTGCATACCATGTAATGGTGTTGAAGTGGAGATCCCTATCTCTCAACCAGCAGTCAAGTTATAATCACCCAAAACACTGCCTACAAGAGGAAATGCAGTTTTGGGGCTGGGCAGGATGCTGGAATTCTTTGTTCCATATTCTTTGTTTTTAGTTATATTACTACATTTGGATAATAATCCCATAGGACATATCATACTTTGATGTAGTAAAAACAAAATCCTCAAAAAGCCATGTTGGATTTTCTTCTTTACATGCTTCCCACTCCGTATATGGATGTTTATTACTATTTTAACAGGGATTCCTGGGAGCATCATCCCATCAGGTAGATATATCTGTTTACTCGTGTGGTCATAGATGGCTTACCCTTTACATGGAGAGAGAATGCATGGCTGTTCATTTTTTCTTACTGGTAATGACGATTTTCTTCCACCTTTTCTTTCCGTAGGCATCTCAGTCTGACTTCCAGTTCTGTTTGCTCAGAGCATTGGGGCTGAAACCCTGGAAAGAGCAAGCAGAGCCCTGTAAATGAAATTTACCCTTAGATCAAGGGTAAATCTCTGTAGGCCAGTAATTATTCTTTTTTTTTTTTTTTTTTTTTTTTTTGTTAGTGGGCAGAGCTGTGATTGGGTTTGAAGAAGAGCAATAGGGAGAACAGGGAAGAGGCTGGTTACCAAGGTGTGTTTGCCTAAAGCAGCAAAAGGCCGAGCTGCTTTCAGAACATGCCCATGTTTATTTCATCGGATAATCATCTCTCTGCTTTTGCTCTGTTTCTTTTCCCAGGCTCTCCTGGGATCCCAGCCCAGCCAAAACCATTTGCAGAGTGCAGGTAAGAACAAGAAGTTATTAATTCAGTCATCAAGCAGACTCTTTTCTGCAGTGGTGAGCTGAGACTACAGGTACGATGAACCACTGCTATCTGGCTTCTTTGCTTTCTTTTCACCATTTCTTTTTTCCTGTGTAACTCAATGTCTGTTTATCTCTTTCACCAGTATGGTCAGACTTCTTTCTCTTCTTCATGTCTAATACTCTTGCAATTTTCTTCCTTTACCACATTCTTTTCCTTTCATCTGTTTTTCTGTTTAGTCTTTTCTGCATGCTTGCTCCTCCTAGTAAGTACTGTCCTGTCATATGCCCTCCTTTTAGGGTCCCAGTCAATCCAAGAAGCACGGTGTGTTTTCCAGACAGCTAACTGGAACTCTCACTTTTGTCCCTTGTAGCTAACCTTTAGCTGTCAGTTACCGCTGCTGTTTGCCTTACATGTCTTTACAGCAGAAGGATTTTCTGAAATCTTTTTGTTTATTCCGTGAATATTCAATGAATTGAACTATAACTGTTACCAACTTCTGAGTTGTCTTTTCCCATTTTATGCACACTTAAAAAGCACACCTTCACACACAATGTTATTCTGGTTTCCCTATTTCTTATTTCAGGGTCATGAATAATGAATTTTCTTTTCTTTCTCTCTCTCGACCATATTTAATTATTTGTTGGGGCTTCTTTGCATAAGGTAATTCATGTAGGCACTGGCCTAGAATATTGGCTTCTACGCTCCCCACTGAAAGTGGTTCCCTTTCCCTTTCCTTTCCTATAAGTTCAGACAAGCCAGGTTATATGTTAATATGTAGAAGGAACATACATACAGTGAAGTACAGTACCCACCTTCTTGTTTTATAGAAATGACAGATAATTTTAAACTCTTCTTAGTTGTAATCAGTTTAGACAGACAGTAAATCTTTTGAAGAGCCTAGGATCAAACTTAAGAGTATCATACTCAGGTACCAAAGCAGGTAGAGGCAAAGAGTCTGCCACGCTCATCTGCTGGCCCAGAGAAAGGGAATACCTCTACTGAAATAATCAGTAATGGGAACTATTTCAAATAGTCCGTGTTTGGGCCCACACTTATCATGTTTTAAAGGTCTATGCATTTTGTTTTTTACAGATCAACTTGGGTTTTAGGTAGTATATATAAACATCCTTGTAGCAGCTGCCTTAAAGAGCGATATAACTGAAATCAAACACACAAGTAGTAGTCAAGATTGTAGACACAAAAGAGGTTCAGGAAATCAGCCAGTATGTCCAGTATTGTTTGTGCCTCCATGTGAGATGCCTTATGTTATCCTAACAGCTTCCTTTCTGTGCCCAGTGTCCAGCGTGTGTGGCATCGGACCTCTTGGGTATTACAACGGCTCGCTGGCAGTCACTGAGGCTGGGGCAGAGTGCCTGAACTGGGCAGATTTCCCTGACTATGTGCAGCAGTACCCAGACCGTGGCTTAGGGGACCACAACCACTGCAGGAACCCAGAAGGGGGAACTACACCCTGGTGCTTCTACCGGCTTGCATCAGGGACTATCGGCTGGGCTAACTGTGACTGTAACCAGGGTAAGAGCAGCTTGGTATCCTTGCCAGAGCCTGGGCTACACTGTCTCAAGGGGTTCAGGCCAGAAACGGGTGCTGCACAGACTTGCAAGTAGCAGATAAAATAATACCCTATGAAAGAATCACAGTACACTAATTGTCCCAAATTGTCAAATGAATTAGAACTAAAAACAAATCTGTATGAGAGAAAAACATCTGTATATAGTATGGAATTGATTTAAGCTGCATAATGCCTTGTATAAATGTTTTAATTCTCATATAAAGAGACTTCTTTTTCTTATGCCATTTTGAAAGCAGTTGAAGTTATGTGGAAAACAACCTTCTCCAACTCCTTAAGTGTCCATATCTGAGCTCTCCTCATATAATTGCAGCAGTTCAAATAAAACAAGGACAAATATTCTGTGGATAGGATTGTAAATCTTCTGCAGCAAGGTGGGTCCTAGACTTACTATAGAAGTCCTGGCTGTGCCGATACAAGGACTGCTGCTTATCTTGAGGCATGCGGAGGAGCTGAGCTCTCTCCATATACCAACTCACGAGCAACACTTCCATTTGTCCTCCTGTTTTCTGATGCTTCTTCTTTTAACTGCATTTTGCAGAACAGATAATAAATGAAATAGCAAAGTCTCTTCCCTCACCTGAGTAAGTGCTTTCAAATTTGGCTTCGTTAAAGTGAAGGATACAGGTGTAGGTGTGCTGTGTGCCCGTGTCGAGGTGCCACTTTCTGCACATACAGATCATTTCAGTAACAGCACCCCAAAACAAGGATGAGAGAAGTCAGGTTTAGCTCAGCTCAACTACACCCAAGTCCAAACCTTTTTTTTTTTTTTTTTTTTTTTTGAAGGTGCTCTGCGGTTGGCTGAAGATAGTAGTGTGGAGCTCTACTTTGGTGGACTCTGGGGCACCATCTGTGCTGACCACTGGACGGACTGGGATGCCAGTGTTGTCTGCAGGCAACTAGGTCTCAGGTGAGAGCCTCATTATGGTTGCAAGTGTTACATGCACATACAGTCTCTGAGAGAACAACCTCTTTGGTTACTGTTCTTCTGGCATAATACATTGGCTGGGAGAGAAGTTTGTTTTGTGGACTGATTGCCCGCTTACCAGGGTCCTTTACCAGATTTTCTTTTTTCTTTTTTCTTTTTTTTTTCCACATGATTTTGTCCAAGCCCAATCAGCATTTGCAAGAACTTTTTAAAACAGCAGTTTCTGAAACTTTGTGTTTGAGTCTGTGATGAGTGACCATATTCCCTTTTTAGTATTAACAGCTGGAATTACTGTACTGATCTATTAGAGATTTTGAGACTATGAACCTTCTCAGGGAATCTGTTATTTGGACTTATTCAAACTTCCAAACAACAAGGAGATGAGACTAACAGAGAAAGAAAAAGTTTATTCAGATATTTAGATGTGCTGACATGTTACAATCTGTTGATAGGTTGTTTCATTCAGTCACTCTCAAATGAGGGTGCCGTTTCTGAGTTCAACTCCACTGCTGTAAGTGGGAAGACAGAATGGATTACGTGGGGAGGGAGAGGGGGAGTTGCTTTGGGCTTGTTTGAATTTTTCCACTGGACTGAAAATTGACACTCCATCATGCACTCCCAGTCAACTGGGCTCACTAGATGTGAAATGTCACAGCTGGGCTGGAAAACAGTGTGACTTAAGCAATATAAGTGTTTCATCATCCCGTTGCATTCTCCATTCCAGTGAGATTGGCACAGCTGGAAAGAAGAGTCATCCTGGACTGTGGCCTATTCCCCTGCACCTGCAGTCAGCAAACTGCCATGGGGATGAGAAAGCCCTGCTGCAATGTGGCTATCAGGAAGCTGTGTCAGGAACTTGTAACCAGGGAAGCGCCATGGCAATGTGTGTCCCTCCAGAAGGTAAATCTCCAGGGGAGGTTCATTACCTGTTTCTTGTGTGTATGTTACCTGAAATCCACTGTTACTGCTCAGATGCTAAATCTGAGGTCAGGAAACTGTGGAGAGCAAAACATTGGAGTGTGTTCTACTTTCACCTGCTGTGCAGATTATTTCCTTACAGTGGAAAATGATCTCTCTTTTCTCAATCCCAAATACTCAAAGTGGGCACACTTCTAAAATCATTGCAAGGTAGCAGTTGCTTATGAGCACATCCCCTCTTATTAAAAATGTTTTGTTTTGTTTTGTTTTCAGATAGCAACGTCCTTGTCATTGTAGGAGCCAGTTAAAGAGCTATCTGTGGACCAGTTGCACCCCATGCTGTGGCATGCAGTCATGGATGCTTCTGGGGGGTTTGGAGGGGAGGATGTGGTAGGGTGGGATGAGAGCATCCTAACAGATCCTCTGGCTTGTGAATAGTTCTACAACCTCAACTGCTGGATGTGCTTTGTCTCTGTCTTGCTCTGCTTTGATCTCTTTTTCTTTTCTGCAACACAGGTGTAGGTGTCCCATTGCGTTTAGTTGGGGGAAAGGAGAGCTTTGAAGGACGAGTAGAGGTTTACCACGATGGCAAGTGGGGTACCATCTGTGATGACCAGTGGGATGACCGGGATGCTGAAGTGGTTTGTAGGCAGCTTGGACTCAGGTAATTTGCCTACTGTTCATCACGGAGTGATAACAGAAGTAGCAGAAGTAGTTTGAATAAAGAATGTGAGAGCATCTCCTTTCACTATAGCACCAACCCTTTCTATGGAAAGGGTACAAAACCTCAGTCATCCTATAAAGGGATTTTGTACTTAATTCAGTATAAAATCAGTCAGTTTTGTGGGTTTATGCTGTATAAAAGAATTGGTGTATCCCTATCCAAGGCTTGTTTGTGTTGATCCCTGTTCCTTAGTTTTACATACATGTCCTAATGCATATCTTCTTGGCCTCATTGATAGCTTGTAATGGTGATTTCCATAGGTGAACTGCAGTCATTAAGTTTAAATATCTTCAGTTTCAGTGACTGCCCCTATCCTCTTCAGTCAGGGAAAGCAAGAGAACACCTCATTCTCTGTGCCATCCAGCATTTAACATGGGAGCTGTTGTATACTGAGCAATCTTGAAAACCAAATAGGCACAGGATTGTTTAAAAATAGTTAAGTCAAATTTGAAATCCTTCCAACTTTGACAATTTTGCCTGTCATTGAGATTGAGGCATTGTTGTCCGCAGAATTTCTCAAGTATCTGAACCATTCTTGTTATGGACGCATTTTTTTTATGTATTGGGAGGTCTCATTACAAGACTTTCCATCATTAACCATTTTGGTTAACAATTGGCAACACCACTGTGCCAGAAATACACATTACTTATGGAAGGATGTAAGTCAGAGAGTCCTTGTGCAAGGCGGAATGCAAGTGAACAAGACTGTGACCTTCCTTACTGAGCGTATGTGTGTATATCATTTGCAGTGGGAACCCAAAAGCCTTGTCATGGGCTCACTTTGGGCAGGGATCTGGCCCAATCCTGCTGGATGAAGTGGAGTGCTCAGGCAATGAACTCTCACTTGACCAGTGCAAGAAAAGTGACTGGGGACAACAAAACTGTGACCACATTGAAGATGCTGGGGTCTCCTGTGACCCTTTCACAGGTACATACCTACAGCTCTGTGCCATCCAAATGCAGCCTTACTGCCATATTACACAGGTGGGAATGAATCAGAGCCAGCCTAGGTGGTGTTCTCATTGCTTTCCACAGGTGGCATGGAAAGGCTGAGGGATGTCTGTTTTTTGAGTACCCACAACTATCTGCGCCTTTTGGTTTCTTCCTCTTGTGGGCTGTAGAGGGTTTTCAGAAGCGGGGTTCAGCCTATTTTTCTCCCTTACTGAGCTCTGGTCTGTTGTTCTCCCACCCCTTGCAGAGGGCACTGTCAGGCTGGCTGGTGGTCGCAGCTCCAGCGAAGGCAGGGTGGAAGTTTATTACAACGGAGACTGGGGCACAGTGTGTGATGACGGCTGGACAGACCTTGGTGCCCAGGTGGTCTGCAGGCAGCTGGGCTTCAGGTAGGACTGAGTGTTTGTAGTATCTGTGCTTCCTAATTTCAAGGATTAGATTCCATGTCTCTTTAATGGGTTTGGCTAGACATTACTTCCTTGAATTCTGTCTTTGTTGGAAGGGTTATTACCATTATGCAGTTTTACTCAGGAAAAATTATTGGGTGTCCACGTACTTTCTCAGGAAAAAGATATCTTTGTTACCTCTTGTTTTGACCTGTTTTGAAAGCAGATAACAGGCTTGATACTGTTTTATGGCTCCTTAAATTTCCAGATATATCAGCTCAGCACTCCCAGCCTGTCTACTCTGTCAGCTAAACTTTATTACCCATTTGCTCTGTAGCTAAACTGTACCAACTGCTTCAGTGCTTGAATGAAGACCATCAGGACAAAACAGTGTAGTGTTAAGGATTTTCTTAATGGCCTGATTGGGCCTTCCTGAAAGCTGATGTTGGTGAGATGTGCAAGCTGCTTGGCTGCCAGCCGGTGTGTCACTGAGTAGCTTAGGTAGGGAGGGCACCAGTACCAGAGCTGATGTCTGCAGGGGAGTTGCCTGGCTTCCCTTTGGGTCTGAACTTGGGCCCCTCTGTGGGATTAGCTAGTTGTAATGAATCTGATGTCGTGTTCTGTTTCTTTCCTCTAGTGGTCCTGCTACCCTGGCCTCTGAAGGGGACTACGCTGCTGGCCAAGGCTTGATCTTGCTGGATGATGTGGCTTGTGTGGGGACAGAGCTCTCCCTCCTGGACTGTCCCCATAGCAACTGGGGGCAGCACGACTGCTCGCACACTGAGGACGTGGGGGTCCGCTGCTCCCCTGAGAGCAACACAGTCGCTGATGGCAGCCTGGGTAACTTGTCTTGCATCTTGCTCTGGGCAGTAAGAAAGTATCTCGTGCTGGTTTGTTCCTTTGGAAACTCTGGCAGATATGGGACTTTTCCCTGTGCAGGCTCAATGAGAAGACTGCTTTCTGAGAAGGATTTGTAGGAATGAGCCCTGGCTGTTCGGGGGCAGAGCCACAGAGCTGTGGCTCTGCTACCAGCTGTACAGCCAGACCTGTAGAGAAATGGAAACTGGAGAGAATTATGTTGGCAGCCTCTAATACAAACCTGAGAAACTGAGGAATGGTGGCTGCCTTCCTGTGCTATTGCTCCCTGATGAAATGCCTCAGCCCTATGTCTATGGAAACATGGGAACCCTTTGACTAGACACATCAGGCAACTGATGTAGTTACACTAGTGTCACACCTTGTCAAGGCAAGAGGACTTCAGATGTTAGGGGCTGTTGTGTGGTTACTGGCACTCTCTTCTTTGGATGGCACCCTCTTAATTCAAACTGTAAATTTATCTTAAGTTAGCACCGTACATTTTGTTTATATGAGGCCTGATAGACTTTGCTTTGTCTACTGCAGGAGACTTTGCAATTTGTCAGCTGTTTTTCATTGAAATATGCAGCATCTTATTTTTTGTTATTGTTTTTCCTGGACATAGAACTCCTTTTCTTGCCTTGAATAATGCAGTAGTTTTATCAGTTAATGGATTTATTTCCAAGGCATGTTTAAGCTTGTCCATTCTTGCCTAAGCACTTAATACCTTTCCTTCTGTTCTTGTTCTTGTCTTTACTCAGCTTTCAGAATATGAATTACAGAGTGTATTAAATAAATTAATATGCATGCAGTCTACTGATTTAGCAAGAAGGTGAAATGAGGGATATAGTTTTCATATATGGTCTCCACCCTCCAACACCACCCTTTTTTTAAGCTTACTGATCTCTAGGGTTTGTTTTTTCCTGTAGAACCCAAGTTCTAGACACTTTGTGTCCTTTGGTATTTTTGCTTGCAGCAACCCGTGTGTTTTCTCTTGCAGGGCCTCCTGTGCGGTTAGTGGATGGAGAAAGCACCAAGGAGGGACGGGTTGAAGTATTTGTGAATGGGCAGTGGGGCAGCGTCTGTGATGATGGCTGGACAGACAGAGATGCTGCAGTAGTTTGCAGGCAACTTGGTTTCAGGTAAGAGATCTGATAGATACATCTTACAGATAGAAATAACTCTTGGGGGGAACGGTGTCTTTCTGGGGCTGTTGCCAGGAGCTTCATTTCTTAGTTCTGGCAGACCTGTATCTGCTTGAGGGATTAGAATCCTATTCTCATGCTGCCTTCAGCAGGTACTGGGCTACTGTCTGTGTGTGGAGTGATCTACAAATATCATTTCTCTTAAAACGTGCTGAGTTTCACCTGCCTCCTGCTTATTGCAGGTTAGCCACCCTCTCTCTCATTGCAGTGGTACAGCAAAAGCCAGGGCAATGGCTTATTTTGGTGAAGGCCAAGGGCCCATCCATCTGAACAATGTAGAATGCAGTGGCGTGGAGCACACCCTGGGACAGTGTGGCAGGCCTGACACTGGGATTCACGGCTGCTGGCACAGTGAAGATGCTGGTGTGATCTGTGACTATGTGGAAGAGAAGGTCCAAGATATGAGGAGAACAGGTGATATGCCCATTTTTTCTACAGAGAAGTCTGGAGCTTGAGCTGTAGGATCTGTGCATGCTTTTGCACTGTAGTTTTTCTCTTTTTTTTTTTTTTTTTTTTTTTCTGAAGCTTTAGCTACAAAATAAGCATGTAGTCTCCTGCACCTCCTACTCTTTTTTTTCTTTTTTTTCGCTGTCTCTTTTCAGAAGCACAGAGTGCTCCAGCCTACTCTCAGGAGCTCTACCTTGTGTCAGGTCTTTGGCCCTTCAGAACTCCCCTTGAGCTATGTCATTATACCCTTCTTAGAGCAGTAACTACGAGCAAACTTTGGGTTTTAGAGCACCGAGGAAATAGCTGTAGATGTCCCATTCCTGGCATAAGACTACAAATACTGGAGGTGAACACCTCCACTAAAACTGAGGAAAGCTTTGGGAACAAATCTGTAAATTCCTTTGCACAGCACAATGCAGACAGCTACCAGGAAGATTAATGCCCTCAGGGAAGGAGAATGATATCTTGGCTCTTTGACAGCAGTTGTTGATATTTAAGCTGAAGATATCTACCCAGCTGTTCTAACTTTGCTGTGCAGGTCCAGAGTCTGGTGTGTGTGGCATGCGCCTGCTTCACCGTCGCAAGAAAAGGATCATAGGTGGAAACAAGGCTCTCAGGTAATTGCTGAAAAAGCTAGAACTGGTTCCAGCTTCCCAAAGTCTCTGGAAATAGCCTGGCAGATGGTGAATTTATTAAAACATTTTCCCTTGTGACTTTTTGAACTTCATTTGTACCAATGGGCCCATCTAGAGGAGAATGCATGCCAACTGAGCCCAGATAGGGCAGAGCAAATGGGAAAAGAAAACAGCTCCTGTGTATGTGATGCTTATTCTTCTGTTTCTTCTTCAGAGGCGGTTGGCCGTGGCAGGTCTCACTGCGGCTGAAGGGTTTTCATAGAGATACCCGACTGCTGTGTGGGGCAACACTGATCAGCAGCTGCTGGGTAGTGACTGCAGCCCACTGCTTCAAAAGGTGTGTTTGTGAGTGGGGAGCCCTGAGGAATTCTCAAAGACAAACAAGATAACCTCTAATGAGGTTAACCTCCCAGTGCACTGGAACTACATGGGAAAAGTTTCTAAACCAAAACCTTCAGGTTATGTTATGTGTGATCTTGGAGCTCTTACAGGGATGTCTCATGACAGGCTTGCTTTATCCCTCACTGCTTACACCTGCCTTCTGAACTTCAAGGTTTTACACTTAAAGGGAACCAACATTTTGTCATTCTTCCTGTGGTTTAAGGAACTGTGAAAAGATAAGACTATAAGCCTATTGCAACTGCTGTAGCCCTTTTTATGGAAAAAAAATCCAGTGTGTGGTAGATAG
Source organism: Anas platyrhynchos (assembly GCF_047663525.1). NCBI lineage: Eukaryota > Metazoa > Chordata > Aves > Anseriformes > Anatidae > Anas > Anas platyrhynchos. Next base: position 19,711,019 of record NC_092592.1, on the reverse strand, counting down.
TGATTGCAACAGCTGTCATTATCACATCAGCTAAAGAGATCCCACAGTTCTGAACCTGGCACTGCTTTATCAGTTTGGGAGGAGGTGGTTCAGTCTCAAAGCAATTGAGACTTGCATCAGTCTGTTTCTCTCTTGGTAGGAGTATCAAGGTCTTGCCTGTCTTTTTCTCTAGGTTTGGTGTTGATGTACGACGCTACCTGCTGCGGGTGGGCGATTACCACACAGGTGTGAAGGATGAGTTTGAGAGGGAGCTGCCTGTGGAGAGGATTGTCCTCCACAGGAACTACTGGGCCGGCAGCAATGATAACGACATTGCCCTGGTCCGAATGCGGGGCAGAGAAGGTCACTGTCTCTCCTTCAATCACCACGTTCTGCCTGTCTGCCTTCCTGATAGGAAAGAGAAGTCTGACATCAACAGGCAAGCCTGCATCATCTCTGGCTGGGGAGACACAGGTAAGTGACAGGGCTTTGAGGAGCAAGATGGATGGGGGATTCTGGACTGAGGAGTCTATATGCACTATTAATTTACATCTGCCCAACCCAAGGCCAGGTTCTTAATGCTCCTGTTGTCTGTGTCAAGGAGCAGGAAATAAGGTGATTTTTGTGGCAGTGATCACTGTTTTCTGATTTTTGAAGCTGTCTTGGATCTGCCCATGATGGAAGTTTTAGTAGCCATAGCATCCTTCTGAAGTGGTGGGAGAGAGGAATGCTGCCACCTGGTCATAGTACTCTCTTTCTCCCCTCTTCTACATGCATTTTTACCCACTGTAAAACCTTTAGACAACAACTTGTGCAGAGCTGGTGCACAAAACCTGTCTACTGTTCAGGGAGGCCCTCGTGTTTCCATGACCTCCTGCTGTTGTAGTGGGAGCTCAGCAATGGAAAGAATCTTTCTCAGACCATCTTGTTTATAAAGAGCATGTGCAGGGGGAGATACCTGAGACAGTGTTCTTCCTGTGCAGTAGCTGACCTTTCTTGGAAGCCAGGTCACTGAATCTCCCTGGATGTTGCTCCAGGGACAGCTGGGCTCTGATGTTGGTTTCTGCACTAGGTTTGAGACAGCCTGTGCCTGCCATCTTGCATTGCTATGACGCTTCCTAGGTAAAAGAAAGCAGGAAATATTCTAAAAAGTATTAATTACTAAATCCTTAGCTCTCTCAATGCGATGTTTTAAAATGCTGGGATCGGTGGTGTCCTTACATGGATGCATTCGTCTGGAGACAGCTTTAAACACTAAACAAAGCTTTGTGACTGGCTGAGCAGTCCTTCCACGTTTGGGGTTCATAGATGCAAAACATGGATTTAGGAAAGGAGGCCTTTCTAGGGCTGCTGTAACTGGAGAAAATCCATATGTTTAGAAGGACTTGCTGCCAAAAAGCAAATAGCCTCAGGGGCTTGTATGTTGATTTTGGCCTTACCCATCCTTTCCAGCTGTTTCTCTAGCTGTTACTCAAGTGTTTAACTGAGAATATACATTTGCCTTTGGAGTCATTTTGGGGTGCCTGGGAAGGATCAAGGAGCAACTTAGCCATATGACTCCCTTAAGCTGTACTGGGACTTACTGGCTAGAATCCCTCACACACAACAAACCCAGCTTTCCAAACGAGTCACCTACTACCTTGTGAACTTACAGTAAGTCTGTAAATTACTGTAAATCTTGGGTACAGAAAGTTTATACTGTAATATAGCACATGATCCTTACGTTCTGACCAAGTCTGTGGTAATAAAGAGATCAGAGCAAATAGAGACAAGCCTGGCCAAAGATGAAGTAAGCTCCGTTTGAATAATATTTGGATGCCTCTGAAACATGTTCCAAAACTTCTCTGAGGAGTGAGCACATCACAAATGTTACTGCATTTATTCCCTTGTGAAAACACTGTCCTTGTTTTATAGAGGAGGAAATGGAGGCTCAGAGAGGTGAAATAAATTACACAAGGTTCAAGTTACTTGTTGGCAAAACCAGGAGTAAGACTCATCCTTTGATCTAACCTCTTTCTCTAACCTCTTCCCCATTTCTTTGATCTTAGGTTTCTTTTTTGTGGTCTGGCTTTGCAGTACTGTTTTCTGAAGTTCTGATGGTTCAGAGATGCTGAGTTTGGCCTATTTCTGTGCCACGTTCTTGACACGAAATGTACAAATATCTGGTTTTGTGCTGAGAACTGTTGCTCTTGGTTGCGTCTTGTCTATGTGTGAATTGGTTTGGCTGATCTGTTCTGTTCCAGGGAAGTCCTATTCGAGAACACTGCTGCAGGGGGTGGTGCCTCTTCTCCCCCGGGAAGATTGTGAGGCCCGCTATGGACAGAAGTTCACTAACCGCATGATTTGTGCCGGGAACCTCTCTGAAGATAAACGGGTGGACAGCTGCCAGGGTGACAGTGGAGGCCCACTCATGTGTCAGAGGTCAAATGGACGTTGGATCATTTTGGGAATCACTTCCTGGGGTTATGGCTGTGGTCGAAAGGATTCCCCTGGTGTGTACACAAAGGTCAGCAAATACGTACCCTGGATCAAGAAAGTGACCAAGCTAAAATGAAAATGTCTGAGCCCTAGGAACTTCAATGTACTGTTCTTCTGCCCTGCAGCAGCTGAAGGCTGTGGCTTCTGGCCTGTGACTGGTGGAGGTTTATGTTGTCATTTGGACGCTGGGAAAAGACTTTAATATAGAACTGGGAGAAAACCAGTTATGGATGATTCTTTCTTTGGTTTCCTTTTAGTCCCAAATATCTGAGCAGAGAAAGCAGGTGTACACTGGTAGGGCAAATAAGTCTGTGTTGCTCTGACCATCCAAGTCCTGTAAGGCAGTTGCAGTTACTCCTTTGCCCTGGCTCACAGAAAAGGTAGAATTGGAGATGCCTGTCTCAGTAAACCTATTACCCAATTTTTCTATGTTTAACATTTGAAAAACACTGAAAGGGGAGGTGAGATACTCGGAGATGGCAACAGGCTCTGGCATAGTGGAAATCTTCAGATATTTTTTCATAAAGTGTCTCTCTTCAGTTGCAGGAATCAGAAGATTTGACCTGAGCTGATCAACAGGCTCAGTTGGGTTCTTTTTCCTTCCTTGTTAGATCTCTAGGGGGAACCTTTTCACTTCTGAATAGCAGATCCTCTGCAACATGATTCCTTTAGTGTCTGTCCCTCCTAAGAGGTGCTTATCCCTCCAGTTGTAATCCCGTGCCACACATTTCTGGTTGTCAGATGCTATGGTTTTGTTGCTGCTTTCTCAATATAGTGATTCTTTGGTGTTTGTTTTTCCATAAAGTAGTGTCTCCAGAAATCAGTTGTTTGTGTGAGAGTAAATCTTCATTTTTAAGAGACAACAGCTTTCTTGCCCTCATGATTACTGTGAATAATTTAAAAATGTGACCCCAAAAGGCTGAATAGACATGTTACTTTCCTTTAAATCCAAATATAATGTTAATCTCAAAGAGGTGTTGACACAATTTAACAGCATGGCAGGGACTTTCTCTTGGTACCTTAGTCATCATAGTTATTAACTGCCCTTTATTTGTGCTCTTAGTCTTTAACATCTCTGTGTTCACAGTTCTCCCGTGAAACATGGGAATACGCTGGGGTATAGGTACAGAACAAACACAAGGAGTGAGTAATTTGCTCGAGGTGTAAAACAGCAAGCGTGCTGCGAAGCAGCTTCCTGCTTTTCTGAAGTGTGTGCTATTCTTGCAACCTTTGGACTATGCTTCCTCTCTTCTCTCTGCACTATTTCTCTTCTCATTCCTCTCAGTGAAAGTAAACTGGTTTAAGAGTATGAGAGCAGTGCCATTAAGCTATAGTTTAGGCTCAGACCTTTCAGCCTGAACAGATAAAATACTGAGAGAAAGCAGGGGTTGTTGAATACTTCAATTTCTTCCTTCCCTCTTATCAAAACAAGTGAATAGTTTCCTACTCTTAGGTCTTCCTTACTTTTGGAAGCTAACTTATTGTTCTTGAGTGCGTAAAGAAATATACAAATAGAGGGGCTAAGTGTGTTAACAGCTGTGCAATGCACAACAATGTGTTCTAGCTGTGTGGCCAAGCCAGAGAGAAGTCTGTTCAGGAGCAACTTTGCTGCATAACTGATGATCCAAACATGGCCTAATAAAATGGTATGGGACATGTGGAACTTGTGCCAAATGTGCATGTTTGGGGCTCCCTCATGCACCGTGGTGTGGGCATTGATTGGGTCAGACACTGGCCTGCTGTCTGGGAGGTGTGGACTCCAGGCACCGAGGTGTTCGGTACCTAGGGATTAGCAAGGCGAGAACGGAAGGCAGAGTGCAGCCTGTGGATTAGCCGTGTCATCTCACTGGACGGGTGGTGACAGCGTCCTAGAAATTGTCTTGGATTCAACTAGCAGTGATTGCCTAAAGTTTTCATCTGTCATCTATAAAGCAGCTTAATCTAAAGGTGCTGACCTGGTGAGGTATCTGGTTGTTGTGCGTGAATGTTAAACCAAACAGTTGCATTTACTCTCTCCAGTAGATTACAAGGCAGTTGGGTTACAGCTGCTGCAATGGGCTGTTTAAATATCCTGCTTGGAAACTTTACTTTGAAAAAGAATTATAGGAATCTCTAAAACATGCAGTGTAAGAACCCCTGCAAATTGGCACTTGAGACTGATCTGATCTGTTGGTGCCTCTTCTCATGGGGATGAATGTCTGCAGTTGGCTTGTGCTGATAACCCCGTCTGAAGAGCCAGGTTTGGTCCTTCAGTAGTGCCCTGCTTGGCTCCATGCTGGCTAAGTTGTCCTACACCTGCTGGCAGAGAGTCCCTAAGAAATAAGCTGAGGACTGTTCCTTATTGCCCAGGAATTAAAACAACAGGAGGACCGAGGACAATTACATTACAGACCTCTTGTCTTGCAGAGCGTTAAATCCCAAGTTCCACGCCAGCAGTAGCAGTACCTGTTTGGGAATAGAAAGGGATTTGGCTTTAACTGTCAGCTTCCCAAACCAGAATGCTGCAGGTGCCTTGAGTGCTGTCACACCTCTAGCTTAACCTGGTTTGATCTTCCAGGTCATGCCTATAACCCAAAGAGGCATAGAAATATAGAAAGGATTGAAACTGTAAGATTATTTCCTTAAGCCTACTGGTTGCCGTTCAGGAGTTATTAAAAATGACCGTGTAACAAGTATGAGACAGGCCTGGCAGTGTAACCTGAGATTCCCATGTTCGAACCCAAAATATTTCTCTTGGATTTTGTCACCGTGAAAGCTGTGAGAATCATTGTAGCTAATGTTCTGTGAGTCCTGCAGGAGCCAGGAGGAGGGAAGGAAGTATCTTATCTCCATCTAATTTTGCACCTTACTTGTACTGTATGCAAGCCTGCAAATACTCTCCTCAGTTGTCCTGACCTGTTTCAGAACACCACTATCGCTCTTTGCAGCCCAAGCCAAACTCACGTACTTTGCCGCTGGGCTTACTGGAATTGTCTGGTTGGATGAGTAGCGCCCAGCCACTCGGACTTGTATTTTGTACCTAATGTTGCCCAGCGGCAGACATTTCAAAGGACAGTGCGTGTGCATTTTTACTGAGCAAGTTTTAACAGCCTTCTCTTTTGGGAAATTTTGTGGCCCGTTTAAGTTAATCACTTGCATTGCTATCATGATTAAAATAAAAGTGCAAGTACTCAGCCTTCTAGGTATTGCACAAACACTGTGCACTATTTTTTTTAAATTTTCCTAAATGTCAGAGTTCATGTCCCTAACTTTTTAAAAAATGTTTAATCTAACCAAATTTCATATTCCATATAAATGTTTAATCTCTTCTTTAATCCAACTAAGCCTCAGTGTTTTCTGGCAATGAGAACCAATATCATTTTATACTCTGTAGCACATTGTTTCTTTTTATAGATCCAGAATGAATTGCCTTTTGTTTTCATTGAATCCCATCTATCCATGTGTTCTCAGCTCTAAGTGGAAATAAGGGGCCTTGCTTTATATTGTCATCTTTTACTCTACAGATAGTTCCCTTCCTAAAACTGTGGCTTCTCTGTTTCTCTTCAACTCAAACTGTCCATCTATCTGATAAGATGCTAACTATCTCTCCATGCCTTCTCTTTCTGCTGGTGTTTAAGCTTTGGTAGCCAGAACTGAATACAGTTTGAGAAAATAATCTGCTGATGATTTTCAGTACTGTTTTCTATAGTAGGCAATGCTGTAAGTGATTTCAGCACTGTATGTATATTACGTATGTATACTGGAGATAACTTTAAACTTGCTGGTATAGTTTTGGTGGCAGCTACAATGGGGAGAACACCAGCCAAGGTCAATTTACCCTGTGTCTCTGGCAGGTGCAGCAGCACCTCTAAGCTCAGAGCAGTTGCTGTAGGTATGTCTGTGGAGCATAACGCAGCTCTGGGCAGAGAACACCTGCTGATCTGTGTGGAGTGTTGCCCTGGCTGACATACCTGTAGGACAGAGGCAGTCTGTCTTAGCAGCATTAGTCAGTGGAATGAGGCAGCGCTCCTAGGAGCTGACAGCTCAGTTACTCTTGCTGGCAACTGCACTGTGCCATGGGAACGCTGTGTGAGACAAGTTCCTGTAGCAACGTGGTACACACTGGCTGTGTGAGAAAGACAGGTGACTAGGTGGTGTGTATGTGAAGTGTCGAAGGAGCAGCTATTAATGCTCCAGTTACCCCTCTTCCTAAGAGAATGCCCTGGTGTTCTGCGAAGGCTGACCCAGTGCTGGTGTTGCCCTGACCTGTAGTGCCTGCCTGGGTACCCTCGTCTGCCCTGTCTTGACACCAACCCAGGCTTTGGCCAGCTGAAGCTGGGTTAAAGATTTAACCTATTCGTGCAGTTGAATGCTGTTCAGAGGATTTCTAGGAGTTGTTCTGTGCTATAATTAATCAGGCAGCTGTTTATGAACCTGGACAGAATGTCAATTACTCTTGTAATCCTTGTACCTTTATAGCAGAGAATAGTAGATCAGTTCCTCAAAGGTATTAGCGGAGTGATTGGTTAGGAGATGGGAACATGGATATTTGCGTTCTCAGGGGTAGGAGAACTAGGCTTGCTTTTTGTCTATCTGCCTTCCTTTCTGAAACCAATATCCTGAAGTTGTGATGATCCATCAGTCACTTGAAGACAACTTTTTATGTGTATCTTCAACAATCAGAGGAAAGCTTTTGGCAGATGAACTGTATTTAAGTAACACCATATTGATAGATTTGCTGGGAGTTTCTTGTACCTAGAGAATGTGGACACAGGAACAGAAGAGCCCCTGGTGGTTACCAGCTGGGGACAGCTCCCTGTGCAATGAGGCATTGTGACTTGGACCAATGTCTTGGGCTTTAATTATTCAAGAAAATGTTTAATTCCCTACATCGAGGAGGAACACTCAGCCCACTCAGTCCTATTAAAACCCCTTTCTACTAACTGGGGACTGAGTACCTCTAAAATCAGGCTGTTGCCAAAACTGTTGAGTCCCTTGGATCAACACCAATGGCTCATGAGATATGTTAATAAATGGATTATACTGTGACTGCATGGGGCTCTGTCTTATTTTTAATAAAGGAACCTGTTCCAAGGGCATGTTTTAGTTTGTGTTTTTTTTGGTGTTATTTTTTTTTTCTCTTTCTTTTTCAGCACTGAATTATGCTAATTAACTATTTGTGTAAATGTTATTTTTGGAACAGTTTTAATATGTGTAAGAATGTTATAAAGTCAGTATCATATTAGCTACCATAAAAATGAAATGCAACAGGTCTTTGAATGCCATGTTTTATGGCCATTTGGAACAAGTGAAGGGTATCAGCAAAGCAATTAATTGCACTTAAAACTCAACACAGTTTTATGTATCAGGTTCATAATTCATTGCTATTGTTATCTTTACATACTAGTTTTGAACAAACTTGATCTTGTCTCCTTCCAGGGTAGGATTCATATATCACCACTTGAAGGAACAAAGCCAAACTTTGGAAAAATGGAAGCAAAATGCAATTTGAATGAAACACTGATGCAAGAACGTTGTCCTCCCCCTGCAAAAGCTGAAATCTGTATTGTTGTGTAAAACGCCTGCTTTGAAAAGTAACTCACCGACTGCTACAGTGACTTTTCCCAAGTCATTATGATTAGACTGGGGCTTGGTGTAGCAATGCCTGCAGACTCTAAGTATTATAGCGTACAATTTTTTGTGCATACCATCTTTAGCTTGCTGTTGGGAACCAGTAGGCACTCACTGAAGAGAGAGCTGTTTGTGGTTAACACCTCCCTTGCTTCATTTTGTACTTAGGGTTGTTGTACACCTACTTGTATTTACTCTCTTCCCTGTGAGAAGCTGAGAGCTCATGGCTGAGGTTTTGCAAGAATAGCTGGCGCATATCAGTGATGAAGCAGAGTCGGGTGCATTTTAGACGGCCTTACAAACATCAGTGAGAGCTGTTTCACCAAGTAAGTTCCAAAGCACATAGTCACTGCTTGGAAATAAACAATGTCAAAACTGAAGCTAAGGTTCCAAGTCTGTCAGGTCTCATACTTTGTATTAAAGAACTTGACTTTTGCCTTCAGGTTGTACAAAGGCTTGGGAGGAGGATACTCATTTCAGATCGTCAGCTATAAGGTACTTTTGATTTCAAAAATAATGTAAGAAATCAGGAGAAAACAGGGCTTTAGTACATGCAGTTTTCTAACTAGGATAGCTACCATAGCTACTGGAGTTACTAAGGGAGGAACACAAGAATTCAGGTTTTACCACTGACAGTAAAATAATAATAAAAAAATCTTGAACACTAATTCCTCTTTCTAATGGAGGAAGATGGCGTGCTGCTCAGGCAACCTTGGACTGCTGGGCTGGATGCTGTGCCACTCTTTAACAAACCTGGCATTTTCCTGGGGGGAGTACCTAGCACTGGTAAGAGAATTGGATTTGCAATAGGATTGTGTTTGTGTGAAAGTGAAAAGAGGAAGCAGAGCTGGCAACGTGGGTCTTTAAGTAGTGGACGATCCATCTAGAATCATTTATGTTTAGAAAAACCTTGAATTTAAGAGATGCTGATAGGGACAGGAGTAGGACAGACAAATCCTAGCCATTTGGTGAAATTCTGATGCTACCACCTGATCTTTCCCTTCCAGCTTTCCAAATCCATCGCGTTGTGCCAAAACCTAAAGGGCACCTTTATATTTACAGATTTTCAAAGCTACCCTGTCTTTTGAAAGGAAGAGGCAGCTGCTTTGAATCAGCCTTACCAGAAGAGAAGCTGTGCTACTCTGCTGTCAGCCGAACAAAAAGCCTTGTTTCTTCTGTTTATATCTGTGCTGGCCTTCCCACAGTCATTATGGCAGCTTGGGCTCAAAGGGCTGAGCTGGAAACAGGTGTAGCTCGGTGCTGGGCTCACACCAACTTGCTGCCCCATGGGAGAAACAAACTGGCAGGAATTAAAATTGCAACGAATTAATCCTGCTGTGAAGCCCTGGCTAACATGTTGACAACTCAAGCCCATGCCAGCCCTGTGGCTCCCAGGCCAGCAGCAGGTAGCTGTCAGGTGTTTCCATGAGGAGGGGTCAAGCAGTGACTTGCTGTCCCAGTTGCATGGGATGCTAGCCTGGTAGTGAGGCCCCTCACTGTCATGGGAGAGAGTTTGGGAGAGATTTTTGATGGAAATGTAGCTGGACAGCTCAGCAGAAACCATTTAAAAAGTTTACATTTCTGTGCTATTTCCTTCCCAAAATTAGAACAAAAAGCCCTTTGAACAACAACAAAAATAAACACTTTCTTCTTTGTGGTTTAATTAATCTGCCCTGTATAAAATTGAGCTGGCTGCAAAGAAGAAAATGTACTTCTAAAGATTATTTCTTCCTTGCTATTTTTCCACTCCCCCTTGCATGCACAGGCTTGCTGGAGATCAAATAGGATTATAACATCCAATCATGGGATAGAGACCTCTTTAGGAGAGGTCAAGTGAACTATTCAGATGTCTGCACGCTTGGCGTTTGATTATTTTTTATAGAACCAGTAACCAAGCGCACCAGAGAAAAGCTCTCTTACTTTAGGCTGACCATTTCATTATCTCCAGCAAGACTAAGGAGAGGGGGGTCCTGTGATTCAGCACAAATTGTGAGGTCTCAACAGAAACCTTTTCAACTCTACAAATATTTAAACTACAGCTAGGTTGATTAAGACTTGAGAAATCTTTATTGTCATACAGGGTTTGCCTTTGTAGTTACGGGGGTTTACCAATTTGTTTAAATTGATGCAATTTTGTTGCTGACACTTGGTGGAGGGGTGCAGAATGTGCTGCTTCAGTTGGGGCACCCTGCTCAGTTGAAACAGGAGTGTCTACTCACAGAAGATACCTGGTGAAATAAACAATTAACATGATTCTATTCATTAAATTCCTACTATTTATCCTCAATAAGTATAGGTTGCTAGATTTAACACGGATTGAGAGGACAATTGCAATAATAGAATTTTACAAATCTACTTTTATTACCCCAAGAAGATGTGAAATTACTTTGGGAAATGCATTAAATTATTGGACAGAATTTACAGGAATTTGTCACAACATTTTGCAGGTACATGGCTGGAAAGGAAGATCTGCCTAAAAAGGATAGTAGACTCTGAGTCAGCTCACAGCCTTCAGTATCTTCTACAGACTGGTCAGTTACCTAGAGAAGAAAGCTGAAAATAGAAGCAGCTGATGTAATCCAGGCTCCCTAAGTCTCTTAATGGAGGAGAAATCTAGTTCAAAGAGCTTGCTTCTTGAATGGATCTGGTCTATGACGTTTGCAGGTAAAAAAGAAAGAAAAGCACTACTTGTAAGAATCCATATGATTTTAAAGGTCAACTGATTCGTATTTACTGAGCACCCTGCAGTAGATCCTGCTTTGTCAAGTAGGTCTAAGAAAAGGAATATGTTTTCTCTCTCACTTTTTACAGAAACAGAAAAGTGACTGAGGTCCAAGGTACAGCAGCCCAGGTAATTTTCAGTCATCGTGTACTGCACAGTATTTGTATTAATGTCTCCCCCAAACGTTGCATAAAAGAGGCCAGTTAAACAATACATAGCATAGAAAGTACTGACCCTCACCTGTGTTTGTGAATACAAAACTTGAAGTATGTTTTTCTTAAATGGAGTACTGGTGCGTGGTCATAGAGACAACGTTTTTACTAAGAGAAAACCTTACATTGAATTGACTTGGCTTCTTAAACTTCTGATGGGATATAACATTAATTACATTTTTTAAATTAAAAAAGTCACATCACTAACTCTGAGGTTAGATTATTTTCCTGAGGAATATCTGTGCAGAAATGGAGAGGCTACTATCCATTTAATGTTGTATAGTGCTGTTCTTTCACTTCAAAATCATCTGTTATTCCAATATTTAAGTACTAAGGTGTCTAATCTTTATATTTTGAAAGACTGAAGTGCTGAGAGACACCCACAGTGCAAATTTTGCTATGGCCACTTTTATCTAAAGTAGCAGGTTTCATAGCATGTGGAAAGCTTCCTCTCCTGAAGATGTAAGAAGCACATAAAGTAGAGCAAGGTTACTCTAAGTTTGCTGGATCATTTCTTCTAGCCAAGATTTGCTTACATATATAGCAGAATAGTGAATATTGGGCTTGATATGAATAAACGGACATCCTTTGTCTCCCTAACAGTAAGACTTTACTTACTAGTCAGCTGTCTGTACCCTCAACAACAAATGTAGAAACGTGAGATCTGCAGCAAAGGCATGTTGAGAATCACCGAATGTAGCACCTCTTCCTTTTACTAACATTTTTCATTTCAAACACTGTAGGTTGATAGAGAAGGAATATCACATTTAGGAACTTTGATCATTTCTCAGCAGACTGAAATCAAAATAAGCTAGGGACTTAATGCCTGCTTTTCAGAGTACTTAAGAAGCTTTCAAGTATGTAACGCTACTAGCTAGGGTAATACTTTCTCTAGACAAACTGCATTATCAATTGCTAAATTTCTATAAATGAGGTATCAAATGTGTTAGCCGCAAAAGGCAGAGAGATTATTGCTTTCACATTTTTTTTTCACTTTTGCTGGGGAAACATACAAATGTGGTCTAAAACAAAAAACAAACAAACTAGCAGTTTAACAGTTGTTTTTCTCTGAGAAATTGAGAACATCTCTTTGTGGTTCCTTTTAGCTCGGTGCTGCTTCTTTAATTTATCTGTGAATTTACATTGTATATTAGATCCTACCAGACAGTTTGGGCAATGGTGGAAGAATGAACAAAGTGTGAAAAAGAAAACAAATGCTCCTATAGGTTACTCTAAGGGAAAGAGGAATATATACTTCTAACCTTTGAAATACAAGAGGCCAGCCTAATTATGCTCAGTAATCCTTACAGACATCATTATCTATAAACAGCATCTTATGCTTTCTGAAGCTTAATAGTTTGTACATGAGACCTCAGTCACAACTGTAGTCTGCATTATAACAATAATGTTAACAGCTGTTGCAAAGTGTCCCCCTAATGACTCGATTTTCCATGTATGTATCAGTAATTCATCTCACAAATACTGAATTCATTTTTAATACAGCTTTAATATTAGGCATATGTTCCCGTTATATACAATTTCAAAGACAGAACCTATGATGCTATCAGTTCAAACTCTCCTGTGAATAGGATTAACTAAAGATTGGAAACTGCTCAATCCAAATGGAGGGAACTTGTTTTCCAGAGCTTCTGATTCCTCAGGGTAGTTTTGCTTTCAGCTTTTCTGTATTCAGTGTCTGAGAAAGCTCTGTCCTTCTGGCACAGGCACTTGTGTAGTTAAACGCAGATCAAATGAGAATGGGCTGTGCGCTGTCCCTTATTTTGTGTTATAACAATATTTGTTCTATCTGCTCTCCAGTCCCAGTGCTTTGAAATAAATAATAATGGTGGTTGGTTGTGATTTCTCTGGAGGTATTCGATATTTATTATTAACAATGCTTGGTATATCATGAAACAGTGATCTTGAAGGAGAAGCAATTTTTCAAAGCAGACTGCTGTCCTACCACCGTTACTTTCCAAGGAACAGGAACTTAAGATACAAAAATTATCTGCAGTCATGATGCCAGAGCACAAGAACCACAATTCTGCACTACCAGTGTTTTACTTGGAAACAAAACCATAAGTGTGCTTTAAAAATTTGCCTTTATTTGTCATTTCTGATTGCATGGCTGCATGTGGAAAGACAATGAAGTCTTGCAGATTCAGAATGTCGCTGAACAGCTGGGTCTCATTGCATTAGCAGTGATAAAATCTCAAGAGTGCTTTATTTGTTATTGAGTCTGTTAGATTCCAGCCATACCAAGGATGTGTTTTACTTTCTGTGCATTGAGAAATAAAAACACACTGGATGTGACTGGTAGGGTACCACATGACTCAGTGAAAAGCAGACAGTTCTGGGGTGCAACACAGACTCTTTGATTTTCAGTCTCTGGTGAGACCTTAAGACCGGAAACAAATGTAAATGTAAATTCTGTAAATGTAAATTCTGCTTCAGGGTATGTGTGAGTGCTTGTCTTTCTAATATGAGATGCTGCATTCTGAAAATTGCATGTAATAGATGCAAAAGAATTTTGAACAGTAATTTCACTCCTCTGAAATCAAAAAGGAAGCTAAAAAAAAAAAAAAGTACTACCCCTGTAAAGGAAAAAACATCCTAGTTGCAATTTTGTCATCTCTGCAGAATTTCTTATTGAATTTCTGTCCTAGCAGAGCACTGATGTAATCATCAGATACTATTTTTCATGGCCTCCTCAGCAGTGACTATGGCTTCTGTCTTTTGGGAGATCCACAAGTGAAAATGCATGCCTGTCTCATGCAATACATTGACTGGAAAAAGATGAATGAGTGTTTATGAACTGTGCCTTTACAAGCCATAGCCCTGAGGACGAGGAGAAGCTAGCAATCACCCCTGCATTCCCTCATGTTGGCCAGAGAAAGAACACACCCAAATCTGGTCTGCACAGGCCAGAAGACATATTTTTTTTCAGTCTCCTGATGTACGTTTTAAGATAGAAGTGCAAATTTGTTTGCCTGCTTTGCTTGCCTCACTGCTTTCATCACCTCTTTCATGCTTTCAGCCTGTGATGTTTGAGAAAGTGGAAACAAGATTTATTTGGAAATTTCTGCAACTTGTGATACATGAAAGCTGGAAGGAGAAAGAATGTGAATTAGGATTGCTCCAGTTTAACGTAGGTAAACATAATGTGCTGAAGCCCCCTTATAATTTTGAAGTACATCACATTAGTAAAGCTTTTACCATGTCTTCTGTCCTCTGTCTTTTCTTGTTGCAACTTGTGTTTTCTACTGAATTCTGGTAAGAGCTAATAGTGTTGTGTTGCATGTAATGTTGACAAAAGATACCAGTGAGCAGTACTAGGCTTATGCCATAAGTATGTCCCTGCCTATTAATGCTATTTCACGTCCTACAACAGGTCATGTCAGGGTGCAGAATCTCCCCCTAGTTATCTCTTCATTCTGTGGACAAAATCTTTAGTTTCTTAGTTTGCTCTACTTTTATCTCCTTTCAGCTGTCAAAACACACTTCAAAATTTCAGCTGTATTTTTAGATTCTATTTAACTCCCAGCGTTTTCTAAATCATTTTTCCTCACTAGTGAAGCACTGTTCCTGGAGGTCAAACCCTTCTTTCATGCAATGCAATGAAACCCTTCTTTCATGCAGTGAAAATCAACAAAATATTGTGATACCTTCAGGTATTTCTGCTTTCTCATAGGGCAGAGATTCTCTGCAGTGTATCAAAGCTCATGACCCAGACTGCTTTTGATGTAAACCATCAGAACTGCCATTATCAGTAAGGTGTGTGTCTCTAATTACTGCTGATGCTGTGCACTAACAGCTCATTTGGCAGTACAAATTTGATCTGTCTGCGTATCAGTGCACAACAACTTTTCTGTCAGATTAGCAAGGGACATATGAGACAGAACTTGCTGTTACATGGTACAGCATATTGCCTGGTTCCTGGCTTGCATGGTGTCCTGCCTCTGCCCTTCTGCCAAGCGCTCTACAGGACGTTGGCTTTGTTGCATTGTGGGGATGTGTATAGTAGGTCCCTTGGAAGAAGAACCTGTCACCAATGTTAGCTGCAATGTGGGGAAAAGTCTTGGGAGAAGCACCAAAACTGTCAGGATGCCATTTATATCCAGGTCTGACCAGCCAGTAACATGGTGAAAAGAGGAAAAGCCATTTTTACCTCTGTTTTCTGTCTGTACTCAGCACTGAGGAACAGGCAGCGACTCTGTGGTAAAAGGGCATTGCTTTGTTATATGAAATGTTGTGCCTACTGTAGAAATTCAGTTTGTCCTTTCTGTGTATGTGTCTGTTCATCTGTTTAAGAGTTGTCAGCTGCAGCAGCCACAGGAAGTTCAACAGAAGGTATGTGAAACACCTGGGGCAGGGCAGCACTGGATGCCATACCAAGGCTGAGGAGAGAGCGTGGTGGGCATGCCCTGCCCAGCTGGACAGGCTGCGGAGCCGTGGCCGTGACACCAGCCTGGGAGCACGGCATGCAGGAGAAGTACACACTCAGACAGAAGTGGTGGGAGTGAAGAGCCTGAGAGCTGCTGCTTGGCAAAGAGCCTGGTGCTTGGCAGAACACCCAGAAACAAACCAAGACAAAACAGAACCATTCCAAATTCCCAAATCAATGAAGGGACCCACTAAGCAAGGCTTTTATGCTTGGAGTAGTGGTATGCATACTTTCTAGAGGCTAAGCATCTTCTTGTAGCATCTGATTCAGATAATTGACATTGGAAGTATGATTCTGCCCCTCCATAGTCTCTTCTGTCATGGTATTCCTCTTTCTTTGCATTGGAGAATGCAAATTGTCCTTGAACCTGGGGAGACCCACATGCTGTTGGATTTAGGAATTATTTCTGCATCTTAGTTTAAGAAGTGATAATCTTCCTCATGCCATGAAACAGAATACAAGTAATTCATTATTGACAGTACTCTTGTGAGCCCAGCTTAGAACCAGTACTCTGCATTGGTTCAGGTCCCTAAGGTGTCCACACAAGCATCCGAGCACAGAGTCTGTGGCAAACTGTATCTTTCTGCAAATTGTCATATTGGACCATGCATGGGAATTCCTTCCTCCCCAAACCAAACAGCTCTGGTACCTCTGTCTGGTAAGATTGCTGTGGGCTATGTCTGAGGAAAATTATCCTTCATCAGACAGTTGAAGAAAATCTTCAGAGTTGCACTCTGCACTGTGACCTACTGTTGTTTCAAGCATGGCTATGACTTAGGCCAGGTTTGGGTTGATTAGCATTGTTTTATTTATTTATTTTTTTCAATGGCTAGTTATTGTATCGCATTTTGAGACAGCTAGTCTTAATGGAAGTCATTTGTTAGGAGTGCTAGGAGCTTAACAAAGCCCCAGCTCTGGTAAACTCTTAATTGAGAGGATACTTAAAAAAAAAAAAAAAAAAAAAAAAAAGAGAGAGAGAGAGAGAAGTGATGTAGTGATGTTCAGGTTCCTGACCCTCATATCATTGAAAATGGAAAAGAACCTCTGGGCCGGACGGTGAAGTACCAAGTGTGGAGAAGAATAGGGTACCAGCTAGGTCACACTGATAAAGATACTCCTTCAGACAACTTTTTATCAGTAGTCAGTGTTTGACACCCTGCTGTTGTGTTTAAGTATCCTGTCATTGTTATCTTTATGGAGCCAAGGTCTAAACATTTGACTTTGTAGAACTAGGGGCAAAGCATTTTACTCTGCTTGAAGCTCTAAATCACTAGGTTCTAAAGAATAGCATTTTCTGCTTGCCCCTGCACACCGTAAAAAGGGACAGTAATTACCTAACTACCTGACTGACTGTCATTAGCTCACAGGGTAATTACAGCAACTATAGTTAATTAATAGTATTTCTGGCTAGCTGAAAAACAGGTTCTAGGCTCCACACCCCTTCCCCTCCCAAAAGGTGAATTTCAGAGCTCCTGAATTGATTTTAACAGGTTTTAATACATGCATTCTTGTGTAACAGACTATTAGGGATAATACCATCCTTCAGATATGCCATATGCATGTATGCATGACTATGAATGAGTTCTTCCTGTGAAATAAAAATGTTTACAGGCAGCCTGTTGGCAAAAAAAAAAAAAATATCAGAGAAAAAAGAACAGGGAGCCTACTAGTGTTGTAAGACTTTATTTAGCAAAAAAAAAAAAAAAAAAAAAAAAAAAAAGATTTCTGTAAAAAGACATGCAGTGACTACATTTATCATGTATCTGTTAACTCAGATATCTCCTCAGGAAGATCCCTTAAAGGAATTGTGCAAGTATTTTTAGAACAGCCACTTTGGACAAGCAACATATTAAGTCAGATGAAGTCTAGGAGAAAGATTTGAGGATTAAGAAACTGTGGACTGCTCCCTTTTGCCTTACTGGTAGGAAGCACTGAAGGATCTGACATTTATACAGGTAACCATACTTTTTGCAGTTGATGGACATTTATTAATGCACATTTCTGTGTTCAAGATCTTAAATACTATACTGGTAAGCATTGTAGTTTCCCTTCAGGTCCAAGGGGTATCTTTTGAGACCCACTATGAGGATTCATCAACTATTTTTATTTATTTATTTATGTTTTGATCAGGGACTATGGTGAATTGAGATGAGTGACATGCTAATTGTTCCCAGACAAAGCACTTCAGTTTCTCTTAGCTCTAGGAATAGTTTCCTAATACTTCATTCTGTTTCCCTTAGCTCTTCTTTTTCCCGTGAGTCATCTCCTCTCCTCACGCAAATACATGAAGGAAAATGCAGGTCCAGCCTGCAGTTGCTCAGCTGACGCTTTCTCACTTTATAGAGAAAACTTACCGTTAGGGTTTACGGCAGCATACTCTCACAATGAAACAATTACATAGGTCTCCGAAATAGAATAGAATTTTAGAAAAAGCTCACAATAAGACCTGTTTTCAAAGTCGGTATGATGCATAAACCTAGCCTAACTCCTCGTGTAACTGGGTTGGGCGGTGTTTTATTTTTAATCTCCGAGTTGTTCAGGCTCCACGCCCCCAGCCCCCTGCCTCCTTCCCTCGGGGCTGTGCTGGGGGTAACGGGGATGTGTTAGCCCGAAGCAAGAGCTCGCTGCAGTCTGACTCTTTATTTTTCAATACAGCTCCTTCCCCTTATTCCTGTAGGAGCGGTACTCCCCTCACGTTTTATTTCCCTTTTCCTTTACTCAGCTTTCTCTCCCAGCAGCTGTGTGTAAGGAGCAGCGCGCCCCGTGGCTCCGCCTTTCCCCCACCTCCCTTCAGGTGAGCGGGGCTGCCCTTTCCCCCTCGGGTGCCCGAGGTGCGGTCTATGCCGGGGGCAGGGGGTGTTTTAGCACAAGCTGCGCTCCCCCATCCCCTTTGGTTGTCAAAAAAGAAGGAAAACAGCAAAAACGAGACCCCCGCCCCCACGGGACCCCCTCAGGGGCGCCTCACTCTGGGCACCCCCCTCCCCCCCCGTCATGCCGCGCGCGGCCGCCTGGCGGCGGAAGCCGGAAGCGCGGCGGCGGAAGCGGGGCTCAGCTGGCGGGGGGGTGTCGCAGGTGAAGCTGGGAAGCGCGGAGCCATCTTGGTGCCCGCGCCGGGCACCCACCCGCCGCCGCCGCCGGTACCGCGCCAGCACCGCGAGCCGCCGCCGGGCCGGGCACGGGAGGGGGCGTCCGCGCGCGGGGGCCCGGCGGCCATGGGCCCCTAGGAGCGCGGGGCGCGGCAGCGGCAGCGGCGGCGGCCGCCCCCCCCCCCTCCCCCCGGCCCCTATCTCCGGGCTGTGCCCGCCGCCCGCGCCCCCATGAGGCCGGAGCCGCTGCCCAACGGCCGCCGGTGCCGGTGGCGGTGCTGAGGCGCCCCGAGGCCGCGCTGCCCCTGTCCCCGCCCCCGCCCCGCGGGCGTTTGAACGGCGCCGGGCGGCCCGGGGGAAGTTGGCCCCCGCCCCGCAGGCGGCGCTGCCCCGGCCCGGGGCTGCCGGGGGGGTCGGGGCGGCCCGGCAGTGAGCCAGGCACCGGCTGAGGGGCGCGGGGGGCACGGGACGGGGCGCGCTGAGGCGGCTCCGCGCAGCCCCGCCGGGCTCGTACACGCCGCGGACACACACTTCGTGTTTGTTTTTATTATTTTTTTTTTTCTAAGAAACAACTTTTTTTAAACCGAACGAAACTTGTCTCCCGGGATTTTCTACACGCGCCCGTTACGTTGCGATGGTTGCCTGCTTCTCCCGCGGCCAGACTGCACTCGCTCCGTCTCTGCTGGAACCGTAGCGTGGGGATCTGAACGGGATCGAGATCTTCAGCGGTACCGAGTCCTCCAGCCCATCCACCTGTTAAAGCCAGCACTTCTCTTTCTGTTTGTTGTTTTGTTTTGTTTTTTTTTTTTTCCCCCACGTTGCTTGTCGGATGTGATGGAACTCATGTTTGCCGAGTGGGAGGACGGGGAGAGGTTTTCCTTTGAAGACTCTGATCACTTTGAAGAGGACTCTCTTTGTTCCTTCATCTCTGAGGCCGAGAGCCTTTGCCAGAACTGGAGAGGATGGAGGAAGCAATCAGCTGGACCCAATTCTCCCACTGTCAAAATGAAAGGTGAGGTCACACGGTGCCCCCGGGCTGTGCGCTGGCCGTGTGGGAGCTGTGGGGTGAGGGGGCGTTGCTGGGCTGGGAGATCTGCAGAAGTACCAGCGGTGCAAAGAGAAGTCAAACGCAGGCTAGTTGTGAGGCTAACTTTTGAACAAAGACCAAAACTGGGAATTTACTGGGGTTCTTACGAAAAAGTAGTCTTTTGGGTGACTTCATCTGCCTCTTCTCCGTATGATTGTACTTCTGCTTTTCTGAGTTGATTTTCTGTCTTGCTCTCAGAAATCCAAAAACAACCTTCTGTAAACAAACCACAAACATATTTGGAAATAATTATACATAGGTTGGTTCCCAACTGCACTGATTGCGTTACACAAAGGTTTCACAGAGGTCTTTATAATTGCTGTAAAACTACTCATGTACAGGCATCTTTGTATAGAGCAATCTATTTTTCTCATTCTTTATTTTTCTCTCTTCTTCAAAACTTTCTTTTGTAGTAAAGCAAGAGGGCCTTATGTCTGTGACAAAGGAATGAGCAAACTGCTGTGTGTCAGCTTCAAAACGGTTGTTTTATTTCTTTTTTTTTTTTTTGACAAGTCTTTCTAATAGCAGACAAAAATATACAGCATTAGAAATTAAAAAAAATAATAATTATGGTATAGCTACTAAATATTTTATTTATTTATTTATTTATTTAAATTGAAATGTATTTTGTCTTTTATTGTGATGCATTATGACCCTAGAATTCAGGTGGCATTTACACTCAGAAGGGCCAGACATACAGTGAACAGAAGTTACGCGAGCCCTTTCTGCTCTTCCTTTTATCTGCTGCCTTTTTTTCAGTCCAGCATCAGTACTTTTCCTGTTACTGCTGACCTTCGTGACCATCAGCTGCCTTATTAATATCTCCCTGTCTGAACTGCAAAGCTTCATTCTCTTCTGAATGTTGGCCTTCCATGAACAGAGAGTGCAATTTATAATGAATTGTGCTGAAATCTGGCAGTGCTATGCTATGGACAAACGTTCACTTGTCACTGGATTAGGACCAGAAAGTACACTTTGCATTAACCATAGGCTTTCCAGAGTAGCTTAAGTTCTAAATTTTTAATAAAGATTAGAACTGTCCCAGCTCCTAGATAGGAAACTGTCTGCATCTGTCAACTTGTCAGTAGTAGAATTCAGGGTGGGATGGAAACTTTTTTTTTTTTTTTTTTTTTTTTTAAAAAAAAAAAAAAAAGTTGGGGGGGGAAGGAAGAGAGAGAGAAATGCTGAATAGTGCTCTGTATCTGCTCCTGCTGGTGGGCTGCACTGGTTTTCATATGGAACATCCTGACGGTGTAAAGCAGTGTTGGAACTGTGTTTGTTTTCTTAAAGGTGTAAATCCTGAGATGCAGAAGGAAGGGATAGGCACAGTAAACTTCGCGTTGCTTTAAGCCTTGTTGTGTATATTAACTTGTCTGAAAAGAGCTGAAGTTTTGACAACGTGTTGCTGCGGAAAATCTGTAGTTCAACAGAGGTGTATGAAACTGGTTTGTATGAGATCAGCAGGTCAGAATGATACTTGGAAAGGTGGTGGTGCTTTTAGTTGCCTGCTCTCCAGTGCTTCAGTGTATGATTTTGTGTTTTTCTAGGTCCTGGCCTACTTCCTTTAGCTCTCTTGACCGAATTAAAAGCAAGCAGCAATTCCTCTATCTACTGTCATCCAGTTGTTGCATTAAAATGGAAAATTGCTTCAATAGATTGTAGATAATTGCAGTCTTTGGTCTCTTTCCTGACGGAAAACTAAGCAGCTAACATCACTGTTGTGATACTTGTCATTATTTACACCATGTGGAGATGTTGCTGTTCCAGGTTCTGCAGACCTGTGTAGGCAAAGGTTGTGGTTTTTGTATTTGGTTCATACTTTTTAGGTTTTATCTGTCGGAAGACTTAATTTCTTTGTGCTAAAGTTTTGCTCTAACAAGAGAGACATTCTGAAGGGATGCTGTTGCCTGCTATTGAGGCATTTGCTGGCGGTCCCAGGCTCTGGTCAGGGTTATTTTGAGAGGTGTGTGAACATGGATTGCTACCTAAATAATTATTTGTCCACTCTATTGGTTCACATATGGTATTACTAATATGCAGGTACTTTACTGTACACAGCATGTTGCCAGTGAGTCCGTTCTGGCTTGGAATCTTTCATCATCTGGGATCTGTTTGGATTCCAGAAAGCCTGTACAAATTTAACTATTTTTAACACCTCTTTTTGAGATATTTTTTTTTGCAGTCAGAAAAATAGTTTCTGTCAAGAACTTGCTGGATCCTGGGGCTGTCAGTTGTAGTGAGTCTTCTAAAATGTGATAATTCTAAGTACAGCTTGTGTGTTTTTTACTTCCACAGTTTACCATTTTGCAGTGGCCTGTGATGTAGCTGCCTATGCAAACATGAAATGAGGTTAGACACAGAGAGCTTTGATTTTAAAAGCTACAGGAAAGTAAGAGGAACTATAATCTGTTAGCCTTTTCCTCCAGTTTGGAACTCAGCCTGTGTTTTGATTTGGAATCAGTCAGACAAGTTATGTAATAGAGACAATTTCTAGCTTTTTCAATTGTTTTGAGTTTGTCTTTGTGAGAGTCCAATTCTTCTGTAATTAGTTCAAAGAGAATCCCCTTGAGACTGAAGGAAGTGCTGCTGGCTGAGGATTCTTCTTAAACAAACTAACAAACCACCATCCACACCACTTACAGCTTTTTTACTTTTTGCAACATTTTACTTTGTGCTTGAGTGTTTTCTGTGCTATGGTTATGCTTACAGCAAATTTAACAATAAGTCTTGTTGCAAATAGAGACAGTGTTCACTGCTGAGCTATTTACTTATTTGTTAGGCACTCTGTCAATGTGCTAGAAAAAAATAATGAAAGGTCTTATAATGAAAATAATGAAAAATGTCTGTTTTTTTCTAATATGATCCTTGGAACTGAATTCTTTGTAAAATCAAGTATCTTGAGTAGTTGTGTCAGAAAAATAGGACTGTAGCTGGTCGTTTTTCCTCAACTTGATTTTTACCGGTTTGTGATAAATTCCTCATGTTACTTTATTCTATAGAGGAGTTTTCTTTTTAAATGTAGGATTGATAATATACAGGATGAATGCATTGTGTCCACTTAATGTCCTTGGATTTTGAGACTCCTCACAATTTCCATGGGTTCACCTGTACTGAAATCCCAGGCAAGATTTCAGCGAAACATATCAGTTCTTGGAAAACCAAGAGTCGTTTAGAACTTACTAAATAATTTTGTATCTCTGCTTTAGAAATGACTTCTTCTCACACTAGGCTTCCTTGATTGCTTGTTTTTACCCCGTCTGTTTTCATTTTGAGTGAGATAATCCTAGTAATATATTTGACTATATACATCATTGATGAGAAGCTTGCAGTTGTACTACCTGAATAAAGTAACAGGAGGACTGAATTCATCGCCGAAGTTCATGTGAACCGACGTTTTGAAGAACAATGTCTTTGCAGCGTTTTCAGAAGCGCCTGCTTCCTCAAGTTGGTTTATGGCTCTAACTCACTTTCTGCCATATCAAGCTACATTTCACCAATTTATCACCTTTCTGCCAATGATTTTGCCATTTCCCCAATTTTCTAGACAGTCTTTTGTTCCCTGGAAACCATTCTGAGAGGCAGTATGGTTGTCTGATTGCCCTTCTCACTTTTAAAAATAGCTGCATTTTTTTCATTGGCAATTGAAGTCATCCTGGTGTACCTGCAAAGGTTTTGTCATCAGTTGTGATTACATAAGTATTTTTGCAACAGAGGTCTTAGAGTGCGTGTTGAAGTACGCTCCAAACCTACCACGCCTTTGTTTCTTCTTGAAAGCGTCTAAGCTTTTTCCCACCCTTAGTCTTTTACAGTTTCTGAAGCATCAATGTTTACCAAACACTTAAGAAGTTGCTGTAAATACTGTAGGATTGCTAAATAATGTGTTCACAATACTTTCTGCTCAGTTTGCATTTATTTATTCACACTGGCTTACACTGGAAGTGTAATAATGAGTTGCATTGAAACTGTAATCAATAGTGATTATAGTGCTAAAGCTTGATCTTTCTTTCTTTCCTTTAACTGTTGCATACTGTATGGCAAAAACCTCTTAAACTACACTAAGAACTGATGCAGGCAGTAATCTTCTACAAAATATTGTTATCCAGCCCCAGAAAATTTGTATACTTCCAAGCTGTTAGGAATGCCCACAGTGTTAAGTACCAGGTACAGTACCTCAAAAATACAAGCCATAGTGAGGGAAAGGTTGGCAGAGAATATGCAGAGCCTGAGGTAAGGGTGTGATCACTTTAGAGAGACAACCTGATCAAAGCTGGAACAGTGTCTGCACTGGAAAAATGGCAGCGACTGATCTTCATTCATTTATAAGGATAAAGAATAAATAGCTTAGAGAGCAATACTTCTTTCTCAGAGTTGCCAATAACAGCTTAATAAATTAAAATTAACCCTTGCTCAAAGAGCAATTCAAAATCAAAATCAAACCAAAAGACTAAACCCAACAACAAAACAAGAAAAAAACATACTCTCTTTCAAATTTATACTGTGCTCTTCAGACTCTTGTTCTTTGTTGAGAAGAGTGTTGGTGTCATCCAGAGTATCCACTCAGAGCCTGAGGAAGCTGGAAATGAACACCATGGTTTGCTGCAGTTTTGTTGCTGACTGTTACTGAGTATTATAGCTACAATTGATTTTTTTTCCTACTTTATTTGTGCCTCTGGTATTGAGAGGGAGCTTATGTAATCAGCTTTTACTTCTGGGAGATACAGATGTAATGCATCTTATTTGTGCGAGTTTTTTAATGTAAAATAATGTGACAAATCTGTTTTAGCTCAAGTATCTGTTATAATATGTCCAAGTTCGCTGGTAACATTAAAAAAAAAAAAAAACAAACAATAACCATTAAGCAAGAGTATTGTACGTGTATAGCTGCCTGATGAGTTCCTTCACAGGAATTAAAAATCTGAAAGTTAGTGAGAGATATTGCAAATGCTTATGAAAAGAGTGGAGATCAGCTGTCTAAAGAGGAAAGGTAACATGAAAGTGAAGGCTTAGCTCTTAGTAGAAAATAGGTTTTTCTATATTTTTTCACCCTAGTAAGTGGATTTCACCTGTTTTTGTACTCCATTTCATTATGCATAGTGGTTGGTAGTGTTGACTCACTGTATAGCAGCAGCAAAAGTTCCAAGTTGAGGGTTGTGCAGAGGTTGTGCAAGGTGCAGAAGTGATGTCAATTCATTAGAGCTGAAGGTGCTGAAGAAACTCTGGAGACTGCCATTTATCAAGACTGATTGGCATAATTAAATGCACTGCTTCGGAGTGGGGATGCAGATTTCAGAAGCTGTCTAGAAGTTTCTACTAAACAAAAAGATTGTTTCATAAAGCAGTGATACCTCTGCCTTTTGGAAGGATGACAAGCTGAATGACTCTCACACATTTGCCACTTATTTTGCATTTTCCCGAGCCTTTTCGAGATACCTGCAAGTGTGTACCCTTCTCTTCGGGAATGGAATTGGGGAATCCACGTAAAGAAGCTATCAGGAAAAGATGTACCTTTACTACTGCAATTTTAAATGGCCGAATTTAAATGGTGTAATTCTCTTGCTGTCTTCTGACCTCTTCCTTTAAATAAGCTTCTCCTCATGAGAAGTCTTGCCCATTCTTTCCATATTTTTATGTCTCATCTTTGTACTGGGAGACCTTCCTGATTCCCATGGATTTTTCTTTTTGTGTTCGTTTTCTCCCTCCTTTCACCTTGTGTTGCTGAATGACCAGAGATCCCAGATGCTCTGTTTGAATTTCAGGTGGACTGAAGCTATAGGGATTCTTCTCTGTGACATGCTCACTTCCAGGGAAGCAATGACAAGGATTCAGCTTTGATTCTAGACTCTGGATCATGCTCTCTTCCTTTGTTTCTTATCCATGTCTTTATATCCAACATCCTTCCCACCATATTCTTCTTTGACCTGTTCTTTATTGCTAGAGGGTGAGTTTTATTTATTTATTTTATTTGTTTTTAACCTGTAAGTAACTAGCTCTTTCCTGAGGTAAAAAACAAAGTGAAGACAAAAACACCTCAAGCTACACTTCATGTTTGAAGTATGTGGTTATCTGGACAAATTCATTTGACGATGAATTGCAAATGTCTTTTATTGATTATTTTACCCAGAACAATGCATGTTCACAGAATCACAGAATTGTCTAGGTTGGAAGAGACCTCGAGATCATCAAGTCCAACCTCTGACCTAACATTAACAAGTCCTCCACTAAACCATATCGCTAAGTTCAACATCTAAACATCTTTTAAAGACCTTGAGGGATGGTGACTCCACCGCTTCCCTGGGCAACCTATTTCAATGCCTCACAACCCTCTCAGTAAAGAAGTTCTTCCAAATATCCAACCTAAAACACCCCTGGCACAACTTTAGCCCATTCCCCCTCATTCTGTCACCAGGCACATGGGAGAACAGACCAACCCCCACCTTGCTACAGCTTCCTTTAAGGTACCTGTAGAGAGTGATAAGGTCACCCCTGAGCCTTCTCTTTTCCAGGCTGAACAAGCCCAGCTCCCTCAGCCGCTCCTCATAGGACTTGTTCTCCAGGCCCCTCACCAGCTTTGTTGCCCTTCTCTGAACTCTCTCGAGCACCTTCTTGTAACAAGGGGCCCAAAACTGAACACAGTACTCGAGGTGCGTCCTCACCAGAGCCGAGTACAGGGGGACAATCACTGCCCTAGCCCTGCTGGCCACACTGCTTCTTATACAAGCCAGGATGCCGTTGGCCTTCTTGGCCACCTGAGCACACTGCTGGCTCGTATTCAGCCAACTATCCACCAATACTCCCAGGTCCTTCTCTGCCTGGCAGCTCTCCAACCACTCATCTCCCAGCCTGTAGCTCTGCTTGGGGTTATTGCGCCCCAGGTGCAGGACCCGGCACTTGGCCTTGTTGAACTTCATGCAGTTGGCCTCAGCCCATCGGTGCAGCCTATCCAGATCCTCCTGCAGAGCTTTCCTACCCTCGAGCAGATCGACACACACACCTAGCTTGGTGTCATCTGCAAACTTACTGAGGGTGCACTCAATGCCCTCACCCAGAACTGCTGTTAAAACAGCATCTTTTTTTAATGCTTATACATGTGTTTCTTGCATAAGTTACATCTTTGAATGCTGACAGCAAAAGTTGTTTTCTTCATTAAATTAATGTGTTTAAATATTTGTATGATCTGGTGCTGCAAGCAAGCAGAGCAAGTGGGAGACTAATTTTGTGTGCCTTACAGCCACTGCATGAGCCTGGTGCTTTGAGCCATGACCCCTCTGTGTGGCTGGGGTCACCCGTCAGAGAAGCTGTGGGGAATGAAACTGAAAATGTTGCTGCTGCTTCTGCAGTGTTGCTGATTATATCAGGAGCAAAAGAGACCAGATTTTTCTTTTTCCCATGATAATTCTTAAAAAGTATAGGAGAAGATGTAAATCCTGTCCTAATGTAAACCTTGGGAGATTTAAAATTAGAGCTTGGCTACTCACAAGATGCATCTTCATTTGTAGGCAGATGACTCAATTTCAAAACCTGCATTTTCTGGGTCTGCTTTTGAAGAGTTAACATCCCACACTGGGGGTGAATCCTTGTGACTCTTCACTTGACCGTTGGAGATCTTTTTGCAAGTTGCTGAGTTCAGAAAGCAGTGGGAGCTTTCAGAAGCCAGGCAGGCTTGTTCACTACGCAGAAGTGGCCTGGTAGCTTCATAAATTGCATTCGGCTATCGTCAGCTTCATGCATCTCTTATTCTGTAGTGGTGTTGCTTAATATAGTGGCATGATCTTTATGTTTGAAGAGGCACCGGTTAAACGCAGTTTAATATGCAGGTTTACAAGTCTGGAATTGCACTTCTGTTTGGGGAGCAGCAATAAAGTCATAACATAGCCTGTTTATGGAAAAATAGCACCTTTTGTGCTGTGTAAATTTCTTGGGTCTTTGGTGAGAAAAGAAGAAGTGAGAAAAGAATGAACTTGTGTGGTAACTATGGTAAAGTTCATTCTTAAGCAAACGTAAATTCAGTAATTACAGCTATGAAAGTTTGGTAGCAGATTAGAAATGGTTTAAATACTTAAATGGATATTCATTTTCAGAGTAACTGAGAAAGCTGCTTTTTGTACAGCCTACTTTATGAACCTTCGCTTGGTTTTGATGCCCAGTTTGTTAAGAGTTAAGTTACTCTACAAGCTCCCAAGTGTAACAAAGGTGTCTTTACATGTTTTAAACTTGCACAGAATTGAAGGGAAATGTGTACATATTACTGTGACTTGGTTTAGTGAGTGGGAGAGTGGTTTCTTGTCCATAGCAAGTTATTGATAGTCGGTAGTTGCTGAGTGATGCAACTTATTCCAGTGTGTTGAGAAAAAAATAACACAGTTGAATGTTAAGAAATATGAACCCGAAATAAATAAATAAAAGTAAATGGCAAGGGTCATAGGGTAATCTTTATATAAACAGATAAAAAACCCCTCTTCCCTTCCTGCAGTATACCTTTGAGGGAATAGAAATGGACGTCAGTGATTGACCAACATTTTGTGCGCCAGTTGTAAAACTGGGACCAGAAACCGTCTCCTTTTAATGGTCTGGTGTCCTAGTTACAGTACTTTGTTCCAGGGGAAGAAAGGAATGTACAGCTTCAAAAGATGTTTTACATACTTTAATGAAGTTTTGGAGTAAATGTTTGTCTGTTTAAAATATCTATAATTAGTTTTGGTATGCTTTTTTTTTTCATATCTTTAAGTAAAAAGTTGAAGAGTCAAAACAAATTTATACTTTAGCTCTTAAAGTGTAGACATCTCTTTAAGATATTTTTTTTTCTTTACCAACAGCTTTTTTTCTGTCACCTATACAAATGTAAGACTAAAAAGCAGTTGTAAAGGTAATTTAAAAGTGTCATGGCTAAATGTTAATTTTCAACTTTATTTTAATGCACTTTATTTGTATTAAGCGCTTTCCTCCCTCCTTCCCTTTTGCGACCCCCGTCTAAACGCTCCAATAGTAAAATTGAAAGAACATATATATCAACTCTTTAAAACACTTGGATTTATTTTTTTTTTAAGATTAAGGAACAATGATGCATAATATACAAAATATTTAAAATGATAGTTCTAATTTTAAAGTACCATATCACACTTTTCTAAGTTTCTTCCTCTGATCCTGTAGTCTGGGGCCAGAAGCATAGGGTTACCAACCAGAAGATTCTCATACTCCTTTGAATTTGTGTGGTTTTTGATGTGTCCTTTTTGGTTTCTTCATCTGTGGAATGGCAGTAACACTCTGGCAGGGCTATGGATTGTGCCGCTTACTAGTTTTCCGACATTTGTATCAGAAAACACTGAAACTGGTATCTTTGACCACATTTTTTGATGGTGCTTTAAAAGTTAAGGGCAGGGCTTATGGAAAGTCTGTTGGTTTTGGTATGTTTAATTTATTTATGTTTGCTTACATACAGCTGGAAACATAATGTCTTCTAAAATAATGAAACAAAGGAACTCTCAGGCTATACTTGTCTGGAATTGCATATTTTGAGAAAAATGATGCTGTGAAAAGTGTCTGTTTTTAATGAAATAGTATTGGTCTTCTGAGTTATTAGTGCTCCTAGGTTGTTCCAACAAAACATAAAAAAGGAGAAAATGTAAGTATTGTACAGTATAAACTAGGTCAAACATGTTTAAGATGCATTATATTCAATGGGCAAATCTTTGTGCTGATTTTTCTTTATTTAAATAAAAGTCTGTCGTTAAATTGGCAGCACTGAAAAAAACTGGAAATTAAGACATTCTCTTTTCACAGAAGAGGGAATCCTGAAAAGGTTGCAGGAATAGTGTCTTTACAGAAATGTGTAACACCCTCATTTGGCTGCTGCAGGCAGCAGACCCAACTGTTATTTCCTGATGCCTCGATGATTTTTATGCCTTTCTTTGGTCCACTAGTTTGGTTTAGTTTGTGGCTGTGGGACAAATAGTAGAGCTTTCAAGCTCCTTTTTTTTTTTTTTTTTTTTTTTTCTATGAGATTGGCATGTATGAGAAAGGGAAAGGATAAGATAGGGGAAGGATGAAAAAATCTGTCTTCAGAAGAAATCCTGTTTGCCCGTGGGAGAAAATCTGGATGCTGTCATGCAGGAGAAGGGAGAATAGATTCAACAAAATGAAAAAGGAGGTCAGAGACACCCTGCCAAAAATAGGAGAAAGGTCCACATTTTTTACAAAAATGTAGATTGTGTGCTAAAGGAAGTGTTACACGGAATTTGTCTGCAAGCAATGAGAATATTTACAGGAGGGCATCCAGCCATATTTAGACCTCACGAGTTAAGACATTTACTGAGGTGGGCTGGTGAGCACCTGCACCACCAATTCTGGCTTCCTCTTCATTTAGAGAGGGGAAAAATGTGAGTAGGTGATGATCATTCTTTGCCACCCAGAAGTGCTGGTAAACAGGATTAATGCACTGTGGAGCTCTGAAAATGAAAACACTGATATTTTAAAATCTAATTAGTATGGGACTTACTGTTTTACTTTTTGTTCCAGATAAACTAGTGCAAAAAGTTAATTGCTGCTTTTTTGTTCATGAGGCTAAAGATCATTAAAGATCCAGCTTTGAGCATGTCTCCTTGGCCAGAATTCAAGAATGGAAAAAGTGAGGTGGCCTTAAAGTGAATGCAGCCAAGTTACCATCTGGACTCTTTTAGATGGATTCGTTAAAACAATGCCTACGTGTAGCCGAACCGTTATTACTGGCATCTTGCCAATGGATGTGACAGATTCTTTCTTGAAATACAAAAAAATGTGCTGAAGCTGTGAACATTGAACGCTGTATGACCTTACGGAATCTGTCCATGTCTTGTTTCTTGTGTTTGAAGGGCTTCAGCTTTTACAGATTTCAACTGATGTTCAAATTTGTCTGACTTCATGTATTAACAAAATGTTATTCTTGAGACTTACCCTTTATTTATTTTTTTTCCTTTGTAATATCCCTGTACTGGAATTCTTACTTGATAAATTTGCATCTGGCCCATCCTCTGGAGAGTGTACAAACACGAATCCTTGTTAATCCGTGTTAGAGGCTAATTGAAGAGCTTGATGATGGCTTGAATGCCTAAGTTTCATGCTTTTAGGAAGCACTGATGGCTGATGTAAAAATTATTGTTAAGTATTTGACATTTAAGCTTCATTGTAGTCCTGCTGGTAAGTAAAGATGTAATTAATAGCTCTACAAATGAAATGACTACTTCTTATGAGACTCTAATACCTTGGTGAAGTCTGTAGGGCATCACTTAATAATTCTCTTAAGCTGTTTACAGTTTCTGCTGCATATTATGTGTAATTACATTTGCTACCTCATATTTAGGTCAGTAGATGCTGAGATGGGAGAAAAAGGGAAAAGCAGCTGTAAATGCATTTGCCGGAGCTAGCTGGATGGGCCAGGTGTGAAAATATTTGCAGCTTATGCTTGCATATAACTTTCGTGCATGGTTTGAAGGGAAGGTGATCTGACACGGATACATTAGTTGTATGTGACCCTGAATGCCTTTGGAAGTTTTCATTGACTAATGGATTGCTTTTAAAGCGGTCGTGTGCGGGGTCAGCTAAGCTGCTTAACCTTCTCAAGGGCAGGGAGTTAGTGTTTCCTTACTGGTTATGAGCAGCAAATGCTTCAGGACTTCTGCAGCCATTTTCAGAAGGTGGTTGGCTTTGCTTCAGTCCTGTGATGTTGGAAATACCTTGGAAGGTCTTGCCCATCTGGCTAAGCAAATTCATGCAGTGGATTGTATTTAATCAGTGCCTCATAGCTTTCTTGTGTTGCATTTGTCATTATTTTTGTGTACTGAAAATGATAGATGTACTTGTCATTAGTTCCTCTGTGCACACTGTGTAGCTGCTGGCTTGTTCCTGTATTCCTCGAGACTCAGCTTTGTGTCGAGGCGGCCTCTCCGCCCTGTTGTTCCCTCTCCAGGGGAGGGGAGGGAAGTGGAAGAGAAGTCATTTCTTGTTAGAGGAGGAACTTTTTCCAACCGCAGGATATCAAGGAATGATCAGACAGATGCCTTACTTCTAGTGAAAAGAAATGGCAATGCTGAGGGATGGAGAGCTTGAGGAAGGCTGGGGGCTGCTGCCTTTGGGGGCTTGTGTCCTGCAGCAGCACTTTGCGCTGGCCGTGGGCTGCTGTGCCGCACCTCTCAGCTGCAGAGAGAGACCCTAGAGTTGAGGGATAGCACTGAGTGGGCTTTGTAACCTCCCATAAAGCTGTAGACCCAAGGTTAGAATTGGGGGAGATTTTAACAAAACCAAAGGAGGTAAAAATAGGAGTCAGGTGAGAGTTTTTCTGAAACATTTAGGTATCTAACTTCTTTTGGCTCTTGTCTGTGGAAACAGTTTTTTAAACCTGTAATGGTTTTGCGTTGGTGATACTAAAAGGTGGTGTCTTCTTTTAGGTTCTGACAGACGTTTAATTAATTTTTTTCACCCTAGAGATGAGATTGCCTCATCCTTGATCTGTTCTTTTCAGCCAACAACTTTCCCATAAGCCCAATAAAATTGGCCTGATCTCATTCTGATAATGCTCAGTAATGTAGCGCCTCAGTGTTTGCCAGTGCATTTGTTTGGAGGCCAAGTGATACCGCTCTGGGATTTAGGCATAGGAGAAAGCTGGTTAGAGATTAATTTTGCATGTAATACTTCAGGATGGATGCTAATGGTAGAGAGCAACACATTAAGTGCTGCATGCTGCATGGTGTTTTGTGTGACATCCTCGCAGCGTTAGAAAACCTATCAATACTTCTGGGTACAGATGCTCAGCTGGGCTGCAGTCTGGGTTTTTGATTTGTGTTTGTCTTCCACTGTCTGTGTTCAGCATAATAGCTGCTCCCTGGTGGTCTTTGTAACTTGCTTGTTTGTTGTCGGCCGCAGCGGTTAATTTTGAATTCTGAGATTATAAAATACTTTGTGCGGGGCAGAAGTGGAAATAAGTGGTGGCACTGAGCCTTCCTTTCAGGAAACAGAAGGCGTTTGATCTCTGTGCTCTGAATGCACAATGCAGGTTATGCAGTGTGCTTCTGCATGGGGCGCGAGGGGGAACAGCGCCGGGAAAATGCCTCAGCCTGCAGCTGATCTGCTTCATCAGCTGCGGAGTTATTCTGAATGCGAGCTGCCCAATTTGTTGTGAAACCTTGGCCAGCACTGGCATGAATACAGTGTTTTGTAGCACTGTCTGTCTTTCTTTACAAAAATCTGCTGTTCATTTTAGGTTTTCTAACAGCTATCAGTTGCTTGCCCAGGCTGCTCTTTTTTTGAAATGAGTTCTTTTTTTTTTTGTTTTTCTTTAGGAAGGGAAACAGAAGGGTGATGGGTGATTGGATTAAGAACTTACTTGTCTGCATTTCCAGAGGAGGTTGTCAGGTTGTGAATGCTGCATTGCCTGCCTAATGCTGGTATTACAGTTTTTGGACCTCAATCATGTTAGAGTGGGTGAGAGTTGAGAAAAGAGCTTGCTGACATTTTGTTCTTGAGATTCAGAGCTTATGGAGAGACAAATAGATCTAATCTCGCACAAGGCATCAGCATAACATCAGATACTCCAATTTCATCAGCGCAGCTCTGTGCACAAGATTTTCACAGTCATTGTACAGGTGAAGCAATAGAATTAAGTGGAAAATACAGCTTTCCTTTCTGATCTGGTTTTGAGAGAGTTTGGAGAGATTCTGACATATGCTGAGAGCAGATGCTTTCTCTAGGTACTTTGTATGTTTTTGCAACAAAATGGTTTGTGAACTGTGAGGCAGAACTGAAGTGACTAGAATCTTAGGAGTTCGACTTTAATGATGGAGAAAAGTTCAGGTTTTTCTGTCCTGGAGTTTAGAAATCATGGATTTTGGTTTCACCTTTATCTCTCTCCCTTTCTTTATCAAACATCTTTTTGGTTATTAAATATAATGTGTAGCTTTCCACCTTTGCCTTGTCCAGAGGTTCTGATGATTGAATCAAGTGTTCTTTCCTAGAGGTCTGGTTTCCAATATATGAAGAGTGTGTAACTATGATGCTTTAAGGACATGAGGGCAAGTTAGTAAGGAAGGAAAGTAAATGCTCTTCAGCCAGCTGACTGTTGGAGTGTAGAAAAAGTTTTCATATGTGTGGCTCTTCTTCAGCCTAGAAAGTGCAGGAGGGCGTTTAAAGGTTACTTGGACATACTGAATTCTTTAGTCAAGGTCACTAGTGGTGAAAAAAGGAATAACAGAACAGAAGTGATTATTTTTCTTATTATCATGTCATAGTGCCCTGAAGAGAGGATTCCTTCAGGTATTTTGTCTCTGAAAGTATTCTCCCTGACATAGGAAGCTACAGATGAAGTTGGGAGGGGTACAAGTGAACAAGCTGCTCCAAAACAGTGTGTTGAGAAGCTTGTCTCCATCTTCATGCACATTGTAGCTTCTTCTTGTGAGGAGCTGCTTCTTGCATCATTTTCTAAAAAGTCCTGTAGCAGAAAGCATCAGCCTTTTTCTTCTGGTTTAGGTCTGTTCAGCAGTCCTAAGACTGCCCCAGATCTTCCCTGGTAATGCCAGTACTACATGACTTGGTTAAATTGTAATTTCTTCTAATTAAGTCGTGATAAGAGTAGCAGTCACTGCTCTGGTTGTTGTTGCAGTAGGATTATGGTAGACACTATATTTTGTGGGATGAGATGATGTTTCTGAATCATTTTGTGGAAGTTTCAAGCAAAATTGTGTTTGGGATGTCTGACAACATGATTTGAGTAGCTGATCTGGCAGAGGATGTTAAACCTGCTGTCCATGTCTCTCCAGTTCTCTCATCTGTGTGACACAGAGGTAAGGACTCTGATTCTCAAGGGAGAAGGCTAATTTGAAAAGAGTGCAGGAAGAAAGAGCCATTTTCCCACTAATCTCAAGAAATTCAACAGAAATTTGAGGGTGGTTAAACACCGGTGGCTGATGCCCCATGCCTGTCAGTGTTCAAAAGGCATGTAGATAATGCCCTCAATAAATTGCTTTAACTTCTGGTTAGCCTTGAAGTGGTCAGGCAGTTGGACTCCATGTTTTTATGTCCCTTCCAACTGAACTATATTGTTCTGTTCAATTCTAAGTAGGCGCTGCATTCATCTGTGGTTGCTTGTTCTTCTCAGCATTGTTTTAGCATTAAAAGCAGGGGTACTGGTAACTAGAGCATCTCAGAAGAATGCTCTGAAGGTAAGTCACAAGCGTTTTATATGGCAGTGGATGGTGGCTGATGGTGCTGTAGAGCAGGGAGAAATGAAGAATTCTATAGGGGAAGCTGAGACGTGGCTGTGGGATTTTTGGTATACTCTTACTGATTTAGACATGAAGTAGGTTCAGACTCTTGGGCCTTACACAAACATCATGCATCTTCTAAGGTTTAGTTCTCTTATCAGGTATGGGATAGGATTATAAAGACTCATTGGCTTTTTTTGTGCTTAGTGAAATCTTGTGGAAGTGTTTTGAGGAGTTGGCCTAATACTTGAACACTTTACGATTTCAAAGATGTAACTTTAAAAACAATAACCTCAAGATAAAATACTTCTTAACTCACTCCAATATTGAAACAGCCACCAGTAGGAATTGAATATAAGTAGGAGAATATGTAGGATTCCAAATATGAGTAGGAGTGAGCATGTAGGGTCCCTACCTAGTTAGGTTCTTGACTTCTTTAACAATTTTTTTTTTGGGTTGCAGTCTCTATATTTGGTCTTAGGACAGTGGTGATGTTACTTCTCTGACAGCAAAGTTAAGTCAGCTGTTTTATTTATTTATTGATTTATTTATTTAGCTCTGTATGCATGCAGAGCGAGTATAAAAAATGATTGTAAAGTAAGTTTGTCAGTTTTTTTTTTTTAATAATTCAGGTGACCAGAAGGAGACCTGCAGGACTTAGCAGGTTTAAACTTACTGACACTTGAAAACAAAACAAATTATTATATTAACAAAACACTTATTCAACAGAAATCCAGAGTGTAATTGAGTATTGTATTTTGCAAATCTATTAGAATGTGCAAAACAAACAAAAGTGTTATTTTTTGGTGTTCAGGTGTATTTTAAGATCTGCATTAAAGAAAAAATACTTTCTTGCTTCCTAATCATAGAGACAGAAATCATGTTGTCAGGATATGTCTATACATTTAGCCAAACTACATGTATATACTTACTTGATTTTGAAATGAGGTGTGAATACAGGAACAAAAAGGTAGTTTGAGCAATCAGGTATTTTTTATATTTGTAGCATATTTGCTACCTATATGAGCTGTTTGTGACACAGTATTAAGCAATTTTCAGAAACCAAATTGAGCTGAGATTTGGCTTTGTGCTATGGCTTTTGTTGCAGATAATAGAGACTTTAAGGATGAATTGGACACCCTCTTGTGATAAAATTAGCCTGTGCTTTGGATAAAATAATAAATAGCTATTCTTAAAATGTTACTGTGGTTGCAATGAAATTAGTATAGTAATAGTTGCTGCAGTTTGTCAGTTAAATGTGAGGTTTCCAGTTGTTGACCATAATCTGCCCATCTGGGATTTATTTGTATTTTTAAAAGCTTTTGGCTATGGATCTCTTGATTGTTATGTAGTATGCCCTAATGAAAAAGTTCTGTTACTTGTTCCACTTCTCAAATATTTAGTACATTAAAATGTCATTCTGTGGCTTCAGCCTGATGTAGGTTCACCCAAATTCTCCTTTTTGCTTTCAGCATGGTGTTATATATCTCCTCATTTGCTACCCTACCACATTATTCTCAGTGTAATTTCACTGCTAAAAAATGGTTATGGAAACCAGACAGAGCTGTATAACTGTAGGTGGGGGAAATGAGAGGTATAAGAAAGTCTTATTAACACTGATCCCATTAAGGTTTTAAAATGTTAGCTGCACTTGCTAACCTGTTCTGAGTATGTGGATATTTTAACAAGTACAAAAACATTTTCAAAATGAAACAAAACAAAAGGGGCCCTCAAATCAGAATGCTCCTTTCAGTCATCTTTTCTGAGCAAGCTTGATTAACGATCAGCAGCAGTGTTTGTAGCATACCTTCTCCATCACTTAAAACCTATTTTTTCATCTAACCTTCTTGTTCTGTCTCAGCATCTGAACAACTTGCATGGATGAATTCCACTGAAGAGTTTCTTCCAGAGTTTGCTGCTCTCCGTTATTGCAGCTGCCTTGTTAATGCTGAGGTGTTGTGCAGAAGAATTGGTTTGAAGCAGTATCTGAGAAACAAATTGCTGAACCTTTATTTGGTATAAAAGCTGTTCTAGTGTAAAGGAGTTGCTTACTTTCTGAAGATTGACACTGCTTGACTGGCTTAAGAGCCAGGAACATGCATTTTCATGTTTGTTTCTTAATCTGTAAGTAAAAGAACCCCCTACTTTTTAGCAATACTGTGGTTTGCTTGGTTTCAACAAGCAACAACATTGGTTTTTCCCCTTTGCATAAGATGGCATGGAATTGTTAATCTGAAACAGGGGAATGCCAGTTGAAGACACCGGGGAGACAGTATTCGAGTATTATGCTGAATCTTCAGCTTCTCAGGTTGCGTCATGCCGTAGGTAGTCAAGCTAGACCTGGATTAGGGTGGGGAGGTGTGTGTGGAGGAGCCTCTTGTGTCCATTAAGTTGTCCAGGTCTGGTATTGCAGGGTCTTGGTTCGGTCTTGGGGTCTGAATTGCCCCATCTGTGGGGTGACAATACAGCACAGCTTCAACACCCCTCGGCTTGCCAGTTTGTGTTTCTTCTCTGCTGTTTGGGGCAAGAAGTTACACTCTTTGTGCTTGTTCAGTCTTTGGCAGGTCTACTGAGAACACCAATTTGCTCCAATTGTGCTGGAACAATCCGTGATGTGTATGTGTGTGTGTCCACTGTGAACTGCCCAGACACCAGCTGTCTGGTTCCAAAAGGTCATTACAATGCAGAGTGTGGTGATTTTTTGAGGGAAATGACTTCCTAATTGTAAGAATCACCATATGAGCCTGAAAGAGGGCATCTTGAGTGAGATTTTTCTTTTTTATCTAATGTGCTTTATTAGATAGCCTATTCTAAGCACAGGTCTAGCTAATCTTTCTTTTACTACATATTACAGCTTTATAGCTGCTCCAGCAGTTTGCCTCTGAGCCTTTACAATGAAATTTTCTCAAGCGGTTCAATTTAGTTTAAACTCTTTTATCTTAAATCCTCCCTCCCCCAGCTTGGGCACATTTTGGCATAGGTTTTTAAAGGTGAATAATGCTATTGTTTAAAATGCTTGTTTGTTACCTCTCTTTCTTCTATATGTTTAAAACTATTAGCTATTTTGGTTGCATCATGTTGTAAATATTTAGTTTCTTTTTTTGGAGCTTGGTGGTTGTGGGCAAATATTTCATATTTCACAAAGTCTTTCTGGCAAAGAGTAGAGTGGCTGCAATACCTCTTCAGCTCTGATGGAGAAGAACTCTTCCTTTTTTCGTTTGGAAACATAGCTGCTACATTTGTGACTGAGTCATGAAGCTTCCATTTAACTGTGCTTAGGTAATTTGCTTCAAAGATCATTATCCCAAGACTATTCCAGGATGCTCTTAATATTCTACCATTTGTATGTGTGCTGTACTACCGTATTATGGATGTGCTGTATTTTCTAATAGTGTGACCTCAAGTTTGGATGTTGTACAGGACAGGTATTGGCTTCGTGTCTCACAAGTGTGTGATTGAAAGCCACAAACCAGCAAGCTGACAGAAATGCATCCTTACTGCTTCCGTGGGCTGCAAGTACATTAGTTCAACACTTCTGATCTTCCCTTTCTGATGACTTTATAGGGCTGGGATCTGCTTGGGCACAATGTTAATGTGACAGAAAACTGAGTGGTGGTGGTGGTGGTGTGTTTGTTACTCATTGAGATTGTTCTGCTCCTACCTGAATGCCTTTTCTTTGGAAAAAGGACTAAAGTAACTGGGCCTTGTGGAAGGAGCTTTGGATGAGAAATGCTTTTGAAGGAAGAGAATATATCCTGTTTTCAGGCATTTGCAATGTACCGTGTGTTTTATCCTCAGTTCAGAAGTGAATTTTGATTATTAAAAAAAAAACAACACACATATATCCTGCTTTTTGTAGGGTGTTGATTATACAGAAAAATGGAAGAATAATAAGGAAAGAAGTATAACTAATAGCCTAAATAGTTTGGGTCTAACCTTTATTCAAAATGAAGAGAAATTTTTAATTTCAGTGGTCATGTTTCATTCTGCAGTGTTCACCTTGGGAAGCTGTGCATTCAAAGCATTCACCATAGAGTATTACAGAGTTCAAGACAAAGGCAGAGTTTTTTGATGTTTGTTGCAAAGTTGGAGACAGAAAGGATTATATTGACTTTGCACGTACTTCTTAAAGATATTAACACCAAGAATAAATTTTTAGAAAGCAAAAATAGAGATTAAAGTAAAACAAACAGCAGAATTTTGGAAAGAAATGTACAGAAAACAGTCAGAAACCAAACATTTTTGAAGAGGTTTGTTTTAGGTATGTTATAGGTAAATGCAAAGCTTGCTCTGCTGGCCTGTATTTGAGAGTTCTCAGCACTTTTTTTGGTTTCAAGGGGTATAAGAGAGACTATGTCACTGCCTGAAGTCAAGGGGCACTTTACTAATGTGTATTTCTGCTTGATTTATTTTAGTTAAATGCCTAAGTGGCATTCCACAGTGGCAGATTTATCTTTCTACGTGACAAATCCTGTAAAAAGGAAAGTAATATTTACCATTAAAAAAAAAAAGAGGTTTGTAAAACAAGTTTTATAATGGGCCCACACACACCTCCTTCACCAGTCAAGATTGCACTCTGTTTTTTCTGTTAGTTTTTCTGTTCTTCTCGTTTTCTCTTTTGATAACAGAAGTGCCTCACTTCATTTCCCCCATCTCCTTGTTCTATCTATAGTTGGATTACTTTGTTCCACTGTGTTACATTTTGGACTGAGGCCAATGGTAGAGGTGAGAGGAAATGTGAGATGTGGGCTAGGGATAGCTATAAAATCAAGCTGTAGACTGATCTTTCAAAAGATAATGCAGCCTAAGATGTCGTATGATGTAGTTTACTTGTTCTGCTAAAAATGCCACCCTATTTTCTTTAAGGTATATGTAAAAAGACAATGAGTCTTGTCTTTGTGCTGTCTTATGTCATACTGCGAGATTTGTTAACTTGCATTTGTATTTATTCACTTGTACGTATAGTTTATTTTTAGGGTCATGTGTCAACTGAAAGTAACCCAATGGAAATAATGTAATTAGATAACAAAACATTCCGTGCTTGGCCAACTTGGATTTGTTTCAGTTCCATTTGATAACTCTTTTGTATTCTCTTTGGTCCTATTTTGCTGATTATTCAAGCAGTTTCTTCTCCCTCTCCTTGTTTGACATGCAAACTCTATTATTGTACTGAAGAAAACATAGCTTAGTTGGAACATGATCAGTTTTTATGAAAAGTGTTGGCTGCAATTCCTACAGCCTTGCCTATACTAGGAAAGGTTAAGCAATGTAGCACACCTGTGTCAGTAAGTCCTGCTGGTACAGAATTTTCTTCCACTGGTGAAAATGCATGTGTGTGTGAATAGCTTGTATTAGCTGTTTGGGGGCTGGGTTTATTTTGTTTTGTTTTGTGTTTTGTTGTTGGTTTTACTGTTACTGTTATTGTCCCTGCAGGAATAATAATAGCTATTAGAAAACTGTGATAAAAATCAAACCTGTAATTCACATGAAACAGTAGCAAAAAGTGTGGGATGGTTCTCATGTTTCACATGACAATAGATGGATGGGATGTAATTTATTCAGAATGGTTTAGATGTGTTTGGTCCTGCCTCTCAGATAGGATGTACAGATTAGATGATCTCTAAAGTTTTTTTCTAGACCTGGACTTTGGGTTTTGCTAGTCATTTAATGTGTAGGTCAGAATTGATGAGGGTTGCTTATGTTTCCAAGACTTGAAGAGTTTCCTTTGTTCTGCTTGGGCAATCATGTCTGCTTCCCAAGAGGAAGCCGAGATTCTTGCTATTGTGCTTCACAGTTTAAAATAGTCTTCTCCCTCAGGTAGATTTATCGTTCAAGTGTGTCAATGTTCCATTACATCTTTGATTTCATTACTGTATCCATTTTTTACACTGTTTGCAATCTTCTTTGCTGTCTTTATCATTGCATTCTGAGTGCATGCTTTCTCCTTTTCTTTGCTAGCAGACTTTAATTTTTTGTTCTTGCCCAAAACGTATTTATGTAGTACTTGAGAGTACCTTTTGTCTGTCTTATTGATAATACCTTTTGATACAAGCAGGTGTGAATTCGCCAGTAGTAGATGTGTGTATCTAGAGATAAACTTTTGGAAAACGTTTTGTTTAGGACTCAAAAGAAAGTATTCAGAGTCTAATTTAAGCACTTAGCTGGGGCTGTCCAGCTGATTTCACAGGAAGCCTAATCATGTGCTAGGTAAGTGTCTCTCTCACCTTAGGGACTCCCCCCTTGAAACTTAGGGCAGTTTAACATTGCAATTTTAGTAGTCACAGTATGTGCCAGCTTAGCTACTGTGAATTCGCCTATTCTTAAAGTATCATTAAAAATTTATTTTCTACTTTTCAGTTATCTTCTACCCTTTGTTCTCCATGGCTCTTTTCCTTATAGAAAATTAACCATTTTAGACAGATTCATGGCCTTACATATAAGACTATTGCTTTTCAGATTATTTTTCCCCAACAGGTGTTAATGCTTTCACCTTTTTCTGAAGAGGTCTAAGCTGTGTGCTCTGAATGTCTGAATGCATGTTGAAGCAATATTATGATGGTTAGTTTACTGCTGTCTTCTGCAGATTACTACTGACACAGAACAGCTGACAAAGCTGAGGTCAATGCAGAGTGAACTGGTTACCTTAGTTCACTGTGTAACTCTGTTAAAGTCATGGGCTGACTTGCACTGGAGCAGATGAGGAGGTCTCTTGTTGTCTGGTCCATTGACTCTTCTGTGAAAATCATGATTTTCACTTCCCAAAGCACAATGTTTAATTCCTTGGTCATATGCAAGGCCATCCTTAGAAGAAAATGGGCTTGCTTAGGTTTCAATTCTTTTTTCTTTTTTCCCCCACTGCTGATTTCCATGACAGCATCTGAATTTTTCTTCCTGATTAGGTTTCTAAAAGATTAATACTTAAGTGTGTTTGGCATCTGGTTTAGCCTACATTGTCTCATCTGTTTTGGTCTTACTGTTTTTGACTGAGTCTACCCATCATAGCACTCTAAAATATTTTATTTCATATCCATTCTCTGCCATGTTTATAAATGGTTATACTCCAGCATTATGATTTATTCCAAAGTGCTTCAATATTCTGCATTTTCACACACAACTCTTAAGTTGTTGTATTTCCTATACTCTGTCTTCTTTTCCTACTTGTCCATTTCACTTAATGTAGCACAAGTGTTTGACAAGGAAGAGAAAAGCTCTAAAAGTCATGTGCTACTTGTGCTGGGATGCCTGGTACCACCCCCAGTATCTTTCTTACAGAGTAAATTCAACAGACTCCTCAAATAGGGCTGACTTCCATACAGTTACAGTGGATTTTTTTTGTCCCGAAGTCATTGTCATCCGTGATCAATTTAAGACTACCATGGCAAGGGGTTTTGCAGGCATATAAGTTTGTGAGCTGACACAACACTGCTGAAGTGAGTCATCTTCCTCAGTAAAGCTGCAATTTCTTCTCATAGTATGAAATCTTGATAGACGATGCAGAACAGATGACGCTGGCTACACTGTTTCCTGGGAAGTTATTTCGTCCAAAGGAGCCTTTTGCTAATATATAATGTGATTGTGAGAGGGAGGCAGGGATCTGTGGGGAAAAGTAGCAGCTGGAAGTAGGGTCCTGCTGGTGTCAGGACTATTTATCCATCCTACTCCCTGCTGGTGTCTGAAAAGCACTTGAGAAAAGATGAGAGTTGTAAGTACACTATGTAGTACATAAATTGCTCTAATGATGGTTATTCACTCTTGACTTCCCTTTTTGGGGTGAGGTACCCTGTGGGCAGGGAATGGACATAGCGTGCAGCAGCAAGAAATCACTGTGGGGTTCTCGTGATGAGGTTGAGTACTACTGCCTTATTGACAGAAAGGTCCTGAAAATTGTTAGATCAGGGGCTACAAAGTTGTCTGATACATCAGAAAGCACGTGTTTCTTATGTGTAGTAGCAATCTCTCTTTCCCACTTGGAATACAGATGTTTTTTCAGGAGGGGTAATTTCAGTAATGGTTGTCAAAGTATTTTTCTTGAGCTAGTTTAGATTGAAAGAAAACAGTCATGCTGTGTAATGAAGTGAGTGGAGGGTAATTGCAGTGATCGTACTAGTGCTCCTAGTACTACTATTCCTCTGCTAGCACTACTGAGACCTAGTAACTGATTGTATGCAGTAGTCCATTGCAACTATGAAGAAAAGTATTTTTAGGCATGAGTATTTTAAGGCATACTGATAGAATAATAAGCAGAATGCTTTTGCTTTGCTGTTTTTCTGTCAACCCAGTCTGACTTTAGCATTTCTAATCTGACCTTCACAACCCGCAGCAAATAGCTGTAAAAAGGAATACCATCCACTTGTAGTCATAGAGCTCTTTGAAAAAATGCACAGACATTTCACATGATACTGAAGTCTTTTTTTTTCAATTGTTATACCTTTGTGGGTAGAGGTCATGTAGGCGTTACCTCTTTTTTAGTACTGTGTAATGAAAGACTTGGATAAAGTGCCTCTATACAAAAAGTGTGGTTAAACCCACAAAAACTACCTCTCCTTTCATTGCTCAGAGTTATTTCAAGGATTGATGTGCCTCAGTTTGCACCTTCTGTTGTATCTACTACTGCTGCAGTAACAGCAGTGATATTTAAGATGATTGTGTTGTACTAATTAAAAATAGTGATTATTTTACTGACGTGCATTGGCTGTCAAAAGTGGAAA
Organism: Anas platyrhynchos; assembly: GCF_047663525.1. Taxonomy (NCBI): domain Eukaryota; kingdom Metazoa; phylum Chordata; class Aves; order Anseriformes; family Anatidae; genus Anas; species Anas platyrhynchos. The sequence goes on along the minus strand of NC_092592.1, from coordinate 19,667,469 downwards.
TAAGAAGACTTGTCCACCAGATCTTTTTTATCTCCTTGCTGTAAAGAAAAGGAAAATCCACTTTACCATCACTGTTCATTTTACATTCTGCTGCTTTCACATTTGTGGATGGGATTACAGAAAAAAATAGAGGCTCCGTATAGAATGTAGAATAAAAAACACAGGCAATGGAGAAATAATGCTGTGAAGGTAAAAGACTCTATCTGTGAGAAGGGAATGCTGCCTAATGAATCCAATTTCACTGCAACCAAAAAGTCACAAAAGTGGATTTTTGCAAACTGTATGTTCTTTCCATATTTATGTAATCCTACTGTTTGACAGGTCTGTTCAGTACTGGGGGAGATGCTGGCTGTTTTGCTGCGTGCATGCATTTTCAAAGCCCTCTCCCTTCCTCTCTGGTTTGCAGCTGCTCTGACTGGAGGGCATCTCTGGGCAGTGGGCGAGAAAGCATTGCCGACATCAGGGCTGCAGCTCTCCCTGGATATGTTGCGTGGAGGCCAGTGGAGAGGGGAAGCTGAGGGACTGATTGGTTTACATGCTGGCTTCTAAGGGTGGGTAAGAAGCTGATTAGGGAGGTGAAGAGATGTAACACTGAATGCCTGAAACTCTATTAATTAGGCTTTTGGCAACAGGGTCGGGAAGCCAGGGAACCAAGGCTGCCGTAGGACAGGAGGTGATCTCAGTAAAGCAGTGGGGTCCTTGCATGGAGAGCTGTGATGTTATTGGCATAAGCAAAACTTAGAAGAGTGCTGTGACTGGTGTGTTAGGATGCATGGTTACAGGCTTTTCTGAAGGGACAGGCAGGGCAGGCGAGGCATGGGTTGGCACCGCGTGTAATGGAGGGGCTTGCTGCTGGCAATGGCATGGTTGAAAGCCTGTGGAAAAGGATTAAGGGACAAGCAAATAAAGTGGATGTTGTTGTGGGAGTCTTCTGTAGGCCACCCAGCCAGGATGATGCCAATAAATTAATCATAAAGGAACTAAGAGATGAGATACCTCTAGATTTAGCACCCTTGTTCTTATGGATGATTTTAACTGGCCAGATGTGAACTGGGAATGTCCCACAGATATGATAAAAACAGGCCCAGGAGATTGCTAAAACACCTTGGTGATAGCTTCTTGGTACAGGTACTGAGGGAGCCGACTAGGAAAGGGGCCCCCCCAAATGTGCTGCTTGTTAACAGAGAGGGTCTGGTGAAGGGGCGGTTGGCGGCCATCTTGTGCGCAGTCACCATGTGGTGGTTGAGTTTAACATCTGTGGTGATAGGAGGCAGAGCCCTGAGCTGGAGGACCGTGACTATGGGAACAGTAAACTCGCAGGCAACACTAAACTTGTGGGAAATTTGCTGCTCTAGGTGGGTGCACGTAAGTCTATGGGGCCCGATAGGTCTCATATCAGCTTATTCGGAGAGCTGGCGGATCTTACCGAGTCTTGGGAATCTGGAGAGGTCCCAGTCAACTGGAAGCTGGCAAACATTGTTCCGGTTTACAAGAAGGGCATGAAAGAAGACCGTGATGATTACAGGCCTGTCAGTATCACTTCTGTTCCTGGTAAAGTTATGGAGAAAGTTATTCTGGGAGTCACTAAAAAATGCCTGAAAGACAATGCGGTCATTGGTCACAGCCAACACATGTTGATGAGGGGAAAAGTCCTGTTTAATGAACTAAATTTCCTTCAAGTTTCTTCATTTCCTTTAAGATAAGGTTACCCATCTAGTACCTAGAGGGCAAGACGTATGAGGAGCGGCTGAGGGCCCTTGGTTTGTTCAGCCCTGAGCAGAGCAGGCTGAGGGGAGGCCTCATGGCGGCCTGCAGCTCCCTCACAAGGGTAGCGGAGGGGCAGGCGCTGAGCTCTGCTCTCTGGGGACAGCGACAGGACCCGAGGGAACAGCATGGAGCTGGGACAGGGGAGGGTCAGGCTGGGGGTTAGGGAAAGGTTCTGCACCCAGAGGGTGGTCGGGCACTGGGACAGGCTCCCCAGGGTAGATTTTAAACTCAACCACCGCATGGTGACTGTGCACAAGATGGCCGCCAATAGCCACTTCACCAGACCCTCTCTGTTAACAAGCAACACATCTGGGGGGCCCCTTTCCTAGTCGGCTCCCCAGGTCACGGCACCGAGCCTGACAGAATTCAAGCAGAGTTTGGACATTGGTCTCAGACACGTGGTTTGATTTTTGGGTAGTGCTGTGTAGAGCCAGGAACTGGACTCCATGATCCTTGTGGCTCCCTTCCAACTTAGGATACTCTATGATTCTATGAACATAAACCTGGTATTTCATTATAGAGTGTAATGTAGCTCAGAGCAAAGCAGAAACATAGGGTTCCCTTAGCCTCATGATAAGAAATATTTATCTGTGCTTAAAAATGTAAAAAGTAATTTGGTAGAAAGAGTGTGATGAATTTTATTTATAGAAGGCTCTTATGCCCTTAGTTAAGATCCTCAGAAGTTCACTGTAGTCAGCAGTGTACAAATGTGAATTCCCAGTTGCTTTTGTAAAGAACTTGAAATATAAAGACAGATAGAAGAAAGGTAGAGGAGAGGGGTGAAAACAAAAATTCTATTTTAAATGAAAGCCTTGCAAATAGCAAAATCCTGGACGTAACCAAAAAGTCAACACTAAGGTTCCCGGACAATCTTTCCATTGCTCTCTTGTGCATATACATTGTACTAGTTCTTCTCTGTGTAATCATGTGGTGTTCACAGGATGTTGGCTGCCATATTGTAAAATATGTGAAGTATTTGCTTACCACAAGTCTTACTAAATGGTTTTAGCTTTGTCAGGAGACAAAGTTAGAGTTACCAACATCCACTATACAGGCTAGTGCAGCTGTCCTGATGAAGGACTGGATATTCATCAGTGTGTTCCTACCTATGCCTTGTAGGGGCTGAAAACAAACACAAAGTTGGCAGGCAGTTCTTCAGAAAACTTCTGTGCTGCATTTACTGTATTATCAAAATTGGTCTTTGGTGAGATAAGAGAGGAAGTGGAAGAGCTGCCTGCTCCAATCTCTTTAGCCTCTCTTGAGTTCAGTTCTCTCAATGGTTAATTGCATTTTGTTTCTTCTCTTGCCAGATGGGCTGGTGATCCCATTGGTGGAACTGTCTGCAAAGCAGGTTGCATTTCACATTCCATTCGAGGTCGTGGAGAAAGTTTATCCTCCAGTGCCTGAGCAACTGCAGCTTCGGATCGCCTTCTGGAGTTTCCCTGAAAATGAGGAAGATATTAGGTAATGCATACTGTTGCTGCTTCATTGTCTTATGGAAAAATTCTCTTCACTAGAGATTTACTGTCCATTTAATGTCCTGTATGACCACTGCTCCTGCTGTTGGTATGTGCATTTTGTAAAATGTGGATGGGTTAATGTGGGATGTGCCATGATACGGATTTTTACTGTGGGGTGAGCTGCTCTGCATGTTTCCCAGGAAGAAAACATACACGTGCATGTTCTGTGTGTAAATGCACACTTTAGTTTGCTGACAAAAACCTGTTTGTAAAGTTTTGTCCTTTCATAAGTCTTATGTAGTGTTCTGTCCAGTTTGAATCTGTTTCTTGAATTAGAACTTAACTGAGCTCAGAAATGATTGGGGAAGGCTATCTCTACATGTTGTGCAAGCTTTTTTATTGGTGTAAGTAGGAGAATAGGAATTTGCTGAGTACGTCAGTGGTTAGAGTGAATATAGCCAGGGAGATGATCATATTTCTTATGTTTCCACATAAATTGTCTGAGCACGTAGTCAAAAAAAACTCTGTTATTAGATCTTTTAGCAATGTAACTTGCTGAAGCTTTTTTTTTTTTTTTAACAACTATAGGATGCCTACCTGTGTAAATGTGCATCCATAATTTTGTGGGAAAGTATGGTATTATTGTCTTCTGGAAAGAATCATCCTGATAATTCTTAGATTTTTGTGCCTAACATTCTGGTATCAGGTGGGGGGAGGTGGTGTCAGAAGTGCTGATATATAAAGAATTATGAAGATCACCTGTGATGGACTAGAGCAAGCCAGGAGCTGGTTGTACATGCTCATTATTCTGATGAGCACAGGTGTAAAAGTCTCAGATGATCATGTGGGTAACTCATCCAGAAATAGGAATTTTACTTTTGCTTGCTAACATTGGACCCTGAAGTGATTTTAAGTTGTGAATGTATTTGTATTCCAGAGTCTTTAGGTTGAAATTACTAGAAATGTCAGTGGCTGTATGCAAACCTGGTTAGGAACAGACTAATGGTTTTTATGGTTGAAGTGTAATAGAGAAATGACAGAAAAAAAGCTAGATTTCACCTTAAAGATGAAGATAGTAAGTATTTGTTGAAAGCTAAGTTAGAAATGCAAAAGTATAGTAATGTGAAGCTTCTCAAAAACAGATGATCTTATATGTTATGTTTATCTCTTACAGGTTGTACTCATGTTTGGCAAATGGCAGTGCAGATGAGTTCCAACGAGGGGAACAGCTTTTCCGGGTGAGGGCAGTCAAAGACCCTCTCCAGATAGGTAAGAATTCTACAGTTTCATGTCTCAATACATTTCAGATTCACCAAACCATATCTCCAGTGATATGACCATGTCTCAAAACTAGCTTTTTTGGTATCCTAGACCCTGTGCTACATGTATTTTTGTAATGCGTTGAGCTAAATAGTATGTTTATTTCAGTATCAATCAACTCAACTGTAAAATTGAGTGAAAAGACAGAAATGTCCTACAAATTGGATCCTTAATCTGCCTCAGCATTTTGGGAAAAACTTAATAGAATGCTTTTGTCTCCATAATGCTTAAATTTCTCATTAATAAAGGGAACTTGGCTTTCTGGTAGTCTGATCCAATTAATGCCTTGCCTAACATGTATGTATGGCAGAGTGAAGTTTACAAGTCTTAAATATTATTCTTATAGCAAAAGAATTGTATTTATAATACAGCTACTCTTGTAGTACTAAGGCAGAAAGAAAACCCTGTTGCTGGATAGTGAGTTTTATCCCTTCTCACTTACCTTGCTCATTTTACATTTTACAGTTATGAAAACTAATTTTATCTTAAACAAGGAACTGGACTCTGGATTTTTCATGAAATCCTTTGAAGTGAGGAATAATGTTGAGTTAGTTTTTCTAGTGACAGCTATAAGACAGGAAGGAGTTATGTGAAATGGGCAACTCTAATAATGATAGCAGGCATCTTGGGAATAGAAGCGAAGTACTTCCTCATACCTAAGGTATATTAAAGTTGTCAGTAAGACCAGGTAGTAATTTTGCATCATCAACAAAACTGAGATATATAGAATAAAATTGAATTTTGCCTACATAGACCTCCGACGTCAGGACTGAGATGCTGTAAGAGCCCTTTAAGGCTGAACTTCAGGAGGACAAATGTTTGAGACAAAATGACTTAACAATGAAACTGGCAGAAATTCAGTAATTCCTGGGACTTTAATAGTGGAAAAGAGCAAAATATTTAATACACAATGCTAAGACTGTGTTTAAAACCTGTTTCAGTAATAAATTAAAATTGAAAGGAGGTATGGAAAAACTTAAATGAACAAAGTCTGGGAATGTTAGTTCAAAACCTATGCTTGGGGGAGGAGGAAAGGAGTAGGAAAAAGAGGGGGTGGTGAACGACACAAGGGAGGAACTTCTTGACCATGCATACAGCAACTGAACTTCTTAACAAAGGATTGTGTGTGGAAGGGAAGGAAGTAACTTTGTTTAAATAGTAGCATTGTTTCCTCCTTTGGAGAGGAACTTTGTCTAAGGAAGGATTTTTTTCTCTGAATAGCAGCTCAGAAGAGAGGCAGTACGTGTTGGGTGGATGTCAGTTCACTTGTTTACTGTAAATGATTTTACAGTGTGTGGTTGCAGTTTGAATTTCATATATGGACAAACATTAAAATAAATGTAGGAAATGAAGCAACCATTTGAGAGGGGATTTGATTTTGGGGAGTCAGCAGTGTATTGTGATTTTATGATCAGTTGGACAAAGGTTGAAATGTGCTTTGTGCTCTTCTCTCTGTGGTGGTTTCACTGATGGGCAGCTAATCTTCACCACAAGTGCTCTTTTGCTACTGCTCCTCAAAGGAAGAGAGGGAGAAAATACGATAGGAGAAGGCTCAAGGACTGTGATAAAGACAGGGAGATTGCTCACAAATTACTGTCACAGGCAAAACAGACTATGTGTAAGGAGATAATTCTTAATAGGCAATAACTAAAAGCAAACTAAAAACACCTTCCCCCCTATATCTACCCCCTTCTATCTCCTATCCCAAGCAGTGCAGATGAATGGGGCTGTGGTCAGTCCATAACACGTCATCTGCTGCTCCTTCAGGGTCACTCTTGGCCCCTGCTCTAGCGTGGGGTCCCTCGCATGGGATGCTGTCCTTCCCAAACAGATCTTGTGTGGGCTTCCCACACGCTGTAGCTCTTCAAGAGCTGCTCTAGTATGGGTCCATACCATGGGGTCTATCTTTTGGGAACAGATTGCTCTAGAAAGGGTCTCCTTAGCTCCCAGAGAACTGTCTATTCAACAACTCCCACCAGATCCCCTGCTCCTGTGTGGGCTCCTCTGTGTGGGTTGCGGTGCCAGGAGTTGGACTTGATGATCCTTATAGGTCCCTTCCAACTCAGGATATTCTATTCTATGATTCTCTCCACGGGCTGCAGCTCCAGCCCAGGGAGCTGGGGAGCAAATAAAAGACATCTGTGTTTCATGGGACCTAGTCTGGGTAGCAGCTGATTTTTTTTTAGCTTTTCTGTTTGATCAAACCATGTGTCTTAATTGAATATCACGGACGACAGTATGCTGCTACCTCTTCACTGTGCTAAGACCTGCTTCATGAGTGCAGTAGATTGCTCCTGGCATGTTGTGTAGTGCATCCTAGCTGAATACCTTCTGAAGTGCTGGTACTGGCTGCTTGACAAATTTGGTCTAGGCATAGGTTCACTGTTGGACTTGATCTCAGAGATCTTTTCCAACCCAAATGATTCTATAAGTAGTAAATGTTGTGCCTGTAAGAAGTCTAAGATGCACTTTATGTGTAGAAGCCTAAATGCTTTCACAGAAGCGCTAATCTTGCTCTGTGCAGAGAATTTAAGAAAAATGGTAGTGAGACTCGTGACAAAGCGATTCCTCTGGCCTGCAGCCCATTTGTGAGGTCTCCTGGAGTGGAGCTAGCTAAGAATAGAAATAAATACATCTCTTTTTTTTTTTTTTTTTTTTTTTGGTGGGCTATGTGCAGTTGTAGAATGAATGCTACTGGTACGTTTAGACAGTTTTTAAAAATGTACGGCTATGCATGGAGTAGATAAGCTGGTACCAGATAGAGAGTGCAGGGGGTGAATGGGAGGGAAGAACACTCCTTGGCCTTGTGACCTCCTTGGGGTAACTGGGTCAGTAAGTGCATGGTGCAGTGAGCATGATTCTTGTCTTCATGTTTAAGTAGGCAAGTAAGAGCTGCGATCTGCAAATAGTTGCAGTTTGACTGTAAACAAGTACAGTTTGATGGCCATTTCTTTAAACAGGAGTTTTGGGGTAGGGAGTCCAGAATGGTCTCCCTCACTGCCACCGTTTCAGTCTCTGCAGGTTCAGACTTGTATAAGCTGTGCAGTGAACTGAATTGTGGTATTAGTTTCCTGTGCCATCCCCCAAGCAGTTGTTCAGTACAGCAACATGGCAGTGCAAAGGGATCAGATGGATCTGCTTGAATTGGCATTGCCAGTGGCAGACATGTTCATTAAGCTACAGTTTGAGTTGAAGCTTGTGATAGGTCATGCTGAAGCCCTGAAGTTTTCTTTGTCTCTCTTTATACTAATTCTTCCCTCTTTGCCTTTAATCAGTTAGCTGTCTTCATATGCAAATAAAAAAATCACGGTAGGAGCTTGAGAAGAGTGCATAGCTGTGACCCACTCTTCTCTAACACCTTTAGAATACTTCTTTTTCTTGGTGAAATAGAATTGCTGCAATTACAATTTGTGAAGTGCTTAATTTGCTTTTGTGAAAATTAGGGCATTTTGGCATTAGTCTGAGATGCTTCTAGTATACCAGAAGGACTAGCTGAACTGTTTGGGTTCTATTATCCAAGTGTGGAATACAAAATAGAACTGTAGCTAGTAATAAGCAGTGCAGTAATTTTGTGGTGAATGCCTTCTTTTGTTTTGATTCTGTTCCAATTGCTAAAATGGCTGAAGAATTTGGGTGGCATTATGTGTACTAATCAAAATAATCACCCACATCAGGAAGAGGATTTTAGTTCTGGTGAACAAGAGAAATAGAAAGGTTAAGTAAGGTAAGAGCAAGTTTGTATTGGCATGGGGATTGTATTTTGAGGAGGAAATACTGCACATCGTTTTAAATGAGATTTAGTAGGTCATGTGCACTCTTAACACTGTTACTGTAATATTCTCGCAATATCGTAATAAAAGTTCAGTAGTGTGGGTTGATAATGTACTTGCCTTTGCTGATGATGGAGAAACTGTTTGAATCATTTGTCACAAGCCGTATTTTTTCACTTAAAGTAGATTGTTGGACTGAATGTTGGTTGCAGCTTTGATACGCTTTGTGCTTTCCATATTTTTTGTGCTGCAAATTTGTGCTGCATTAAAACTGAATTTAAGACTGGTGAAAAGGTTTTGAGGCTGATATTCATTGCTATAAATGATGATGAACTGGTGATTGGAACCTTAAAGACAAACAGGAGATTCATTCTCCTGATGGCCTTTTCCTGCTTGTAATATGTGTGCCTTTGGATAATCATATCTGCAGAGGAAGCCTCGTTTTGAGTACCACTGGTATGCACTGTACATGAGGTTATATGAAGCCAAGTCTTGTTAAAGTGTTTTGTTACCCTGCCTGAGATGAGGTTCATAATTTGTGTGTTTGATCACAAATGAATGAGGCTGGATTCTTTTAAGTGTTATTTTTGAAATTTTCCTTTTTTGGTATTTTAGTCTGAGCAAGTGTTGTTTGTATGTTTTCTGAGTGCAGGGTTTGTAAAAGTGGGGTTTTGCAAAATTTCAAGTAGGTATATAATTTGTGAGAAATTGGTAGCCTGTGAAGCCACAACTTGACAGTAAGTGTTCAGGTATAAGTGCTGCCTTCTTTAGTTCACTGCAGAATTGTGAAAATTAATAGAGTGGGAACTAATTCTGAAGAAGCCACCTAACCTGTTCTTTTGCATTATTGCTAGAGTTCATAAACGTGGTAATCATGCCTGAAATATGTGTAGTCTGACTTCGACCCTGTGATCAAAAAGTCCCCCTTTCCAGTGCTAGCTTTATCCGGTCCCGCTTGTCTTTGTAAAATATAAATTAATATATTAAAATCTGGTAATTTTAAACCTTTTACTGTGTGTTTTGCTTTTCTGCTAATACACAGCTGATTGGGAAGAAAGGAGTGCTAGAGACTAACTTGTAGGTGTCATTGCTAGACATAGAGTTTTGCTGTTTAAATGACACATACCTAAATTTCCATGCTATCTGAATATGTTTTCCAGGCACCAGTATAGTAACCTTTGACTTTTGAATTTTAACAGGTTTCCATCTGAGCGCCACTGTGGTACCCCCACAGATGGTGCCACCCAAAGGTGCATACAACGTGGCAGTGATGTTTGACCGATGCAGGATCACGTCATGCAGCTGTACCTGCGGAGCTGGGGCCAAGTGGTGTGCTCACGTCGTGGCGCTCTGCCTCTTCCGGATACACAATGTAGGCCTTTAAATACACTTCTACTCTCCCCTAGGTATCCTCTTCTCTGAGTCTCTTGTCATTACCGTTTTATGCAGCATGCACTCTCTTTAGGGAAATTGTTTTTGGCACTCCTTTTGGTTACAGATTGTGGAAATGTGCGCTCACAGTTGCAGTCTGCAGTGTGAATTGACTGAGGCTCTAAACTGCAGAATGTCCTTTGATAATGTACAAATTGCTAAGAGTAGATGCAGAGTCCTTTTTGGACCCTTCCTGTTTCTCATTTCAATGCAAAAATTACTCATGCTTTCTTCAGTCTGCAGGAGTGGAAGGTCACCAATACTTAATCTTTTATTAAAAGTCTTGGGAAATGTGGGATTTGAAAGCTCTTTCTTGAGGTTGTTTGATCATTCAGAGTGCAGAAGAAGTCATTTTGATCACAATTGGCCTTTATGTCCACCAGTTCACTTACACACATAGTGAGACAGATAAGTGTCATTTTTACTTGTAGATTTCAAACAGTACGTTTATAATTTTACTTGACTGCTAGCATTCTGCATGGCCTTGCATAGAGTGAAAAATAGGTACTTCTTGCGCAGGGACTCCAGGTGAAAACAGGTGGAATTGACATGAGACACAGAAGTTGAGGGTTCAGACTTGCATGCAGATTTATTTCTTCAGTCTTTAGGAAGCAATGAGAAATATATCTTAAGGAAGGATTAAGCTTGGTTGATTGAAGGAAACAGAAGATTATCTGCTGTTACGGAACCTTTTATAGCTAACATGGTTATTTATGATTAATTCCAGATTCTTAAATGAGTGCTGATAACCTCCTGAAGCTTGTTTACATTTCACACTGGACAATCATAATAGGATTAAATTAATACTTGGATGTAGTCTCATTCAAATATCAGTATACTTTTTGTACTCAGAGCAGGAGAATTGGCAAAAAAATAGGTTCTGCTTTGAAAGACTTCCATTATAAAAAGTGGATATTAAAAGTGAGGGTAGGAAACAAATTCTAAATTACACTATTTATGTTCAGAAAGTTTGGATCCTCTGTAAGACAGAAATCACCCTTTCCCTTGATCCTTTCTTCCACCTGAAAGTGACAGTGAAATCATTTTCATGTTTGTGTATTCTGACTGCTGACACTAGTGAGATACAAGCCAAGGGATATTGCTCTGGGTAGACAAATCAATATCAGAAGCATCTTTATTACCAAAGTGCTCTCTCCTGATTCCACCTTAAATTTTATGTGTGTTTCATTTGGGTACTTTTTTTCTGTATATTGAAAAAGGTTAAGAAACTAGTATTCGTTTTATGATCTATTGTTTTAAGATACGGAGAAGGAGTGATTTTAAGATTGAAGTCAAAATCTCAAATGAGATAAATGAGGCAGTTGTGATTCTGTGAAACGGTCCCCTACAGAGCCGGTTGCTTTGCCAGAAGCTTAAAGAATAATGTCCTATTTTAGAGGTTTGTTTGTGAAATTCCTGCCAGTATTTGTGCAATTGCTAGCAACAACAGATCTTAAGCACAGCTGTTAAAGCAGTTTCCTTGACAAGAAACTCTTAAAAACAGTTTTGATAAAACTTAGACAGCTTATTTGCATCTTATCTGCTACACTCCACATAATTACAGGGGGGAAGAATTGTCTGCCAAGGCCAAGCATGATATGCATCAACATGGCCACTGTTCATGACACTTTATCTGCTCACTGGGCACAGGTTCATTATGTCTGACCTGGTAATGACAGTTTATATCTCCTTTTCTTTCTTAAGGCATCTGCGGTATGCTTACGAGCACCTGTTTCTGAGTCCTTGTCTCGGCTACAAAGAGACCAATTGCAAAAATTTGCTCAGTACCTAATCAGCGAACTTCCACAACAGGTAAATTGGGACGATCAATAGGACTGATTTTTTGTTAAATTGAGTTATTGCTATTTTGGGTGAATTTATGTGATGTCTTTTGTTGCAAGATCACCAGTTATGCTATTTGATTGTGAGTTGCCGGAAAAGCTTTTAGTTCTTGCCCTTTTCAAGCTTGCCATTCTATTATTTGACAATTGTCTGTTGTCAAATAAAAGATTAAAAGTGTCTTAAAAGAAGAAAGAAGAGTGATGTCGATTCATGTTAGCATAAATGTGCACTTAGCTTGTGGAAGTAAAGTTCGAACCCAGTAAAATAAAGCACAGTTGTGAAAAACATGGGTCAGAATAAAACAGGTTATTCTTTTTGTGTTTTATGGATGGATAAATGGAGAAGGCTACACTAGGGATGCACTGTATATACATAGCCTAGGTAGGTACTTTCTAATGTACCCAACTGGTGACCTTTTGACTTTGCCCAATGCAGCCTCTTGATTCAAAAGAATCATTTGGGTTATGCAAAGTAATAGATGTGATGTTTTGTTAGTCAAAGGCAAAATCTGCTTTATTATTCCTTAAATATCTACACCATTTAAGGTCAGGTCATTTCTATAATCTGCCTAAAATGCTAGCTCAAATTGCATAAAATTACACAAGTAACTGCAAAATGTTTGCTTTAAAATTAAGAATATAAGGGTTTGGGAACTTTTTATGATGGCTCAACCAAATGAGGCTGAGAAACGCTGGCCTACATGAGTCTGTCACATTTCGGTAGTGTGTGTATTAATTATGTCTAAGACTTACAATACTGTCAGTGTGCACCTAGAATTTGTATTATGACAGTGTGCCTGGGACACTAAGATATTGTATTGCTAAAACATCCCCTGACTTTCCTACAGAAATAGTAATCTTCTTATGAGATCGTATAATATGAAAATGATTAAAAAAAAGAAAAGAACTGTTTTTTGTTGCTGAAATTTAAACACCAACAGTGTGTGCTTCTTGCTTTGTTACATAAAAGACAAAGCTTTTCTTTTCTCCTTAAGATCTGAAAGTCATATGTCACTAGTCTGTTTGAAAAGGAGGGTTTTAAAAGGTTCATAGTGGTACTACTAGTTTCCTGAGGATCATGAGAATTGCGTGTGATATAATGCTTTCATATATTCTGTCTACATATATTCTTCATATATTCTGATCATCACAGAGTTACAGAATGGCTTGAGTTGAAAGGGACCTTAAAGATCATCTGCTTCCAACCATTCTATCATAGACAGGGATGCCACCCACTAGATCAGGTTGGCAAGGGCCCCATCCAAACTGACCCTGAACACCTCCAGGGATGGGGCATCCACAACTTCTCCGGGCAACCAGTTCCAGTGCCTCACCAGTCTCTGAGTAAAGGATTTCTTCCTTATATCTAATCTAAATCTACCTTCATTTAGTTTAAAGCCATTACTCCTTGTCCTATCACTACACTCCCTGAGAAAGGGTACCTCCCCAACTTTCTTGTAGGCCCCCTTTGGGTATTGGAAGGCCTATATTCTATTTTGTAGAAATGTAAAATGTCCTTCTGAAATGTTTTCTTCTGTCTGTTTGGATGCGTCCATGTTATTTGCAAATATGATGGTGTATTGAATATTCCTTGCTTTACAGTAAATGTGATCTTTAACCACAGTTGTGCAGGGAGAGGTGGGGGGTTATCAGATGTTCTGCCGCAAGTCATTTAAATCCGAACTATTTTATATGCCCAACCTGTTGTTAGTGTGTGCATGATACGGACTAAATGGATCCAAGGTCTCTCAGCCCAGACTTAGATTGAAAGTGAGGGAAGAACTGTTTTCTGCTATGCATTTTTCTTTCAAAAAGGCCAAATTATGTGTATGTCTACTCAGGATTTTGCTGTCAGGTGCGAGTCTTATCTGCTTATGCTATGAACTGGCCGGTAGCTATGATGGTATTTAGTGCTGAGATTCTATTAGTTTACTGCTGAGCCATGTATACATGTATGTGGTTTCTGTGCTAAAGGCATGGTAAATGAGCTAAAGGCTGTCTGAAAAGTTATGTATAGATGTAACTTACAGTTTGTTCCTCTGTTCCTATTAGTTTATTTTAGTGAAATGAATTTTGGAACATGAAATAAAGAACATTCAAAGTGTAGGAAAACGGTGATCGTGACTACAGTCACTTCCATATCGCCCAGAACTGGCTGCAGTAGCACAGTACGTTGTCTCCTCCTCAAGAAAAGAGAAAGGAACTAATAACCTACAATGCTTTTGTTTACTTCTTAGAGTGTGAGCATAGAAAGGAAGTCTTGCATGTAGGTTTGCTTTGAGAAAGGAGAGAAGGAAGTCTAACAGCTAGTTTGCTGTTGGATTATCTTTAGCACCCTCTACCGTCCTTTCTGAAAACATGACTGTGTATTTGATACTTCTGATGTGAGAGTCCTTCAGTTGGGAAAATCCAGGCAAATATTTGGCTGCATATATTGGGGTAAGAAACACTATGCATATTGTATATATTGAAAGTTTCCTTCATGTTTGCAGATTCTTCCAACTGCTCAGCGCTTGCTCGATGAGCTGTTATCTTCTCAGTCCACTGCCATCAACACAGTGTGTGGAGCCCCAGGTAACCTTGATATATGTTATTTCAGTAATTTGTGTTAAAGATAGGAAGCAGATGTATTTCCATTGCTTTGAGTTTTTGAAATGATGGGTTACAAACTACCTGGGATTGCAGGTGGAGGTCAAAGTACATGTAAAAGGGGTAAGTACAAGCATGCATGTGGTTCAGCTACCAGAAATTGTTAGTGTGATGGACTCCTTGGAGTATATGCAGGGGAAGGGAGCATCAGGCAGTGCACCTTTTCTAACAGAAGATTTTTCTGTTTAGCTCTGTGTTAATTATGGACTCCTGGAAATGCTGGTTGGAGTGAACTTCTCCAGCCTGCTACTTGAAACAAGATTATTGGCAACCCTCAAATGGGTTAGCTGTGTCTTGGGCTAACTTAGCTAAGTCTTGGTTACCAGAGAAGTTACAGAGTATTGCAGTACTACTGCATTACTCTAATGGTCAAGAATTTTTTCCTACTATCCACTATAAGTACCCCATTTTTATTATCTTGCACTGCTAATAAGAGTTTGTGACTCCAAGTAGTTGTAGGATGTTAATGATAACCCTTCACCTTTTTTTTCTTAGTTGGAACAGTCCCAGCCTGTCTTCACAGATCAGTGTTCCATTCCCCCCACTGTTTTCATATCCCTCTGCTATCTCCTATCTGGTTTCTCAGTATCATTCCTGGACTGAAAGATTCAAAACTGAATACAGTATTTCAGGTGTAGCTTTAGCAGTGATGAACAGAGGGGGGATAAAATAAGTTCATTGAATTGGCTAGCTGTGCTTTTTTTAAAATGGGAGTCACGTCTCCTGTGTAAGTGTTGCCAGTTGTTCAGGTAATGTAACAATAACATTTTGAGATATTTCTGAATAGTGAGTTCGAAAATGGGTGAAATAAACTGAGTAACACTGCTTGTATGCTCATCATAATCTCTGTGGTTGGGCAACAGAGGAGAATCTCTTTAAAATCTGCAAAACCTTTGTATGTGTTCTTGTGTCAAGATCCCACTGCTGGACCCTCTGCATCAGATCAAAGCACCTGGTACTTAGATGAATCTACTCTGAGTGACAACATAAAGAAAACCCTTCATAAATTCTGTGGACCCTCTCCTGTTGTTTTCAGGTAAATTGTTTCCTACTGAAGGGAAAATGTAATATTCATGTAATCTGTGAGCTTATTCACTGTATAGTATGTACCCTTACGCAATTCTGTCGCATGAAGGATGCTTAGTTTTGAGGTAACTTTTCTGGATTGTATTTTTGCATCAGTTGTCCAATGTTACTTCAGTAGAGCACATTGTATTTGCACAGTACCTTATGGTGCGGTTTTCTCAGTCTCATTATGTGTCCTCTCTTCTAAATTATGCATATCTGTCCCATTTAAGATGCAAATATACTTTTGGATATAGCATATACTCAGGATTTTGTGTGACTTTGCTTGATTTCATTTTTTTCTCATCCCTGCGCTTCTATTTTATCCACAGTGATGTGAATTCAATGTACCTCTCTTCCACGGAGCCACCAGCTGCTGCTGAGTGGGCCTGTCTCCTGCGTCCCCTGCGAGGAAGAGAGCCTGAGGGAATCTGGAACCTGCTTTCTATCGTGCGGGAGATGTTTAAGAGACGGGATAGCAATGCTGCTCCTTTGCTGGAGATTCTGACTGACCAGTGTCTCAACTATGAACAGGTATCTGAGCCTCTTTGCTACAGAGGAAAAAATTCTGGGGAATCAGGCTGAGTCAATGACTGATCCTACATGTCTGTACAATCCATCTCTAAATAACTTTTTTGATAACAGCCTATATTCATTATGGGCATATATTTCTCCACACTAAACTTATGTTGTAGCTTGCTCTTGCTCTGGCTCAGTGTTGCCCCAGCAACACTGTATCCCTGAAATACCTCAACCCTTTTAACACCGATATATGGAGTCTGAACTGTTTTGTTCCGCAAATTTGTTCTGATTTCTGGCCAGTCAAGGTGATTTATTGTAATGATTTTTTTCCTAAACAAGTACATCACATATGAGCTGTCACTTTCATAAAGCCTAAAGAAATGTGTTGGGTGATAGAACCTCAAGTTCTTTGGTTGTTGTTGTAGATAATATATTTTGATGGGTCTAAGTAGTGATTTTTTTGATATTTTTGTAATTAATATTGGGAAAAATGTTTTCTTTGGCAGTTTAGGACACTGATCTCACTCTAATATAAAATGTAGTGCACGTTTCCTTATTACCTTATCACATACTTCAGCTTCAAGCAGGAGAAAGGAAATGCTTCATTTATCACATTTGTTCACTTTTCTTCCTCCAGATGTGAAGGCCTCTAGCAAGAGAACCTCCTGCAAGTGCTTTGTTTTGTTCTGTGGGCATGTGCCTTCCAAACAGAAAAAAAAAATGAGGCCCTTAGTTCTCACAAACCAATACAGCTTTAATGTTCTCAGCTATTTTGAAGTCAAATGAAAACATGGTACTAACTTCAGCTTCTGTTTCCTTGTGGGTATTGTAGTTAAGTGAGAACAAGGAGTGGGATGTTAACCACAACACAGCTCCACTGAACATTTTCTTCTGCAGATAACCGGCTGGTGGTACAGTGTGAGAACGTCTGCATCACACAGCAGTGCTAGCGGCCACACCGGGCGCAGC
This sequence comes from Anas platyrhynchos, assembly GCF_047663525.1. Taxonomy (NCBI): domain Eukaryota; kingdom Metazoa; phylum Chordata; class Aves; order Anseriformes; family Anatidae; genus Anas; species Anas platyrhynchos. Next base: position 19,650,675 of record NC_092592.1, on the reverse strand, counting down.
AATGGCCAGTCAGAAGTAGCTGCTCATGCCTGTGCGAGTATGTGTGATGAGATGGTAGTTCTTTGGAGGCTGGCTGTCCTAGACCCAACTATTAGTCCACAGAGGTGAGTACCAACGTCAGATAATCTAATGGGAGCTAGAACTCTTTAACCAATGGACACTGTCCTTGTTTATTTTTGTCACGTGCAAATACACTCAGGAGTTTTTTCCTGTAGATGACCTGTGTTTGTATCATTACCTCATTGACTGTTCAACTGTCACCCAGTCCTTTTGGAGCGTGTGCTATGTAAGGCTGAAGAGCATTGTGATTGCCTTTAACTTAATTGCTTTTGCTGCTTAGTTTTAGCAACATCATGTAGTGTGAATAATTTGTTGTTTTCTGGGAGTTTTGTTTTACACATGAGTGTATGTCTGCATTTCAGTGTCCCAGTGGAGAACATTTATTTGAGTGGTAATACAGGCTTCTAATAAATTTTAATGCTTTTTGAATTTAACTGTTTGGCAATTTAATGTATTTTGCTATTGTCTATTTCAAGATGAACCATTTATTGCTTTCTGTGTACTTACGGAGCTTATTCTCTACAGTGTATTGACAAACAGTGTCACTGGTGTATTATTTTCTGTCAGTGTTTTCAATCATCTGAGGAAATACTGACAAGCTTATGCAGGCTTCTGAACCAGATTGTGCCTTGGTAAATCACTGCCAACTTTATGTAGCACAACTTGAATAGCAGTTGAGATATTGATGGCTCACGTTGAAAAACTGTGGTCAGCATTGTGATAATATTTTTAGTACACGCAGTCTGTGAAGTGTAGGGTGCTAAATATATTGAAAAAGTCTAATGTGAAATATATGGTCAGAAAAAGTTTTTCAGAACAGATGAAAACAGGATGGTATTTTAAATACAATCACACGTGAACAGCATTTGCTTTTGGTGAATTGTTGCATAACATTAGTACAGTGCTGTATCCTTGCAAGGTACACCAGGGACACTAAATATGTGCAGTTTCTGTCTTGTAAAGTTTACGGTATGAAGTAGGTAAATACAGCAGATGAAGACAAGTCAAAAATTGTAGGAAACTGGGAATGAGGTTTAAAATAAACACAAACATCAATCAAATCATATAGAAAAACCACAAAAGGCTTTTAATAAAGTATGTAATAGTGCTACATACATTCACATTCCAGTTATCTGGTGCAGTTCAAATTTGCTCAGATCTACTTGAGCTCATGTATAATTGAAATATTCTGCTTGATTTCCTATTCTCTTGGCATTTTAATAGTCACCAAAAGAACCTTCTTCTATCCATCCTTGCTGTTCTTTCCATTGAATCATATGAAGACTTGCTACCTAAATCCGAATTCATTGTGGGCACTCCACCTTAAGTTACCTTTCCTGAATAATTCCCTCTCCTTTTTCCTTCTGAAAATTCTCTCCTCAGTTAAGCCCCACTGCCCTGCTCCCTTGAGAATTAAATTCTTTAGATAACTAGAAGCAGTCTATTCTGTTGAGCTTATTTTGTTCTAATACCCTTTTCACCTAATTTGGGTCACCCCATTTTGATTTTGTTTGGTTTTCTTTAGCTTTTGATAGGAAATCTGAGTGGATTGAAGTGTTGGACTTGTACCTCAAATCTCTTAGATGTGACAGAAACAACATGGCAGTTGATTGAGACACTTGGTGCAGAGCTAAAAGACTTTCTAGAAACTTCTTGAATTAGTTTGTCTAAACATTGTTATCCATTCAGACTATCTGGTTTGCATGCTTAGGCCGTATGTGAGATTCAGAGCTGTGAAATGCAGAAATGCTTTGTTCTTCCTGTGATAATATGGGACATGGGACTACCTGCTGTGTAATTTAAGTGAATTTAAGCCTTCTAGCTTGCTTCTTCCTCGGTTGCTTAAACATCAATTACATATTTGTTTTGCTTGTTTTGTGCCTATGGTTTGCAATAGTTCAGTCTCCAGAGGACAGCCTGCTACAGCCTAAATTAAATTGCTGGGCTCTAGATAGGCGTATCGGGGAAGAAAGATACATGCCTAGGAGGTAGATTACGTGATCCTATCTGCCATAGTACTTCTCTGGACAGGCTGTATAGGTTGTTCTTCTGAATGTCTTGACTGGATTTGTTCACAATGCCATTTCGCAGCTGCTGCAAAATGTTTTATCACAGAATCATAGAGTATCCTAAGTTGGAAAGGAGCCGCAAGGATCATGGAGTCCAATTCCTGGCTCTACACAGCACCACCCCAAAGCCAAACCACATGTCTGAGAGCAGTGTCCAAACTCTGCTTGAACTCCAGCTGGCTCGGTGCCGTGACCAGTACCTTGGGGAGCCTGTCCCAGTGCCCGACTACCCTCTGGGAGCAGAACCTTTCCCTAACCCCCAGCCTGACCCTCCCCATCCCAGCTCCATGCCGTTCCCTCAGGTCCTGTCGCTGTCCCCAGAGAGCAGAGCTCAGCGCCTGCCCCTCCGCTCCCCTCATGAGGGAGCTGCAGGCCGCCATGAGGCCTCCCCTCAGCCTGCTCTGCTCGGGGCTGAACAAACCAAGGGCCCTCAGCTGCTCCTCGTATGTCTTCCTCTCTGGACCCTTCACCATCTTGCTAGCCCTCCTTTGGATGCTCTCTAATAGTTTTATGTCCTTTTTATATTGTGGTGCTCAAAACTGTATGCTGTACTTGAGGTGAGGCCACACCTGTGCTGAGTTCAGTTAATGATTCCTGCAGCAGTTTCTTGTGGCACTTGCTGGTCTGAGACTGCTGAGGCTCACATCACTAATGCCCTATCTGAGGCAGATAATCAGGGCAGATGGCATTTCATTTTAAACCTTCCAGATTGTATCATGTTTTCATGATGGCACTCTTTGCATTTTGTTTCTATGTCATGGGCCTATTCAGGACTTCATTGTTAGTAGACCTGTTTCCTTTTTTTAGCTTGTCTTCTTATTAATGTTGTTTATAGTCAATTCAGCAGAAGAGTTTTCTGATCAAAAGGAGGAGGTGTTTTGTGGGTTAAGAGGTAGTTTGGTGGTGGTGTGTTTTGTGTTTGCTTTCTAACCTGTCCTCTTACTTCTTCTCTTAGGCGCAGGGACCTTTGCTCACAGCTCAGACAGTGGCAGCTGAAAGTCATAGATAATGTTAAGAGGGGTCAGCACAAGAAATCACTGGAGAAGCTGTTCCAGGGTTTCAAGCCAGCTGTGGAAGCCTGTTACTTCAACTGGGAGGAAGCTTATCCCATTCCTGGGATCACCTACAGCAGCTCTGACAAGAAGAACTCATTCTGTTGGGTAAAGGCCATCCAGCAGAGGAGCTGCCGGTTGCAGTGTGCAGAAACTGCTTGTGAGGCTGGTAGAGCCCATGGACAGGAGCCCGGGGGATCATGTCTGCAGCCTGGGGACCGGCTGCGGCCCTCTCCCCAGGAGCCAGCGGTTCGTCCAAAGGAACTCACTGGAAAGCGGAAAGTTGTGTCTGAAACGCCACAGAGGGTTCTGAGACGACTTTCAGCAGAAGGTGATAAAGCTGTGTACAAGACTGCAGTGGGCAAAGCCAAATTGCCAGTGAGCAAAGGCTTGACCAGTAAACATAGTGGGAAACGGCGCATGAGCAGTGAGGACAGCTCCCTGGAGCCAGACTTAGCAGAGATGAGCCTGGATGACAGCAGCTTGGCTCTGGGGGCAGAAGCCAGCAACACGTTTAGTTTTACAGAAAGCCCTCTGAGCAGGAGCTACAGGGATACCTTTGAGGAGGACGGCGGGGTGTACTTCTCCGAGGGACCTGAGCCAAGTGTCAGGTCCACAGCCAAGAAATCAACCAAGGATCCTGTGGGGGAAATGTGTAGTGGTGATGATGATCTGCCTTCTGCAGACGAGAATGGCGGTATGAGCCTGAAGCCAGAAGAAGTAGGAGAGAATGGTGCAGCAGGGGGAGGGGACGATGGAGAAGAGGAAGACGATTACCAGGTGTACTATCTGAATCCACAAGAGGTAGCCAAGGAAGATGATGACAAAGCTGAAGGGGGAAATGAAGAGGAGCAGGATATATTTGCTGGTATAAAGCCTCTGGAGCAGGAAAACCGGATGGAGGTGAGCTGAGTCTAGTTCAAAACATTGTTTTGTGTTGTTTTTCCATGTATTGATTACATCACGTTCTTGCCATCCTCCCAACTGTCACACTTAACCTAGTCTGTTGTTATAGCAAGTGCTTAACTATAAAGTCATCATAACCCATTATATCATAAGCTATCTACAGTCTTAATGTATTGATACCACATTTCTCTGTTTCTCTCAAGTTTGATTCCCTTTTGCTGTGCTCACTCCAAATGTGTCCAGTTTTAGCTGCTCCATCTCGCACTCCAGAACTTACACATGTACGCAAAACATGCTTGCTTTTTCCTCTAGCCATTTGGAAATGGTAGAATAATGCTCCACAGGCCAGTATTGGGTCCAGTCCTGTTCAAAATCTTCATTGATGATCTGGATGATGGGGTAGAGTGCATCCCTAGTAAATTCACAGATGACATGAAAACAGGGGTAGTGCAGGGTAAACCAGAGGATCGTGCTGCCATCCAGAGGGACCTTGAATGACTGGAGAGGTGGGCTGACAGGAATCTCACAGAATTTAGCAAGGAGAACCGCAAAATCCTGCAGCTGGGGAGGAACAACCCTGGGCACTAGTTCATGCTGGGGGCTACCCAGCTGGAAAGCAGTTTTATGAATATGGTTGAGGAGTCCTGGGGGACACCAAGTTGAACACAAGTCAGCAGTGTGCCCTTGTCACTAAGAAGACTAACAATATTCTTGGCTGCGTTTGGCAAAGTATTGCCAGCAGGTCAAGAGAGGTGATCCTTCCTCTCTCCTCAGTGTTGGTCTGGTCTGGGGACCCCACCCCCCCACAGTACAAAAGAGACCTGGACATGCTGGAAAGAGTCTAGTGGAGGGCCATGAAGATGAAGGGATTGCAGCACCTTTCCTCTGGGGAGAGGCTGAGAGAGCTGGGACTGTTCAGCCTACAGAAGAGGAGGCTCAGGAGGGATCTTATCCATGTCCATAAATACCTGAAGACAGGTGCAAAGAAGATGGAGCCAGGCTCTTTTCAGTGATGCCCAGTGCTAGGACAGGAGGCAGTGCGCATGAACTGGAACACAGGAGGTTCTGTCTAAACATCAGGAAGCACTATAGTTTGTGGGTGACTGAGTGGTGGTGCAGGTTGTCTGGAGAGGTTGGTGGAGTGTCCCTCCTTGGAGATCTTCACAACCTGCCTGGACCTGGTTCTGGGCAACCTGCTCTAGGTGTCCCCTGCTTGAGCAGGGGGCTTGGACCAGGTGACCTCCAGGGGACCTTTCCAATCTCAGCCATTCCGTGATTCTGTGAAGACTGAGCTGAAACTCATAATGAGTAAGATTGAGGCATGCCCAGCAGGAAAAAATTAAATCCAGCTATGTAAGCAGAAGTTCTCTGGAAGGCAAGAGATGATATAAATAGATGGTATCACATTTCTGTAGTAACCTCAAAATATGTTTAGGGTTTGCACCTATATAAGCAAGCAGCCAAAATGGGATGCATGGAAACAGTTATTGTCAGTCAATTTGAATTTTATTCTTTGAGTTATTCTCTGATCTCTTATAGTATTGGAGGGAAGATGGGACCTAATCATGTGAGATAAGGCTTTTTAGGTCAGCATGTAAAAGTATAGAGGTGACGACTGAGGAAGGAGTTCTCTGGGAGCACCCGCTGCTGAGGTTAATTGTGAATTATATTTGCAAAGGCTTTGAGACAAGTGGTTTGAGCAGGCTGGCTCCAGCATGGGGGAATGTGGTTTGAATATTACCATATGTTCTTTCTCACAGATCCTGTTTGCCTGCGCAGAGGCCCTGTATGCACATGGATACAGCAATGAAGCATGTCGCTTAACTGTAGAGCTTGCCAGGGACCTGTTAGCCAACCCTCCGGATCTCAAAGTGGAGCAGCCACCAACTAAGGTAGAGAGAATACTTGTCTAGTTTCAAGGGTGGAGGGTAACATAGAAGGAAGGTGTGGGATGGGTACAACACCATTCCCAGGCATTTCGCATTTACTGTGATTCCAGGCCCTTTATTGATGCTGATTTTGGGTTGAACTCCTCTGGGTGTCATTCGTGTGCCTGATCTTGATTACAAATCCCTCCTCAAACAGGGCAAAAAGAACAAAGTATCAACCAGCAAGCAGACCTGGATGGCAACCAACACCTTGTCCAAAGCTGCTTTCCTGCTGACTGTGTTGAGTGAGCGGCTGGAGTACCACAACCTGGCCTTTCGAATAGGAATGTTTGCTCTGGAGCTGCAGAGACCACCTGCTTCTACCAAGGCTCTGGAGGTACAAAACATTTTGAAAAGGCAGTATCCATAAGAAATATTGTGCTGCTTAAGTGCTTATGTTTATATGGTTCCCATTTTAACTATTGAAGTTTGGTTATGCTTTTATATGTTTCCTTAAAATTGAGTACACTGGGACAAAAGGGGGTGTTCACAAATCCCAAGCACACGTTGATCTGCCAGAAACTTGATTAGAAATATCATTTCTAATATCTATATTAGAAATATCTATCTAATATCATATCATCTGGGTTTATCTCCATTGAAAGGAAGATCAGACCTCAGTGCCAAAAGGCCTATGATTTCAACAAAGTTACAGATGTGAGAACAATAAATGAGGGCAATATCTTCTATGAATATTTTATTTCAATTGGAGCAGTTTAGTTGTTGTTATCTCAAACACATGTACGTTTCCAGTTTTATTAGCTAATCTAGGGAAGAAAAAGACATTTGTAAACTGAATTGTATGTATTTGTGTTGGTGAAGTGGTTTGAAGTGTATTCCTTAGGGTGAACTGGAGTAATTGTTTCATGTTTGAAAACTGTTGCTTTACCTGATATTTCATTTGTTGGCCTGTGAGCACGTGCACAGCGCAGGCATATTGTTTTGGACACTGCCTGATTACTGCTAGGCTTCCTGTTTAGAAAGAGAAGTGTCCAATTAAGACCTTGTCTATGTGATTTGCAGCCACCTTGCAGGATTGAGCAGTCCCTGGAGATGTGTATTATTGCTAGTAATCCACCAAGTACACTTGTTCCACTGATTATCTCTACTTCTTACAGTCTGATTAGAAGATTAAGTGTGAGATTGGCAGTCACTAGCTACCCAAGCTGTTGCAGAGAAAACAATCACTTTCACACGTTAAAAATGGAGAGAATGCAGGAATGACACAGGGTAGTGAAATGTAGTAGGTCTTCATCCTGGTGTGCTAATACACATCGATGTCACCCCATGCCATTCAGCTGCTAATCAATCCCTCGTCTCTAATGGGTGTATTACTTAACTTAGCATGCTTTTTCCTATAATTGTGAGTCATCTTTTCCGGGGACTTAGCCAAATACTTCTCCTGATGTTCCTATGAAAGCTGATGCATTTTTCTGTATGCAGCTCAAGAATGAATAATTTGAGTAAAAACAGAGGTTGTGCATAAATCTGAGGCAAGACTTGCATTAAACTTGAATGTCTGTGTTCACTGCGGAGGGAATGGTTAAGGTGGCTTGGGTGCTAAGAGCTATTGTAATTCAATAATCCAATACTATCGTTTTACTTCAACATATGCATAGGGAAGAATGGCGCTGATGACACCTTCTTCTCTTTCTTTGTGGATACTAACCAGGTGAAGCTGGCTTATCAGGAGTCTGAGATTGTAGCTCTCTTGAAGAAGATTCCCTTGGTCACTAATGAGATGAATACTATTCGAGGAAGAGCTGAAGAACTCCGAGAAGGAACATTATGTGATTATCGTCCAGTCCTGCCTCTTATGTTGGCTAGCTTTATATTTGATGTCCTGTGCACTCCAGGTACTGTCTGCATTGGTTTGAATGTGCAAAGGGAACCTTCTGAGATTCCAGGTCTTGAGAGGATTTCAAAGAGAAACTGTCTCCAGGATAAGGCAACCTAATTGTGATTCTTCCCACACTGTTGCTTGTTCTTCCTTCCATGTTGCTCTGGAGATAAGAATTCTCTCTCCTTCTGCCTACATTTGAAACTTAGCATATTTCAGCACTGTTTGTGTGCTTTTGTAAAATAGTTACAATGATTAACTTTTTCTGCTCTTATGCTGGTTATATTCAGAGGAAGATAATATGAATCTAGTATTTAAAAAAAAGAACCCAACAGTGTTGGATTACATGACTTACTTGGCATATACCTGGCTAGTTTGGAGGCTTCTGAGTTTAGAGAGAGAAAGTGTGTGTGTGTTGGGGGGGGGAACAAGGCAGTGATGTGATTCTGGAACTGATAAAAGGATTAGGAATAGGACCACTGGAAGCTCTGCAAATTCAGAGAGTTCAGAAATAGCTTTTGCCCTGAGGTCCTAGTTCTGAAAGCTGAGCATTAATTCTCTTGTCTCCTTTCAGTGGTTTCTCCTACAGGTTGTAGACCCCCAAGTCGTAATTGGAATAATGAAATGCCTGGAGATGAAGAGCTTGGTTTTGAAGCAGCTGTTGCTGCTCTTGGTAAGAATCTTTTACAATATAAGTTTTTTCCTCATCCATGTTCTGCATCCTGCCTCATTTTGGATGGTGAGAGATTATTCCAGTTTGGTACAAAAATTAAAGGTTTGCACAGTTTATCAGAACAAGATGCAGAAAAATTCTGTACATCAGATTTGAGGTGTCTTTGCAAAGCAGTAAAAAATGGAGGGGTGATATGGGACAGGAACTTGAATGTTAAAGCAGTGAGTGTAGTTTAGCTTTCTTTCTCTTTTGTTGTGGAAAAAGTATTGCCTAGGCTTTGATGGAGATGGGTAGTTTCAAAGAACAAAAGGCAATCATTTCAGAAGAGGTTAGACAAAGATGGTGAAAGACTAGCAGAAGTACTCTCAAGTATTATCATGTACTGGGTTCCTGCCTCTCATTTAGCAGCTTCAGCAACAAAGCGGTGGTTATACGTATTATGTTGATAATAGTATATGCCTGTTTTAAAGCTGCATGCAAAAGAAGGAGTAGAACGGGTTAAACAAGTCCTGTCCCTCTGTTGCCTCCTATCTGAAAGGGCAAAGATGAGTTCTGTATGGTGAGGGAATGCTGGCCTGTAACACCTGCAGAAACTGGAAAAGTTTATTTCAAGATGAAGTGGACTTACCTGGGCTCTTTTTCATGGCATATTATGATCAGGTTGCTCTGACGCTTGTAGCAAGCTGAGTATTCTGGGGACAGACAGCAGCTCCTGTTTATTCATGACCTGTTTTTGAAGTTAACAGTAGAATAGGTAAAATTCTTCTTTTGCCTGACAGTGAGGTGAATAAAATAGTCTGAGGTGTATATCTAGTGCTAAGGATGTGGTGTAGTCCCATGGGCTCACTTGTCTTTTCATCCCTCTCTTTTCTGGCCTGTAGGCATGAAGACAACTGTCAGTGAAGCAGAACATCCTCTGTTGTGTGAAGGCACCCGAAGGGAGAAAGGTGATCTGGCACTAGCCCTGATGATTACTTACAAGGATGATCAGTCTAAGCTGAAGAAGGTGAGCCTCCCTTTAAAAGGGGAGAGGGAGGTGCAGAGCAAACCATGTTTGGATTTTGATGGATTGCAGAGTTTTCCAGTAAGCATAAGTCGCTATGTCATGTACTGATGGTTTACAAGCCACGTTGTGTTTTTCTTGTCTCACTGATGCAAAATCTGACTGCACAGTGCGCATTGGCCTGGAAGAGGCACTCTTACCAAAGGCTTCTTAAGCTCCAGCTGAGGGATGCTTTCTGACTGTATTTAACGCTTTCGCTTACCTGCTAAGCAAGTCCTTTGTCCCAGGGGCTTTCCGTGTGCTCTCTGTGTGTTGTATGGGGATTGATTCTGTTTTGCTGCAGGGATGTTGCCTTGCTGAACAGTGTATCTAGCAAAACCTTTGTTTGTTAATCTCTCACCTCTTCTATTTACAAGTTCAATCCACCTGTGCCTTAATTTTCCATACAAGAGAGAGTACCGTTCTGCCCCTCCTCCCCACCCCATGCCCCAAAGGAAAAACAAAAATACCAAAAACTGCTGAAGCTTCAGGATTATTTTTTTTAATATTTTATACTCAGAAGCACTTCTACCCGGCAAGAATATGATTAATCATAGAATCATAGAATATCCTGAGTTGGAAGGGACCCTTAAGGATCATCAAGTCCAACTCTTGACACCGCACAGGTCTACCCAAGTTCAGACCATGTGACTAAGTGCACAGTCCAATCTCTTCTTAAATTCAGTCAGGCTCGGTGCAGTGACCACTTCCCTGGGGAGCCTGTTCCAGTGTGCAACCACTCTCTCTGTGAAGAACCCCTTCCTGATGTCCAGCCTAAACTTCCCCTGCCTCAGCTTAACTCCATTCCCGCGGGTCCTGTCGCTGGTGTTAATGGAGAAAAGGTCTCCTGCCTCTCGACACCCCCTTACGAGGAAGTTGTAGACTGCGATGAGGTCTCCCCTCAGCCTCCTCTTCTCCAGGCTGAACAGGCCCAGTGCCCTCAGCCGTTCCTCGTACGTCTTCCCCTCCAGGCCTTTCACCATCTTCGTAGCCCTCCTCTGGACACTCTCCAACAGTTTCATGTCCTTTTTATACTGTGGTGCCCAGAACTGCACACAGTACTCGAGGTGAGGCCGCACCAGCGCAGAGTAGAGCGGGACAATCACCTCCCTCAACCTACTAGCGATGCCGTGCTTGATGCACCCCAGGACACGGTTGGCCCTCCTGGCTGCCAGGGCACACTGCCGGCTCATATTCAACTTGTTGTCTACCACGACCCCCAGATCCCTCTCTTCTAGGCTGCTCTCCAGCGTCTCATCGCCCAGTCTGTACGTGCAGCCAGGGTTTCCCCGTCCCAGGTGCAGGACCCGGCACTTGCTCTTATTGAACTTCATGCGGTTGGCGATCGCCCAGCTCTCCAACCTATCCAGATCCCTCTGCAAGGCCTTTCCACCCTCATTCGAGTCCACAACTCCTCCAAGTTTGGTGTCATCAGCAAACTTGCTCAAAATGCCTTCTATTCCTACATCCAGATCGTTTATAAAAATATTGAAAAGTACCGGCCCTAAAATGGAGCCTTGAGGGACCCCACTGGTGACCGCCCGCCAGCCTGACGCAGCCCCATTCACCATAACCCTTTGGGCCCTGCCCGTTAGCCAATTGCTCACCCATCGTATGATGTTTTTATTTAGCTGTATGCTGGACATTTTGTCCAGTAGGATCCTATGGGAAACCGTGTCAAAAGCCTTGCTGAAGTCCAAAAAAATCACATCAGCTGGTTTCCCTTGGTCTAATGTCTTTCTGTCTCCTAAAGGAGAAGCTCTTTTGCTAGTCTTCTCTGCTATAGTGAATAACAGGGAGACTGTGATACTAAATATTAAAAATAAGTGCTCTGTCACACTCATGATGTTTATTTCATGTAGAAAGTGAACAGTAGAAACGGACAAGCCTAAAATACATGGTCATGCCTTGTTCCCCAATTCTGTAATTAATAAGGATAAGAAAGTGTTACTGTAGATTAGTGGAAAACAATTTCTCTAGTGTTTGAAAATCTAAAAAAGCTTTGCCAGTTCCTCAGTAATGGTACGATGGTGTTTTTTGGATGATGAGCACGGAATTTTAGTGACTTAAACAAGAACATATAATGACTGGCACTAAATATAGAGTCCTCTGTTCTGTCCTTGATGTGCCAGAATTACTTCTGTATTGTGAGTTTTGGATGCTTTCCAAATAAAGCCAATGGCTTTTTGAAGTGAAAAGGGGGATAATACTGAGTACAAATGAAGCATTGCTTCCTCAGCAGTGCAGGCCACATGGCTGTCAACTGTGCATAAGTGATGTTTAGTGCAAGAAGATGTTTATTCTCTTGAAAGCAGGAATCATTTTTCTCCAACCAAATGGAGTTTGTTGTCCACCTGGAAGTTGGTTTGATACTTTCCCACTATTTTGTAGTGTAATGCCTGTTCTCTTACCTGCCTGGAAAGCTCTTCTTTGTTTTTTCCTTGCTGTTAAAGATTTTAGACAAGCTCCTGGACAGAGAGAGTCAGACTCACAAGCCACAGACTCTGAGTTCCTTCTACTCCTCCAGCAAGCCTACAGTAGCAAATCAAAAATCTCCTTCCAAACATGCAGCCCAGTCCACTGCAGCTATCCAGCAGCTTCCAGGGACTTCTGTCACTCAGCAACCTGGTGTAAGCCCAGCAGTCCAGAGCAGTCCTGAGAACTTTGTGGAGAAGAGTGCACAGGGTAAGATGTGATTTATAAGGGCTATGCTATGTTCTTGTCTGTATTGAGAAGTAGTCAGAGTGACTTTATGTACTTTATGTTACCATCTGGCTGCTTGGTAGTTACTAGACTGTCATTCCTCTGTTGTTTGGCTGAATCCATTTCTGTACTCATGTAGAAATTCAAGCTAATTTTCAGGCTTTCCTATCTTGACCCAGCTGTGTAAGCCAGTTACCATGAAACTACCGTGTTTCCATCTTTTAGGTTTGTATCAGAGGTGTAGTGTTCAAAAAGTCACATACTGAGTCAGGTGCCTTCATGCAAAATAAATAACTAAGATTGCTGAAGGTCATTAGAGGAGATAAATGGGGTGTGATTTTCTTCCATCTGTGCTTGCTCTTCGTTGGCAAGCATTACATCTGTTGGAAAGTGGATGCTCTCTTAACTGTTCCCAAAAAGATCAGTTATGACTGAGGATAAATGCAATAAGGTTAGGGTTGCTGGAGCATTTTTCTTGTAAAACTTTGTCCACAATTGCAGCAAATTTTCCAAATCTTGATTTAAGCTTAAGTGTTCTTGGCCTGGTATCTGATGAAATGCTTAATAAAGAAAGAAAATTGAGATAATCCTATTCATAAATACCACTCATTTTAAAAATGCATTACTCTTTTCATATTTATACTTCTGAAGTGACCACATCTGGTTTTAGAGATGCAGAAACAAACCATAATGTTTACCATGTCACTGTCCTGTTTATGCAGAGAGCTCTCAGAGGCCCCCCTGTGAGCCAGCTGGTGAGTCTGCTGTCCTGAAGCAAGAGGGAAAGGTGCCCAGTCGTCTGGCCCTTGGAAACCGAGGTGGATACAACGGGAGATGCTGGGGTTCACCTGTTAGACAGAAGAAGAAACACACAGGTAGGAACTGACAATTCGTACAGCATCTAGTGCCGTGCTAGGCATTGCTCTGGGGTTTCAGTTGTTCCCTTGCTACTTCATTCCACTTTTCAGCCTTTCCTGTACTACAGGATTGTCTCTGAGATGTTTGGTACGGCAGAACAGGTTTTGATCCATAGATTTCCTCCCCACCTTTTTCTGAATTGCAGTTTACCATGTGCATACTTTTCTCACAGCAGCTGTACTCCGGGTGATAGATAAGGTATCTGGAACAGAATGTTTGTTGGGCTCTGGGAGCAGAGCACTGTCCTCCTGTGTACAGAAACAAATTCAGAGGAGTTGCTGCCTCTCACACTCCTCTTCAGAAGGGTGTAAGTTAGAGGCTAGAGGATATGAAAAATCTTTGTATAAATTCTGCAGCAGGGTACCTGTAGAACCTAACTTTGTATGTATATTTGTTTCTTGTTGTTATACTCTGCCATAAAGCTTGGCAGATGGAGTGAGGGGCTGGGACGATGCGAAGGAGGAAATAAACACATTGTTCTTGGACTGTTCTGCTTTTTAGTCCAAGAACTGTAAAACGTCAGTGCTATCTGTGGCCAAACTGGCTGATTTAATCTCTTTTAGTTTGCAAAGTTAAATGCTCACTGACATGACTGATCTTAGTTGGGACTGTAGGTGATGTGGGTAGAAGTTTACCTGCTGACTGTACTGTGTTTGTTCTGGTGTTGTAGGCATGGCTAGCATTGACAGCAGCGCTCCTGAAACCACCTCCGACAGTTCTCCAACGCTCAGTCGGCGACCACTACGTGGGGGGTGGGCAACAACATCGTGGGGCAGAGGACAGGACAGTGACAGTATCAGCAGTTCTTCGAGTGATTCGCTGGGATCTTCCTCTTCCAGTGGCAGTAGGAGAGCCAGTGGGGGAGCCCGTGCAAAGACTGTGGAAGTTGGCAGGTAATGAGTGGTGTCACTGCACAGAATCAACCTCTAGGCCTGATGTCAGAGAACTGGCGTGTGTGCATCAGGAAGTACTTCCTTGGGAGAGTTTGCTTTGTCTCCTCTGGACCCTAAAATAGGAACTCTGCACCCAAGTTAGTGAACTTGGAATATTGTTGCTATCTGAAAGTTTCCTCTGTGCCTTTCCCCTAGGTATAAAGGGAGGCGGCTGGAGAGCCATGCTCCTCATGTTCCAAACCAGCCGTCAGAGGCAGCTGCTCACTTCTACTTTGAATTGGCCAAGACAGTCCTCATCAAAGCTGGTGGAAACAGCAGTACCTCCATCTTCACCCACCCTTCCTCCAGTGGTGGGCACCAGGGACCACACCGCAACCTTCACCTCTGCGCCTTTGAGATCGGGCTGTATGCGCTAGGGCTGCACAACTTCGTGTCCCCCAACTGGCTTTCTCGAACTTACTCCTCCCATGTCTCCTGGATCACAGGTTACAGCAGAACTTCATCGGGAAGCTTGCTTTTGGGCAGGAAGGGGTGGGGGACGAGCTTATTCCCAAATGTGATGATGATGATGTGCTATGGGAGTTGTGTAAGCTGCTGGCACAGCTGGCAGCACAAGCTGAGCACCAGCGATTTACATACACAGTGTTTTGCTTCAGTCCTCCGAGCCACAGACCTTTCTCAGAAGGTTTTTGGAAAGGGAGGTACACAGACTGGTTTTAACCTATCCTTTGGGGGTCTGCCAAAGAGAAAGATATTTGTCAAGTTTGAGTGTGCTCTTTGGCTGTGTTCAGCATTTCACTTTCCTCCTCCCTGTTTGTACCCAGACCTACTGCCTGCTTTCTACCCACATGGTTTCCAGAGCCTGAAAAACACACCTTTGAAAATTCATGTTTTCCTGACATGACAGAAATAGAGCAAGAGTCCAGGCTGTGGTTTCTGGGTACTAAAATCAACTATAGCAAGTTCCTCTCACTGTTTGAAATGCATCTTTAGTTTAACTTTGATTATGGCACCCTCACTTTCTGCTGGCTTATCAAGAGCTCTTCCCTGCCCTGCGTTTTGGGAGGAAGAGCCTACATTTGACTTGAAGTGTGAGAAGAGTCACTGGGCTCTGTTGCTGCTACTGAAGGAAGTAATGAGTGCATCTCCTTTTGAGGGAGAGCTGGCAGGAATTTTGTTGGGTACGGTCAGTAGTGTGAGAGTCTTCTCTTGTACTCTTAGGGCAGGCTATGGAGATTGGTAGCGCAGCCTTGAACATCTTGGTGGAGTGTTGGGATGGACATCTGACCCCCCCAGAGGTGGCATCGTTGGCAGACAGAGCCTCGCGGGCCAGAGACTCCAACATGGTGCGGGCGGCTGCTGAACTGGCGCTCAGCTGCCTGCCCCATGCCCACGCCCTGAACCCAAATGAGATCCAGAGGGCTCTGGTGCAGTGCAAGGAACAGGTGAGCATCGCGTCGGGGCTGCCTAGCACAAGCTGACTGCCAGCATCAGGGACGTACTGTTACTTGGGGGCTTGGCCCCTCTCTGCTACTGGATAATCCTAGTCTTATTTCTGTGGGTTTGTCTTAATAAATAGCTGAGGTTATTCTGCTGCATAGTTGTGATCTAGCTGCTCCCCTTAGCATCAGTCATTTTAGAGTGCCTTGTACTTCTCTCTGCTTGTAGTTTTGCCCTCTGTTTCTGGGTTTGCATTCTTCACTTCACCTCTGGTTTTGCTTTTTTCTCACCACCCTCAGGACAATCTGATGCTGGAAAAGGCCTGCATGGCAGTAGAAGAGGCAGCGAAGGGAGGTGGCGTGTACCCAGAAGTCCTCTTTGAAGTAGCGCACCAGTGGTACTGGCTGTATGAACAGACTGTCGGTGGGACCCCGGCCCAGAGAGAAGGCGCCACGGGCTGCAGCGCCAGCGGTGCACGGGCTGCCTCCGAAACAACACGAGGGTTGACAGACAACCGGGTGACCACTGAGCCGACCACTGTAACAGTAGCAGCTGCAGTGACTGCAGCAGCAACGGTCATGCCAGTGATCTCTGTGGGGTCAACCATGTACCAGCAGCACACAATGGCAGGACCGGCGATGGCGCACACACACACGCAGGGCCTCCACCCCTACACCACCCTTCAGACTCACATTCCCTGTAATCCCCAGTATATCGGACACACTATCCAGCACATGCCGCGTCCAGCTGTCTTCCCAGTGCCTGGCTCAGCATACCCACAGGTGAGTTTTGCCTGTAGCTTGTTTATTTACAGTAATTTTGTGTGACTGCTGCAAGAAGTATCTGTGGCTGGGGAGAGTGTGGGGCAGGACCTGCTGTGGCTTGAGATCTGGCTTCTGTGCTCACTTACTTGCTGATTTGTGATACCTATTTAGACTTCCCAGCTTGGCTTTTGAGGTGATAAGGAGCCTTCTGTGGGCGCGTGTAATGTCTCAGGAAAAAGCAAAAGATAACATATCACTAGTTTTTAATTTTAATTGCCCTATAGTTTCTCAGAATATGCAAGGCACTTGACAGAAAGTTTGTCATCTTGACACTACATAGAAACTACAGAGGGAAAATTAAAAAAAGTTATTTTAACCTCTGCCTATTTTTGAAAGTTCTTGGAATGTGTTTGTGGAAAGATTAGATTTAAATGGAGGAAGAGCAAGCAGATGTAATAGTCATGTGGTGCAAGTTAGTTACTGTGCTGCTTACTGAGCTTCCTCCTCCTTGTACGATTGGATTTCCCATGCTCTGGGTTTTGTGTGGGGGCATCATGTTTTGAACTTCTAAATGGTCAAATAGAGTAGGCATGACTGTTGCTCATCTTCTTTTTTAGGGTGTCCATCCAGCGTTCATAGGAGCTCAATACCCTTACTCGGTAACAACGCCATCACTGGCAGCTACAGCAGTGTCATTCCCTGGTGTGCCAGTCCCATCCATGACGCAGATTGCGGTGCATCCCTATCACAGCGAGACGGGACTGTCACTGTCTTCCAATGTAGCGAGTAAGTGTTACAGCCCTGGACTGGGCGTAGCATAGGAGGTACAGCCTCACAGCTGTACCCCAGCCACGTCCTGCTCCTCACCAACATTGGTTGGTTGGCACCAGAGTTATTGCTCTGAGAAGTTCTGAACAAATCCACCCCAGCCTAAAGATGCGCATGCTCAGGGGTACTGGTTCATTATGGGGCCTGATTCAGCTAGTGGAGCTTTAATTTCTGTGTAGATACATTTCCAGTACTGAGCTCTCTGTTTGGAGGTGTCCTGGCCCTTCTGACCTCTAACTTGCTAGAGCTTTAGCCCTCTTTGTTATTTTTTTCCCCCTCAGCAGCCTCTCCTCAAGACAAGGTGAGCATAGATGATCTTGAGCAGTGGTTCCTTTGGATCAGACGAACAGGCAGTAGCATTAATAGGTGTCTTTCATGCCCTGAGGAATTTGAGGCAGCCGGTACCTGAAACGTGGAACCTCTGTAGAGAGGACAGATGTTTTGGCAGTCATGGCAATGGCAGTCTGAACGACTGCTCACACGTTGTGTTGGGGCTTGAGTGGTGGTGGAGATCATCAGGCAGTGAGCAGCACTGGAACAGCATATGTTGACTGAGTTGTGGACGTGTTCTCATTGCCACGGGGTTCTGCACTAGCAAGTTGTGGTTGGACCCAGGCTCTGTTATGCCCTAACTGCAGTGGCTATGATGTGTCTGTTTATGAATTTGTTTATCTATCAGTGTGTTGCAACTCACTAGGTTCTGGAAACTTGGCATGTGGGAAAACACTTAAGAGATGTGCTGGCCTCCTTCATATCCAGATTATCAGGAGAAAGGGGATTCCTTTTCAGTTACTTTTAAGTGCGCTATCTTTAATTTCAATGCCAAAAGACACCGCAAAAGGAAATACAAGAGTCCTGAAGGCCTCAGGATATAAAGAGTATCTTTTGCTGACAGCCTTAGTCCTAGGCTGATGCTGCGACTCTTAGCAATGAGAAGCCATTTCTGTAAGAGTTATGAATCTTCTAGAAGTGTTAACTAATCCTAGAGCACTTACACTAACAAAAGAATAAAACAACCCCACCCTTCCCACTTGCCATTGTTTATGGTTTTCAGAAACTTGTTTTCAGTTCTTAAAATACGGTTTTGCTGTTCCTGGAGTACATAGGCACATGGTGATGCTCAGGCTCTGGCAACAGTTCAGCTTAGCTCATTCTTGTGGGTTTTTCTCCTCGGCCAGACGTCAAATGCAGCGTGGATTTTGCCCCACTTTGTGGATTGTTTGGCACTGTGTGTTTGCTTGGCTGAGGAGGTCAGACAGATCTGTCCTGGGAGGCACATTGTTCTCAGTTATTCAGCTGTTCACTAGTAAACATTAAAAAAAATGTTGGAGGGGTCAGGGGAAGAGAGAAATCAGAATTTGGAGCATTGCCCAAATGTGTAGTAGCACCACATGAGAACTACCACTACCATGGTGTAATAGTATCACAGAGAACCTGTGAAATACAAGTGGCAATGTGCACCCACCTAATAGCATCTCTGCTCTGAAATGCTCAAGAAAACCTTGTTTTTCCTTCTCCATGCCTTTCTTGAGAGAAAGATTAACTTGAGTCCCTTGTCAGAATACAGCTTACTGGCTCAGTATTAGCTGCTGTCTATACAAGCTTGTGTAGTACAATGTGTAATGGGTTTTCCTGTGATTTCCCTTGAATTTGCCCATATTAGTTCACTGTCTGAACGTGACAGAACCTTCTCAAGTTCCCTTGCAGTTTTTACTGTAGATAACTGCTGCCAGTGTATGCAACAGCTGTTCTTTACAAGGTTTGATTGGAAGCTAGCCTCCAGTAATGTTCTTCCCACATAGTATCTGGATGGAGTCATAGCTGACTTAAACAGGAGTGGAAGAACTTTGCAATGTTAGACTTTCTTTGAGAGACTTAATACTGTTCTGGCTCAGGGATTTTCCTCAGCAGTTTCACATCAGATGTAGATGTGCATGTGTGTGTTTCCGTAGACAAGAAATCAGAACCAAACATCATTTAGTAATAGCAAAGGCCTTGGAGTCAATACCTCTATTTACATGTAAAACATGGATGATATGCACGTCCATGGTATATTGCAGAAGAGATGGGCAAGTGTGTAAATTGACCCCCTTCAGGCCCTGCTTGCAAATAAAATAGAGATATTCTTAGCCCCTTGTATTTCAGTTTTAAGTCTGTGGTTTTCAGTTGCTGTATTGTTCTGTTTAGGGGAACAGGACAGTACATTGGCAGGGGGTGGTCAGTTGAGGGAGATGACGGCCCAAGTAAACCTTCTTCTAGGCTTGGTGGTGGGTCCTAATGCTGCTGTTTTGCTCTCTTCAGTAGGAAGTGTCCATGCAGGATCAACGTTCCCAGCGATTCAGGGGGCTTCCTTGACAACTCTGTCCTCACAGCCCAACTCCCTTGTTACAGGGGGTTTTCCTGCCGAGGATGAGCAGCACAGTCAGCCTGTGAGCCCTCAGGGTCTGCACTACCTCCACTCCGCATACCGAGTTGGTAAGGATGGCCAAGTGGGTTTCTATGGCCCCGTCAGAGGGATTCAGGGCAGGGCTGCAGGTTTTCACTCTTGTTTGGTAATTCGCTACTGCACCTGTTGGGGGCGATGGCATCCTAGCTACCTGGGGAAAGCCAGTTTATAAGGGAGGCATAGCAATCCTTCCTCCTTTGCTATGAAGGTTGAAAAGTTGCTGCTGAGAGCTATGAGAGTAGAAGAGAAAGCTCAGTGGGTTAGAACGGGGAAGAGTCTTGCCTCTCAGCTGGTGTATTCTAAAGGAGTCTGGAGGGCGTTCTGAGGATGTGGTTGTGGAAGTTGTGACAGTGTGAAACAGTGGAGTTCAGTTCCTGCTGCTCACAGATGGTGCAGGCACACCTCTAGCTTAACACCAGTTGAGTCTTCAGAGGCACAGAGGGATGTGACCTGTGCCTCTCCAACTAGGTTGTTGAAGACTGACACGGAGCGTGGGGATGTAATGGTGTTCTCACAGCCACACTGGTTGTGAGGAAACTGTCTCTGCCTTACAGTGTCGCTGGTACAGGGCTGTCAGTCAGTTGTGGGGTTTGTCATTGAGCGTAGACTGCAGGGAGCTACTCAGATACGGTCACAGTCCAACCCAGCAGGTACTTGGGGAGGGAGGAGGAAGCCTCCTAGGATAAGCAAAGCCAGCGCAGGACAGCAAAAGAAGTGAAACAGCAAGAAAATGGAAGAAAAACTGCCTGGATGTTGCCTGAGTTTTTTTTTTGAAAGCTAGAGAAGGAAGTACTGAGTCAGAAGGAAGTCTGAGTAAGAAAGGGGTGCAGATGTCATGGGAAGCATCATAGCAGTAAGTAGTAAGCCATAAAAGGCATTTAATAGCCCAAGTAACAGAATAGGGGATGGGGGAAGAGGATCTGGAAGATCAAGACAGGCTTTTGCATTACATAGCACCTGCTGGTATTTTAAAGCTGTTTAAATGGGAGAGTTTGTGTGAGGAACTGTAACAGAATGAGTGAAAAGTTTGCAGATTGATGCTACTGCAGCTCCCTGTTGGCCTGTTGTCTTTGCAGCTAAGTAGTTTGATTTGAGTAGCCTCTCTGAGCAAATCTGTTGCTCTCCGGACAACTTTTGTAGTGCAGCCTTTGGGGCTGGACCCTGCTGTAGATCCCAGTGGAGCGTCTCTTGGCAGCTCTGTGAGCTGTGATGGCTGTGCATGTTCCCAGCCTGGAGCAGACCCAGCTGCTTCCTTTGGTGACAGTCTCCAAGATGGGCCTTCTGTTTCTCTGTGGACTTTTTGCAGCCAGGGAATTTTATGCTGGAGAAGGGCAGGCCAATGAGGTGGTGTTGCAGTGAGTGAAGTGCTAGACTAAGTCTTACAGGGCAGAAGTGCTGCTTGACTCTGGCTGCCCCTCTCTCACAGGGATGCTGGCTCTGGAGATGCTTGGCCGAAGAGCTCACAACGACCATCCCAACAACTTCTCCCGCAGCCCACCCTACACGGAGGATGTAAAATGGCTCCTTGGGTTAGCTGCAAAGTTAGGTAAGGCTCAGAGCAGTACTTCAGCAGAAATCCACTTCTTGGGATTTGGACCATGGGGGGAAAAAAGCTCTCCTAAGAGTGGAACTTCAAAGACTGGGTGAGCCTGCTGTCTGATTCCATTTCTGAGGGTTTCAGAAGATCCTTGCTGCTCTTTCACCCAGGCAGTCTTCCCTTTTTTGGGTTCTGTAGGCTTGCTATTGAATTTTGAGGCACTGGATGCATGGGGTTGGATGGGGCTCAGAACTTCCATTCTGTAACAATAACCTTTTCTTTTCCCTTTCCGCTATCTCAGAGGTATTCTTTTCTTCTTTGTGTGCATTTATGCCTTCTGTGAAGACCTTTTATAGGAGAAGATGCTTAACCCACCAAACATTTGGGTTTTCCTTTCCTTTTTTGGGGGGATTTGTTTTACTTACACTTTTATCTTGGATCTTTTTTTTTTTTCTTTTTTTTTTCCTTCTTACGTTCTTAATTCTTTCATCAGCACTAAGAACTTAAAAGCAACTCTACAAACAGCCTGCTTAGTGGCATGACTGCTGCTGCTGCTGCAAGGGAGCTCCACTGCAGACAGCAGTGGGGAAGCTTGAATCTCCTTCCAGCATCCACAAGACTTGGGTGCTGGTGCTGCAGGTGCTTCCTAGATGGGAGGCTGGAAGAGATAGGAGGAGGTGCAGTGCATTCTTTTCTCTGTAGTTACCTTGCCACACCAGTTTTCTTTCATATCTCTTTTTAAAGACAGGTCAGCTGGGAATATCAGTGACTGAGGGGTACTTGGTCTCTACTCAGACCTGATGGATGCATCAGAATAATCTCTTATCCCCATGAGTTTGCTAGACTCTTCCCTAAGCCTGCTGGGAGGATACATTACACTGAGAAGAAGGTGTTCCAAGTCCAGGTTCTTGCTGGGAAGTGCATGATTTTTTGAGTGTCTCTCACCTTAACACCGTTGTTCTGACCTCTCCTTCCTGTGCAGGTGTAAACTACGTGCATCAGTTTTGTGTTGGTGCAGCCAAAGGGGTGCTGAGCCCTTTCGTGCTGCAGGAGATCATCATGGAAGCTCTACAGCGGCTCAACCCTGCCCATGTGCACAACCACCTGCGCACCCCAGCCTTCCACCAGCTGGTGCAGAGGTGCCAGCAGGCCTACTTGCAGGTAATCTGTGGTCTGTCTTCCTGCCCTGCAAAGCTGCCTGCCCTGCAGGAGCTGTCCGTGTGTGCACATGCAGAGAGGGGAAGGGGCCTTGGTTACTGGTAGCTGAACTGGTGCGCTGCCTGATGCATGCCTCGCCCTCAGCAGGGACTGCAGCGGGCACAGCTTGCCTGTGTGGAGGCTGCATACAGAGGGCCACACTGCTGATTCTTCTAAGGCCACTCACCACACTGGATGGAGTGGTTTTACGTTCCCTGTCCTCCTTCTTTCTCACTCCAAGAGCTACACAGGTCTTTTAACTTTTTCCTTGCTTTGTTTTCAAGACACCTATCCAACTCTTTCTAGCCTTTTTATTCTTTCCTCTTTTGTAGTCTGTCTTCACGACATCACAAAGCCCTGGCTGGCTGGTGTGCCAGTGCTGGCATGAATAGGGGAAGTAGCTTGGTCACCTACCAGTACAGATGAGATAGCTCAGGTTTTACAAGTTTTTTACTAGGATAAATGTGTTTCCATGAGCCAGCTGCCTGTTCCTTAAAACGGTGTAAACAGGACACCCTCCATACACCCTTTTCTCTGAATAAGCGACCATAAGGGTGGTTCTGTAGACATGCTGTCCAGGTTTGGTTAGCTGTCCTATCACCTGGCTGGTATTTCTGGCAATGACAGCTTCTTCACTTGAGCTGTTTTACTGAGCTCCATTAGGGAAACAGATTTCTCAAAGGCTGGACTGGCAATTTTGGAGCCTGAGTTGATAAACTGATGGAAGTAGCAGGTGACGACAGAGTGCTGGCCCTAGAGGTATTCTGTAGCAACTTAGTGCAAACCTCACTCTTGCCATACCCCTCAGTGCAGATGATGTCCAGTGACTGTGCCGGGTCCCCACATGTAACCTGCAGAACGAACAGTGTGAGGGCTGGGTGCTGCTGGGCAATGGAGCAGAGCTTTAGCTGACCCTTTTGCTCTGTACTACGCCACCAAATGGTGCTCATGAAGAAGAGAGTGCCTGCTGATGCTGTGTGGTGCATTTGGTACTCTGAGGTCAGCAGCTGCCTTGGCCACGTTAGGATGTAAGATACAACACTACTGTCTGTTGAGCTAACTCTCCTCTCTGTCAGAGCCTCTGAGTCTCGGGACCTCTCGCAGGGTAACGTGAGCGCGTGACGTATCACCTTTGGAGCTCTTGAGTCCTGCTAAGAATGTCACCAGCTTGCGGGTGGTGAGCAAATACCTTAAGGCTTTTTCCCTGTTCCCATCCAGTACATCCATCACCGGCTGATCCATCTCATTCCAGCTGACTACGATGACTTTGTGAATGCCATCCGCAGCGCCAGAAGCGCCTTCTGCCTGACTCCCGTGGGCATGATGCAGTTTAATGATATTCTCCAGAACCTAAAGCGCAGCAAGCAGACAAAGGAGCTGTGGCAAAGGGTGTCTCTGGAAATGACCACCTTCTCACCATGACAGCAGGCGGAGCTCCACGGACACACAACCCTTTGCCCTGCATAGTTGTAGTTCCATTTACACCATCCTTCCTTCTGGTGTCTTTTTTATTTTAGTTTTAACTTGTTGGAAACCACTGATTTGATGTATTTATACCATAACATTCCTCTCCAGCACTGTTGCGTGTTGGCGCTCTGCTTTGCTCGCTCTTCCTCCACCTTCCCAGTGGGTTGCAGGCTTCAGAGGCATCAGGTAATGAGAAGGAAGTCGAGCTGGCTGCCCTGTGGTGTAGTCACTGCTTTTTTCCCTGAGCCCCTGGAGGCTGTCCTGCGAGCAGTCTGCAGTGTGATTACGCACGTGTTTGAGGGGTGGGGGAGTCTGTCTTAAATATTTATTTTGGCATTTATAAATATGTAAACTTTTTTTTTTGTTTTTGTATGGGCTTCTCTTACTCCACACACCATCTCCTGTTGGGAGAGGCTGGGACTGCCGTGCACAGCCAGTGCTCCCTCCATTCCTTTCAGCACCTCCTGCTGAGAGAAGCTGAGACTGGAGTAGCAGGGCCGGGGCCACCTCTGCAGCTTTCTGCAGCAGCTGCTGCTGGCAGAGGCTGGAGCTGGGGCAGTCAAAGTCCAAGACTGCCCTGAGCTGCCTGGAGGCTGCCAGAAGTGCTCAGGCTCTTTCTCAAGAGTGTCCCTCACTGGGCACTCCTGGCTCTTAGGACGTTTTGATCCTGGTCGTTCGGAGTTGTACAATCGTGTTTCTTTTGGCTGGGGTATTACTCTCCTGTAATCAGTTTCTTATCCCTTGTCTCTTCTCGTTTCCTGATTAAACACTCGTTTTCTTAGACTGACTCTCTCTTCTCTCTGCTGTGATGTTGACAGCGATGGAACTGGCCAGCTGTGTGTCAGTGGGAGCTCCTGTGAGCTGCTAGCTAGCTGTCTTGCCTTGGGAAATAGCAGCCAGCACGAGGCAGGTGGCCAGAGTCAAAAGTTTCTTGCCTGGTACTGCTCTGAGAATGACGTGTCTCTGCAGAGGCTGAGGTACGTGCTGACTGGGTGGTGAGGGGCGTGAGCGGAGCTGGTGGCCTGGGGCATCCCGTGCAGCGTCTACTCTTCTGCCAGCCTCTGGGTTCCTCTTCCAGTGCGGACAGCAGCAATACCGTGTGGTGACGGCAGCTCTGTATTTCCAAAACCTTATGCAAAACAGTAGCTGCTCGCACTTGGTGTAATTGATAAGGACTAGTGGTGTGCTTCCATGAGTTTTAAGAGGTATTTGGTGGACTATCTCAGAGATGCAGTAGGGACAGTGTTGCAGAAAGTTAATTTTAGAAAGCTTTTATTTTTGTGCCAAGGAAATTTAAAAGGCTACTGCCGTCTGTAAGCATACAAGCACAGAAATTTCAGGGTTTTTTAAATTGGTAATCAGAGAATTGATGGATGTTAAGAATCTTAATGTCTCACTGGTAATATATTTTTGCTTCTTACTTGGATTTAAGCAACGGCAATAGGGAGCTTTTAGTTTCTGCAAGCTAAAAATGTATGCCTGTGTGATCTTTTCAATGATGCTCTTAAGAAAGTTAACTAAATAGGGCAAAGCAGATGAACAGGCTCCTTTGGTTTTCTTCCTTTACAACACAGGCCAGCAAGAGTAATCAAGGTTGTGCTTTTGATTGTACAACTATTTAAGTATCTCCTTAGAGCCCTTTGTATACCTCCATAAGGTGTTCTGCTGTCTAGTTACATGCTAATTATAAATGCTGATGCTTGTAAGAATGTGTTAAATTTTGTGTTTTTCAAACTAATTCTGTGTTGGTTGTGAGTTGTCTGTTATTGAGCAAAAGTCCAAGCTTTTGAAAGGACAGACACCCCCATCTCTGGAAGGTCAAGGTTCCTGGAGCACTTTCTCTGGTTCTTATATGTTCAGAACTGGGAAAGTAGTTTGGAGAAAAAATGAGTTTTCTAATAAAGTCTAATCTTTTCCTTTCCACTACACTTAGACCCTGAACGGGCAAGTTTTCAGACTCTTGCAATTAAAATACATCAGGAGCATGAGAACATTGTCACCAGTATCTTCGGTTTGAGGAAATACAGTGGAGCTGCTTACAGTGAGGTTAGAATGGAATATATAGGGAAGTGTACTTGCTCGCTTTTTGTGTAGTCCCCATAAAGTGTGTAAGAGAAAACAAACAGCAATACCCATTTTCTTTTACTGTGCTCGAAACTTTCTCTTTGATTGTTTTACCTGCTCTAGTCCTTATACAGAGATTGCGCTGCTTCCATTTGACAGACCCTGTCAGAGTTGTCTTCCAGCAGCTGCAGAGCCCATGCAGGAAGAGCCAGGGAATCTCACCTCAGACTGACATCGACCAAACAAGCAGCTCAGTGGTATGAGCCACAGGTCAGTAGTTTCAGAAGTTTCCAGTCTTTTCTCAGGAAAAAAGAGAGTACACACAAGCAGCTGTGAGAAAGAGGAGCTGTGTGGCGATGCTGCCTTCTCATTTAGTCACATCTGTCTCAACACACTCCACCCTGGGTCTCTGGAGCTATTTATCTTGTTTCTGAGCTGTATCCTATGGAAATGTAGCTGAGCAAGGACAGGAAAACAGTGAGATAGGAGATGATGTTTTCTTTTTCCTGCCTTGTGGTGGGTAGACTTGAAGTAATTTTCCCTTATATGAGATTAAGTGAGCCCTGGTGGCCCCAGATTTGTTAATTTACCATTAAGCTAGAAAAATTAATTCCCAGTGCAATTTTGTTATCTTGGTCACTATTCCAGGTGTGGGGAAAGTACTTAGGCTCAGAAATTCTGAAGATACTTCAGCAGAAAACCTGTGAAAGAGCAGAGGTCACAGCCACCTCAAATTCCCTCTGACTTCAGTTAACCATTGTTTTTTCATGTTGAGTACGTGTTCTCTAGGGTCCAAACCCTCACCAGCAACACATGTGCTCAGTGCAGGTTAGACTATCTGCCAGGCAGCTGCCTACTCTAGAGTTCTTCCAGTGTAGAAATGTCCTTTATGTAGCTGAGAAGCTGTTTTGTGTTTTTTTTGGGGGGGGATTGGCTACTGCTACTTCTCAGGCTTGGCAACAAATGCTGAATTTAGTCAGCATTAATAGTGACAGGTATTTGTCCCCACTTACGTGAAGATGGATGAAATTCTGTGACAGGTGACCTTGCAATGGGTTAATGTCTTGTTTGCTGAAGTCTAATTCGTGGTCCATTCCTTGAAGGTAGGCGGAATTAGGTCTTTAGATTGTCTGTCTTCCTTTGTCCTCTGTTTATGATGACTTTTTCTTCTTTGCCAGATTTATTTTTCTCATGTGACCATAGGAAATACTTTTTCTCTCCCCTTCCCTGAAGAAGTTATTATCCATTTAGTGTCTTTTCCCCTTACCTATATGTGGTCTTGTCCTTAAAAATAAAGCTGTATCTAGGACAATACCAGATCTAGACCTTAATCATTTGATCCCTGCATAATTTCTGAGTCTTTAGGGGGTAACATCTCGGCTTTATTGACTTGGTAAATGTGCCACAACTACAGCTGGACTTTGGGCTATTTGGCTTCTCAAGAAGGAATGGTGTGATGTTTTGCTCTTACACAGTGGATAAAATTGTGCTTGGTCCACATCTCTTGCTACAGATATGCCTTTTTTTCTGTATGACTCAGGTAGGTACACCAGGCTCCGTGAGAGCCTCCTTCCTGCTGTAGGGGAACATGGAGGACATACTCACCTTCAACCATCTTTCTTGCCAGTGAAAGTTTTCCCTTGGAAGCCCTTTCCAGGAATCCGAGTTAGCAGAACATTGCTTGCCTTTGGCCCGCAGTGTCTTTACAGCCAGTGAACAATCTGAGTTGGAGCTGTCATCTGATGATGTGACATGCCTAGCAGGTAGGACTAGAGTCAGCTGAAAAGCGTGTTTCTTTATATGCTTTCTTAACTCCTCTTTGGGATATGTATTCTGTGTACCCTAATTAGAGCACCATATGACGTGATTATGGTGAAATAACAAGAAAGAGGGTCTTAAATAGTTCCTTTTTGGTTTACTACCTTCCCTCTCATGCCCTAGCATAATTCAGATATGGATTTTTGAACTCCTTTCTGCTTCTTGTTCCTATTTTAAGGATACTTGAACTTGAGGCAAGGTAGGCAAGGCTCCTGTCAAGGAGTGTCATTAATCTGTGAAAACTGCAAGTGCAGTTTGGGGATATTCTGTGCTAGGGTTTCAGTTTGAGCCTATGATTGATTAAAGTGTTTTCTCAGGGCTAACTGCCAAATGCAAGCCTTGTGAGCTGTCACAAGGTAACTTCACTGCTGCGTATTGTTAATTGTTGGTACAGTAACAGTGTCTGTACTCTGTAAGCAATTGTTTTCTGTTCAATGTTGCCTGTTTGCAGTTATAGCATAGCTACTTAATACTGTACAGTCTGCACTGCACAATTACTCAATTGCTGTAAGGGGATGGTGAGCTACAAGAAGGGTAATGCATTAAAAACCTATTGTGTATAGTATGTGTACGTAGATGGCATGCAGTTTGACTGTGGAATGGTCCCTCGTAATTTCCTTTGATTTCATGCTTTACTTCACCTTGTTTAAGTCAACCAGGAGTGTATCGCTGTTAGAAATGCTGGGGCTTTAAGGGCAAAAATCGTGCAGGGCCTTAGTGTCAACACGTTGTTAAAAAACTTGTCATGCGCCTTTTTCAATACTTGACTAGACAGAATTCTGAGAACAGTCTGATTTGTGATCCTTTGTTACCAATGCAAAGTAAAGAAGCTGGTTTTCAGCCTGCTCTTGCAGTGTCAGAATTATGGATATATGGTCTGCAAGCATTTTGGAGAGACTAGACAAGTCAATAAAGTGATACGGATGAGAATGGGGAGGACTTGTGTCTTGAAAGGCAAATAGCCTTTACAGTCAACAGTAGTTTGAGGAGGTTAATAAATTATTTGTACATATTCCACAACAGTATTATAGATGAAAGTGTCAGGCGTGCTTTGTTGTACCAAAACCAACTTGTAAAGTGCTTTTCAGTGATAAGAGTTAGTTCTTAAACTTAACTCTAAATGTTTACTCTTTTTTTTTTTAATTCCACAAGCCATTACTAACAGGGGGACAGAACCAAACAAGAGTTAAAGCCCAAATAACCGGAGGGACGGTACCACTACTCACTCTGTTGCCTACTGAGTGAATGGATTTTTTCTTCCTAGCGTGAGGCAGCCTGCTGTAAGCACTTGTGTTTGTTAGATTACAGTGACTTGGTGGCCTACTCACAGGTGCACAGTGAGTCAGCAAAGGGATGAACGACCAGCTTCATTTGGCACGTTCAGGTCAGTTTGTCACTAATTTTCTTGCTCTGTTGTTATTGCTACAGCAAAATGACCAGTAAGGAACCAAAGGAGCCTCTTAGTCAACTGTGCATTTGAGACCACTGAAAAGCAACAGGACCAGCTTATTTGTTCAAGATGCTTGTTAGATTAATGTAACTTCAGATCAATGTTTCTTTCTGATTTCCAGTATCTGTAGGCTTCTGCCAGGATTATGCCTTTGTGGTGCTGTCATCCATTTAAAAAAAAAAAAGGCAATTTTCAGGGATCAGATTGTATGTAGAATTGAGCCATGCTACCTACATAGAAATTCAGGACCTTTAAAAGTTTTTTTTACTCTTTAATTGGAGGCTCATACCAGTTGTCAGCATTGCCCTGTGTTTCCTGTACTGAATAAAAAGCAGTCTATTACTAAGTATCTTTCTGATTGAATTCCAGAGGTCGTGAGTGAGTAAAAGTTTCAACTTAATGTTGCTGAGCATTCTTTGCTAAGGTTAAAAAAAATAAATAAATAAAAGTTTTCTTAGCATTTGTTTTGCCCATTCTCACCTGCCATGCACATTTCCAGTTCTGAAGTGATGTTATCCTGCTACTATTTTAAAGTCACTGACCTTTCTGATGGCTCAATTTCCTATGCATCAGACAAAAAAAATACATTACAAAACAATTTTCAGGTAATGTTCTGTGATTAACATTATCCTTGTCTTGAAAGCTGACTACTTACCATGAAATTTTCCTTACTGAACAGGGAGTTAAGATAAGGTTTATTTAGTACTTACTTCCACTGTTAAAATGAGTTGTGAGGGTAAGTGACTGTGTCAGTACCTAGTAATCAGCGTATCTCACTGGAAAAGACTTCTGTTGGCTTTTTGAAATTAGACCTTCTGCTATTGTAAGAGCTTCTTTTAAAATGTGGGGGAGGCTCTTCCCACAGCTTTGAAGGGATGACTGGAAAATGGGATGCTTTTACTGCAGCGTGCTCAAAGAGGAAGTTACCAGCTTTGGGAATGACTCTTCAGCAGCTAAATCAGATAAGAACATCCTACATCTGGATCTGGCCACAGCAGGTGATTTGTTTTCCATTACTGTATGCAGTGAAGAACTAGCGTAGCATAGAAATGAAGTGATCAGTGGGAATGAGGATATAGAGCTGCCTCTTGCTGCCTTGACTGAGGGACCATCACCAGTTTAACAACCCCGACATTTAGAAAGCCCCTCATACATTTATTCTTGGTACTATTATTATTATTATTATTATTATTATTATTATTATTATTATTATTATTATTATTATTATTATTATTAATTTATTTATTTCCTATTTCTATTATCTATTTCTATTTTCTATTGAAAATTTACCACAATCTTGAGGTAAAGTATGAAGTAATTGTCTAAGTGACAACCTGTAAGGGATTAAAAGAAGGAAGATGTGCATAACACCAGCAGTAGCACAGTTCCTGGGATCCTTCTGTGTAAAAAATAATAGTAATAATAATAACAATAATAACAACAATGATAATACCTGCTCTTTTGATGCTGTATTTGTTTCTGAAGTGCCTGGTGAAGTGAGAGCTGAAAGGTGGTTTTACAATTCTGTCACTACTGTGACTACTTAAATAATACTTTCTTACCACATGGATGTAAGGTAGGTTTACCTATGGGCTGCTGGCCAAGGCCAGGCAATGGATGCATGTCTGGACAGAACGTTGACAGCAAAGCTCTGTTGCTGCAGCTGGGAGCTACTGCAGTATAGGTGGGAATAGCTCTAAAGTCATCACTAGTACAAACCAGTAGGAATGAGTCTCCAACCACAGGTTCTCTGTGCCGAGCTGGGACCTGCAACCCTATAGATGCACGTGCAGAGAAAGACATCTTTAGTACACTGTTACTGCTGCAGAAAGAGCTTACAATTGTTATTAAAACAAACACCTCCCAGATATCAGCTGTAAGAGCTGGAGTAGGTTTTTCTTTTTTTTTTTTTACTTTACCATTTTAGCAGCTGACGGTCCATGACATCACCCCAAAGCATCACAAAGAAGAAAAATAAGTAGTACATTTATTGAATCCACTTACTACTACTTCTAGCTTTTATTCAGACACTTGTGCTCAGTTTCGAGAGCCAAGAATTTCTTCATTATCATTCAATGTGAATGATGCTGTACATGATCCAGTGCAGGAAGTTGGGCTCTTCTCTCCACCAGGAGTGAGAGAGGTGTTTCTAGTCTTTCTGTCCTGTTTTTTTTTTTTTTTTTTTTTGGCTGCACAAAATAACCCTTTCCAAGGGCACATGAAATAAAATACTATATTGCATACTATATACATTTACATACAACGGTAAATGCACCATTCATTCAGAAATACACAATACCTAAGGCTCAATGGAAAAGCTTGGTTGAAGCAACTTCTCTCCCCCAACAGGAGAAAAGACGCTCACGACAGTTGTGGAAGTTCCCATGATCTGTGGTCGCATGGATCCTGCCCCCCTCACACTGCAGCAATAGTTACGGGCCATCTGTGTCCAGAAAGGGGGGGACAATGGCCCATGTGACTTCAGAAGCCCACGGCTCAGCAACAGAAAACCTGTACAACCATGACGGAGGATTTCCTCTGAGAAAAATTATCTGGCAACTGCTGGAGGAGGCACAGCACCTTAGTGTACTTACTTGACTATGTGCAGAAGTATTAATCTAAACAACGAGCCCCTTTTGGATACAGGAAACCACTTAGAACTCTAAGCTTCCCCTTTATATCTGAATAGTACTTACTCTTGACTGTTTTTTGCATTTCTCCTTGGACTGTTGGACTGCTGGGGGACTAAACAGGTGTTAGCTATCAGCATACATGGTAGAGACCCTGGAGCTGTTGAAAAGACAAAAAAGTTGCTTTTTTTTTTTTAAAGCTGATCAGACACAGGGAATTGAACAATCTGTTTCAGCCTTATTTAACAATACCTGAGCTTTGCCTCCCTTAGCTACTGTGCTCTGCTAACACAGGCCTCCAAAGTGCTCTAAAGGGGACTTACCATTCCTTCCATTACCTTCTGAAATGGCTAAAGTCCTTACAGAGAAATCTTTGCCACGTTGTAACATATGGCAACCTTTTCCCTAAGATAAGAAAATTCTGTGTCAGTATCTGCAGCTTTGCCTTATCTCCCACTGCCCATTGACCAGAGTCATTGGACATCGTATCATACCTGCAAGGCTGCAGATAAGGAGAGGCAATCTTATTTCTGTTACATCTGTCTCCAAAAAGGTGCAGTCCACAACACCCACACACAGTGGCACTGTAAGTAATAACCGTGGCCACTATCCTGGGGAGGAACAAGGTGTTCTTGTACCTTGCTGTTGCCAAACACACTGCTAGATAAAAACTGGGGTTCAAGGGACCAGATTCCCCTTTTATTAAGCTGCTCCTCTTTTCTCAGCAGCGGGCCCAATACCTTACCTCTTAAATCTTTTTTTTTTTTTTTCTGGACTCATAAGGGAAAGACATCAACCCTCCAGCTAGTGCCCATTTCATATACTGAGAAGAGTAATTTAAACATAAAATGTTAACGGCTCTCTCTCCTGCTTGAAGTAGGGCAGGCAACACAAATCCTTCCTGCAAGTAAGAGTCAGAGTGTAACACACCAATAATACCCAAGAATGAGATTTGTACTCCATGCCCCAGGGCAGTGTCAGAGGCAGCAGCCCCTCCCAATGGCAGGGAAAGGTTCCACGCACACGTTCTCTGCTACTGCTCATTTGTCCAGTTGTTCTGGCTTGACAAGAGATGGCGTCACAGCAGGTGTTGGAGCACCACACATCCCAATGGCACTGGGGACAAGGGAGTCCCCCTCAGCTCCAGCTGGAGTTCTGCAGTTCCTCCCTCAGCCAGGTTGGAAGGGGCTGTCCAAGTCTGTTCATCAGCTTGGATAATTCAATGTTGTGCTCCCGGTAGAAGTCTCTTAGGAACAACCGTGACTGTGTGGAAAAGACAAACCAAATTAGCGTAAAAGAAAATATTACCCTGAGCACGTTTCTGTCCCTGTTCCACATGTCATTTCCTACCACTGATGGTAGGAAAATCCAGGTTTGTTTGCTCGTTGTGTTTCGTGTTTCTGTATCTCTTGCCACCAATAAATTTGAGACAGTTACTCACCGAGGAATCCATATCAGGGTATTTTCTTCCTTTACTCTTTCCTAGGCATTTAGTCTTTCCTCCATCTAGCAGCTGGCACCAAAATCCTTTTGCTTCATCAAATCTGAAAAGGACACTTGTGTTTAGAAGATACAGCCACACGCTCAATTAGTAGCAGCAGAAATTAAATAACTCCACAGCTATTTTGCATTTCAATGCTTTTTTTTTTTTTGGTTTTGTGCTATTCAGTTGTTGTTCTTGTTGTTTTTAGCACTTCACTACTGTGACAAGAAAACCTTTACAACCACAATTGGTTCAGCTTTATGCAAATTTGAGAGATAACTTAGTGTTACTACATTTGTCTGTCAAGCTTTGGTGAAAAAAAATAATCAATGCTTTAATGTATATAAAATTCTTTTAAAACTTCTCTTTAGTTGAGAGGTGTTAGACGATCCCCCTGTGTGTTTGAAGCCTCAGTGCTTCTTCTCTTGCTAAAACACAGGTATAAGGCAATGCTGGGAACCATGTCAGGTCTATCCTGTCCCTCAATCAACCAAAGGTGAGCTTGAGGGTTGAACAAGTACCAAACTCTGAGGCAAGCTGACCAACACTGCTTCTTTTCTGACCCAGGGTGAAGGGGAGGGGAATTGTAACAGTCAGTATCACTACTGTAAGTAGTCCATTTACTATCATGACATGTGCTTCAGCAAGTAAGGCTTTCAAGTAATCTGGTATTTCCTTAAATGTGCACACACCCCTTTAGAAAACTCCTGTAGGAGGAGAGGGCCTGAATTGGTACTGCTATCTTTACCATTGAAGGAAGGACAACTGCAGTGTGCCTACACACACCGACACACCTACCACCCTCAGCTAGCATAGGCTGAGGTAGCAGAGAAGATGCGAAAACAGGTTTCAGCTGCAGAGAGCAATATTACATGATTCAAGATTGCCGGCAGGCTTACAGAGTTTCTACTGATATTGCTACAGTTCACCTTGAGCTAGGACTTATTTAATCTGTTCAGATTAATTGCACTTACACTGTGGACAACATCACAGTAATGGCTGAGTAACATCCTTCAACTTAGCAGCAGCAAGGTACTGCCTCTGCTAACTCTTCCTCAGACAGCTCTGGGCACCTGTCAAGTCCACGTCTTCTGTAATAATAAGCTCTTTACCTCGAAACTGTGTGATGGGTCCCTAATCTCCATCTAGGTGAACATAAGAGCAGCCTGTCACACATTTTTATCATACCTTTTTCTGCTTTCTGTCAGATTCAATGTGTAACACCAAGCATAAGGAGCTCTAGTAATTCCAGCACCTTTAGTGAAACCACAAAGACCAAATGGAAAACATCATAATTACTGCTGTGAGCAGCTTCATGCTTCTCCATGACAGTGCCAAAAAACACCCCTCCCCTTTCATTTCTGGAAAGACTAAGTGATGATTTCAGTCTAGTATCTCATGCTATCCAAACACGACCATCTGAACCTAATTTTGGGGTTTAGACATAACTTCTGAAACCTCGGCAGGTCGTGCAGTCAGAGATGACATATTCTTCCAATCAAGTTAGTATCACACGTGGCTGAGAAAGCAGCTTCCCCCAAAACAATTCCCTACCTGAGGGCCTGGGTGTAGTTGAAGAGTGGTGTAACTCCCAAGAACTTCTGGATGTTGTCCATTACAGAGGCAGGGTTGTGTCTCAGCTCCTGACCATCCACAATGAGAATCTGAAATAAAAGCAGCCACTTTAACCTCTGGCAGCTTGTGCTGAGTGACAGTTGTGAGCTTTCTGGCTCTCAGAACTGCCCTGGGCCTTCACTCACGTGAGTAAAGGCTACTGACATCTGTCTATTCCAGAGCCACATGGGGGGATGTGGCCCAATGAACCCCAATAGGCTTTGCTTAATAAACTTGTCTTTGGTCAAACTCCCCTGGAACTGAGCACTGAGGCGCAGCAGTAGCATGATTTATAGATTGTCTCATGTATCCTTTTTTAGAAGTCAACCATTAGGCTAAGTATTCTTCTGTAACCTAAGATTGCTCTCCTGTTAAATGTATGATAGACAATAATGAACACTTGTGCTAATAAATTACCTATTCCAAAGTACACAGCAGAAAAACAGTCCTGTGAGCAGGAGACCCTGACAAATAGAAAGTACAAGGACGGTGTAACAATACAAAGGTACCACCACAAAGAGCAGCCGTGCAATGTGATTTATTTCATTATTTTAAACAGTGACCACACCCG
The DNA here is from genome assembly GCF_047663525.1 of Anas platyrhynchos. Lineage (NCBI taxonomy): Eukaryota > Metazoa > Chordata > Aves > Anseriformes > Anatidae > Anas > Anas platyrhynchos. The sequence goes on along the minus strand of NC_092592.1, from coordinate 19,615,282 downwards.
TTGGTTTCACTGGCTCTATCATTCCTCACAGGAATAGTAAAGCAATGAGATTCGAGTCCAAGAATGTGACGGTACATTTATGTAGGAACAGTTGATGTTTGTCTGCTCCAGCTCCACAGACATGGAGGAAAGCAGTAACTATGAAGGAGGCAGGCTGAGCTATTGGTTAAATTCCTAATTCTCACACACAGAAGGCATGGGTGGCAGTATTGATCACGCTGTCCTGAAGGAGTTCCTACTTGCCACTTCTCCTTGCAGTGTGGCACCAGTGACTTGCTCTTTCTGCTAAATACTCCATGACAAATAGCTGGATTGCACCAGTCCTATTCTGACAGTAACCAGGGATATAGGTCTTGCTTTATTCTCCCTTCTCTCTTTTAGTCTTGGCAGATCTATCACATGCAGTTATTCTCTGCCAAAAGAGCAGCCTAAAGTGACTAATGGGCATTGTAACGCTGCTGGAGTACAGACTGTCTGAGCAGAACTGCAGTAACAGAAAGGAATTGAAAAAATATTTTCCGACTCACAATGTATTAGACAGCTTATAAATGTCTTGGGAATTTAGAGACAGAAATGGTCTGTAGTGTATATTAATTGACCTTTTGCAAATTTGTACACAAAACATAGAAACCTGACATGTCTGCAGTGAAATTTCCCCTCAGCAGACATCTAAAGACTTCACAACATGGAAAATACAAGACCAAGAGTCCAAGAGCCTCTCTTTAAAGCAAGGAAACCACAAGTGGATGAATACCCGCTGGGCCTGTAGAGGGTCCCAGGGCTGCAGGCTGCCTAGAAGAAAGGAAGGGAGTGCTGACACTGCTGTTTGTCCTGAACCTCTCAAGCCTGGGAGATCACAGAATTGCCTTGTACTCATTTATGTTTACAAATGCAGTAAAGTACAAAATTGAAGCATTCAAGTCTGATTTCTTACCAGCTCATAATAGGAAGAAGCAAGTGGTGGTTCTTGCTCCAAAAGACAAGACAGAATGTGAAATGAAAACAGAACATAAAGGGTTGGGGGTGAGGGAGTTAGGAGGAGAGAGAGGGGTTTGTTCCCAGCTCCCCAACAGTAAACCTCAAAAGGGCCCCAAGAGACCACTCCCTGCTTTGTCATCTCAGTTTCAGGCCAGCCAGCAGGGTTCATCCCGTGGGCCCAAGGGCTTTGCACGATCTCATCCAAACTCAGCAATGTCAAGGCATCATCAGTCTATTTCACCCTACTGCCAAACGTCCTACCTGCCCAGAGGGGTAGTACGTCAGCCAGCGCTCCAGGTGAGTTGAGTACCAGCCAGGGAGCAGGCATCGGCTCTGCAGGTTGCGCAGTTCCTGAGGGGCCTGGGATTTTGCAGAGATCACTTGGAAGAAGGTGTAATTGAGCGCCACAGGGTCATTGTGAGCACGCTGGTGCTGAAAAATACAAGCTGAATTAAGGAGCAGGAAAACAAAATTCTACCCTTCCTGCACCAGCTTACACACCAATGCGCACACCCTTTGTACCTGACCCTGCAGGCAGCCTGCATCACCTCCCCTGGCCTGCCTGTGGAAATGGATCCATGGTTTTCTGCCCCACTGGAACATTTGTCTCACTCTCACCCAAAGAACAGTGTAGGAAAGTTACCTGGTACCATGAGTAGGCTCGGTCAGCAGGGTTGATCAGAACTGTAATGATTTTGGCTCGAGGAAGCAGGGCTGCACCGCGTTTTGGTACCACCTCTGTGTCAAAGTAATTGGCACTCTTCTCAAACATGAAGTCTGTGCTGGCATTGGAGGGGATGGGAAAGAATTCCATGTACCTGCCGAACAGACGGGACGCTGGTGAACAGCATGGCCTGGTAAAGACAAGGCACTGCAAGCTCTAGGAGAAAGATTCTGTTCACAAAAAAGGCCAGAACCAGCCACCTGCCCTGCCACTGACCGTTTGTTTAGACCTAAATCATTTGTCTCTTTGTACCTCTGTTCATAGCTGAGACATGGGGTCAAGAACTTTGCTGTGCCTCACAGAAGCCTGTAAAATCGGTAACACAGAAACTCTAAGACATTTGAATAATGGGAAGGGAGAGGGTAAAGAGGACAAGACACTGTAAATCACTGGAAGACTGCTCTGCTGGACTTTAGGCTTAAGAACTCAGATTGTATCCTAAACATAAACGTTGCCCTCTTGCATGTGGTGCTACATTCAGCTCAAGTTGGACGGCTTCTCCAGGGGATGCACATGAAAGCCCACGCTTTCTATGCCCATCTCTCAGCTAGCAGTACTGCTCTGCAGCACAGACTCACGGGAGCTTCACTCAAGTACCAAATACCTTCTGGTATCTTTTCACCAGTCCTCTAAGTGTACAGAGAGGTCACACAAGGTCCTGCATTGCGTGGGGAAGGAAATCCCATGGCAGAAATCTGACAGCTGTCCCTCAGAGCCAGACACAGGGGAGTGGTGGCACAGTGCACCCAACTGTCATGCTTCAAGCAAGACGCACGGGCAGTATCTCTGCCCAGAAACACAGTGGCATGATAGTGCCATTGTGGCTTTGTATCTCTCTGCCAGGTGGAAACACTTTACCGTAACTGCACACTTGTACAGGTGGAGATCAGGGTATGCACGTGGCCAAAGAGACACTGCCGTCAGCGTAAGAACCCAGGAAGAACTTTTCAGTGAGCACACTGCTGTCTGTTTTACGTGTCAAAGGAGAAGAAACCTCATGACAGCAGTGGGTTCAACAAAGAATAAATTTTTAAAGCTAAATCATGCCCTCAAGTATCTCCTGGTGAACAGTTACTAAGATCACAAACTACCTGTCCTGCTCCTGGGAATAAACAGTTGGATGAGCAGGAAAACAATGTGCTGAGCAATAGCAATGAAAACAATTGGTCAGAAATGGAGAAGCTACTAACAAGTCTAAGGTGGACACAGAGACAGACTCGGGAAAAGATAACACGTGCAACTTATCACAAAAGAACTAATGTCAGGATTCTTACCAATCGATTCCTTTATGATAGTTGGGTCCATTGAAAAACTGGATCTCCTCAAAGGTGGATGGACTTGGGAAGTTACTGGTGACGGCTGGATGCAAGGTCAAGAAAAAGTGCACAGCTGTGGTGCCTGCAACAAGAACCAGTTAACGGGACCAGGGTCACACACAGTTGGCTGAATGAAAGGCTTTCTCTGCACAGAACAGTCCCAGATGGCCACGCTCCTGTTACACACAGCTAACACACCCCTCAGCACACGCAGGTTACAACAGCAGACACACCAAACACTTTGGGGCTGAGCATAGGTCAGAAGTTCAGTCCCAGACTTTAACTCATGCAGCTGGTTTAAATCACCTCCTCAGCACAGCAGCTGCCACCCATGGTGACTATATTGTGTTCTTGTCATGGCTGGGCTACTCCCATCCTTTTTTTCCCTGTTAGCACAGCCACACTGTCACGTGGCAGAACCCAGACCTGCTAAACAGACGTGACCTGGGCACTGCAGGACAACACCACACACTTGGGAAGGAGATGTACTAGAGGCATTATTTTCCTCAGATGAGAATTCAGCCGGACGTACAGCTCGGCCTGCCTCTGCTGTGGATGTTTCCCTTAACCCAGCCTAGCCTGACAACCCGGCTCTGCACCCCGCTGTCGGGCTCCAGCAGGTCAGTATATCGTATGCCAGGGGAAGGTTTTCTTACTGTGCCACTGCAAGCAGCCTGGGCCACGACATAGGACCCGCACTGCACACACACCAGCAGAGCTTCACAGCGACACCGGCAGGAGACAGTAGTTTGGCTGGGAGAGCTTCCTGCCACAGGCAGGATCACCATTTGCTGCGCATGACTGGTGGCTGCTGTTTCAATGCACTACAGAGAAAGCCAAGGTTTGAAAACCTGGCTTTGGGTGAAGAGATCTTGCTGTCTTCAGACTAGAAGGGAGTCCTCAGGACAGTACGTACAGCTGCCAACCACGATGCCACAGCAGTTAAGAGCTGGTGACAGAGGTCAGACAAAAGAGGATCTCAGCCTCCTACTGGCAGTGACATGGAGCATGCAGTGCGCACAGAGATCTGTCGCAATAAAAGCACTAGGGGACATTCATCGTAACCTTTGCTAAGCGTGTGTTTAGTCCTGCTGACAGCTTGTGTCTTGTGAAAATCTAAGAAAGGTCATGGTTTCTCTGAGCTCGTGGGGAAAAGCCAAAACACAGCTCTGCAGGTAGGGCTTCTTCCTGCAAATCAGGACTGATCTGAGGAAACTGCCAACATGCAAAGTGACAGACTTGCCAGATTTAATTTAGACCAAATCTGACATTCTCTGAAATATCCTCTGTGGTCATTTGGCAGCTTGCACAAAGGGCAGCCATACAGATCTACAACAGAGATCCTTCCAGCTCTCCTCTCTAGAGGAATGAGATGAAAGTTGCAATCTACTTTTTAGATAAATTAGAAAGATAAACATTACCAGTTTTCTGAGGTCCCACGATGAGGAACTTGGGGAGTCGATCACATGTTTTCTCTTTGGACCAGATATCCTTGTGCCTCTTATCATCGCAGGGATTCTGCAGCATAAGAGATGGGATTAAGCATTACCACAGGAGCAAATGGAAAGGGGAGGAAAAGCTGCCAGGCCAGTCCTCCAGGGAAGATGCTATTAGCATATGAAGAACACTTCACAGCCACACTGCTGCTCTGCCAGGCATCAAGAAGAATTAGAGAAAACAGGAGGGAACATTTTCAAACTCCAAAGTGATACAGGAGCCAAAGTCCCCCTGAGAGTGTTAACCACAGGTCTTGCCCTACGCAGCCACACTGGGTGGGGCCCCCCCGATAGTACAGCTCAGCATCTGTGGAATTCTGGCAGACAGACAACTCTATCACCCTCAGCTAATTTCATCTGCTCATTACCATGCAGAGAGCTGCTGTGCTGGGATAAAATGGAATAAACATGTTTTTATTTAATGAACATGAATTCTGCGGTGTGAAATTACTTTACGATTAATCACATTAACATGCCTGCAAGCTTTTCCAGCAACAAACAGGGCTCCTTTCCTCATACACTTAACATTTCACAGCGCCTTGCTCTAATATAAGCCCTTTCATGATCCAAACTTCCACCAACCTCCTTCCAGTCACCTCTGACAGCCATCCTTGCCTCCAAGCTCACACTGTGACTGCGGCCTACCACCCCTGGTCCCCCATCCCTTCCACTTTGCGATTTGCCCCCTGCAGCCTGAAGCCACAAAGGTTAAACCTAACGACTTCATGCATTACCACGCTGTGCTCTGCAGCAGCAGTCTCTCTGCTGTAAGTGTGGGACACACCTCTTGGAAAACCACTAAGAGCGGTTAAAACTGCCTTCTCACCTGCCACAAGGGATTCTTCTCCTGGGGAAAGATTTCGAAGTACTTTTTTGCAAGTTGGACAGGGGGCAGTGTTTGCAGGCGAAGATTGGTCCAGCACTGCACAAACTTGACCAGGCTCTCAAAGGTGTACAGTCCCAGGCGGTCATTCCCATAGTTAGACAGGTGGGTCATGAAGATGCTGATCTGAAAAGAAGGAGGACATGGGATGCTGCTAAAGCAGGTAATGGTGCTGTTTCCTCCTGGCTTGTTTGTGCTGCCAGGAAGAGGCCGTTCGCACCTCAGGCTGCCCTGCCTGTCTGGGCTGACAAACAGCACTGCACCGCTGAAAAATTAAATATATTTTGTGTTTGCAAGGCAGCAGAAACTCAGGACGGAAGGAGGGACACGCACCTCTCAGTAACCTCTGGGAGTGGCGGCAGAGGTAAGCTCTGCCTGTGAGTCCCGAACAGTTTCAAAAGCCCCTTCAGGTGGCTCTGGGACATATTGGGGAACAGGCAGTGACTCTCTCTAGACAAAAACAGGAGCTTCCCCTTCTCTCTCCAAGGCACTGCCAGGGCAGCTGTAGCTGCAGCATCTGCTCCAACCAGCAGGGCAGCCGCTGGGAGCGGGGCAGCATGCTGCACACCAGGGCACAGGACAAGTTTTCACAGGAGTTATTGCAGGCCTGCAGCCTGTGCCTAGGGGAATGCAGTGGATTTCTGTCAATTCAACCCAGCAGCGCTTTGCCAGAAACGAGGCTAGAACCACACCAAGGCTAGAAGTCAGCAAAACAAAAGCAGCACGTTAAGGCCAATGGAAGAATGACTTATGTGTGACAGAGCCCTCCGCATCCAGTGCCTGCTGCTGCAGGGAGGGGAGGGGACCTCAGTAATGGCACTGCTCAATCCTGGTGAGGCCAGCAGCCAACAAGAGGCTGTGTTGGCAGGGGGCAGGAATGGCCTTCCTTCTCCTAGTAGGGAAGAGCAAAAGGAGGAGGGGGGAGACAGATGGGTTTGGATGAAGAGGTTTGCTGGCACTCAGGAGGTCTGAATTCAGTTTTCTGCCCAGTGTCACCACGGGCTGTTACCAGTGCATCTCAGCTGGAGCTGCTGAGCGATAGTACCTCTGTGACTGACCATCCCCAAGACACTGGAAATTAATTTAATCCTGTCCATGAAGGGATCACACATCAGGGTCTTTGCATATGCAACAGCAAATAGTGGTGGCACTCTGGGACACGCAGAAACTGAATGGAGTTAGAGAGTTAGCACATTTGTCTGCCTGTGAATTTTTCACTTCTGGTTTCCTACCAAGCTGACAGGGGCCCTGCTAGACAGGCTGTGGCACCCACACTTCAAAGAGCAGCGTGCACTTGGTGCTGTTGTGCAAAAAGGATGTGCTCAGTTCGACACAGCAAAGCACAGAAAGATCTGGGCTGTAGTATGGAGCACACTGGAAGGCAAAAGGATGCGTCTCCTGTTGTCTTTTTCCCATTTTTGAGAGACACCAGGAGGTGGTGTGATAGCAAAGGGTGCCTCATCCCCTGACATACTGGTGGAACATTTAGAGGAAAGGTTTGCTGCACGAAGTGCCTGACCCACTGCCATAATCCAAGCACTGCAGCAGGGAGGACACAGAGCACCATCAGGAACACTTTCAAGGTTTGCAGAATAAAAAGCTTGCATGGGACCAAGGTTAGCCACTATGTCTCAAGACTAATTGCATTCAGTAAGATCTTCATGCCATCTGTGTCTCACATAAGTAATGCTATCATCTGCAGACAGTCTCAAGCAACGTGGCTCACAAGACAAGACCAACCAAAGAGACATTTCCCCAAGTGTGCAGCCACGTCCTGCGATACCTGTACACTGGTAGCCAAGGCCAGGCAGCTTGCTGTGCCTTGCCACAGCTATGGCTACCAAAACAGCTCTGTGCGTTCCTTCTGGTATAACCTACATTCACAATGGCATGCTTTTCTTTCTTTCACGCTGAGAAAAATTCAGAGGAAATGGCACAGAGAGCCTCAAATACAGAAAACAGGAGGGTAAGAGCATCCTTACAATACATAAAAGAAGCAGCTGTGGGCACAGCATTAACCTGCTGGGTGTGCAGTATGAGCAAAAGCCTTTGTGAGGATGATCAGAAAGACGCCCTTTGCTTCTGGGAAAGAGACTGGGCACAAGGCAGCCCATCCACCGAACAACAACCATTCTTTTTACTGACACCAGACCGTATTCACTAGTCAGAAGATCAAACATCATCTGTTTGCACTGTGGAGTTAATTACATGCACACAGGCTTGGAGACTCCTGCATGTGTATATCCACTCAAAGAGAGCTGGAAGCACCAGAAAGGACTGAAAGAGACTGGTCCAAGTTTGCCATGGATCACTGCTGGGGCCGTGGGGTTAGCCAGCTTTCTATCAAGTCCGTGAGATGGCTCTATCAGTGAGGGAAGGAATGTGAGGGCCTGAGTCACTGTGCAAACACAAGCAATGAAGAGGAGCTTAGAGCACGAACCTCCACTGCTGACAGAGAGAGAAATGCTCCGCTGCCAAAAGGAAACGGAAATGTAAACATGGAAAACACAAGAAGGTGTCTGAAAGAATTTTAAAAGTCACCCTGAAGAGCCAACAGTAACTCTGACAAATAAAGCTAATCCTGCACCAGAGCACAATCTTTCCAAACTTTTACGATCATGGATCACTGCCAGCTGCCTCGATCATCATATGCTTATCAGCAAAGTTTACCAGGTAGCTCTAGAAACTATGTTTCTACAAATTCCTTGGCACAGCCTCCTAGACCAGCAATGACCTCTTCATTAGTCTGGTAACTGGTTTTCCAAGAGAGACCTATGTCTCTTAAGTTTCACAGTGGTTATTTCTGCAGGCATTCTTTAAGATCTGACTATTATAGTGGGACAAGGTAGAATAAACCCTACATATGGAAACAGCAATCCAGAAAAGCAGGGGTTACAGAGAACAGATCAGTTTCTTTCTATCCGACCAATGATGTCAAAGATCACTCAATATGCACAGCCAAGATTAGGTTTTGCCTTACGACAGACTTTTATTAAGGAGGTTTTATTAACGAGGCGGATTTAATTGTTGTATGTAAAGCTCGCAATTTTGTCTCTGGTGATGGGGACTGAAGGTTGGCTTCCAGAACGGGAAGTATAAACCCCTACGGTTTTGTGGCTAGGCTGTAGTAGACTCATACTTCCACAGATCATATACCAGGCCAGAGATGGTATCATTCAGAGAAACGCAGGGCCTGTCTGTGAACTACAACCTGCGTGTGATGCACCCAGAATGTACTGCAAGGGCTTTTTCACTATCAGGGGTCTAGCATTAGAGAGGGACTGAGCTGTAGGGAAAAAATAAATAAATAAATAAATTAAAATTAAAATTAAAATTAAGCTCATTACGGGACAAAGTTTGACTTCTGATTCACTGAGCTTCTGCAGCCCCAACCAAAGGTGACTAAAGCCACACATTCAACTCTGCAACCAGAGCCACTGATGTTACGTGACAAATCCCACAAAACAAGTACTCAGTGGCTGTGACCAGGGTGCGCACCTAGTCAGAAAGAACGTACTTTCTCTCAGATCTGCTTGCATGGTTTCTTACCCAAACTTGGTCAGCACTAGTGGAAAAGATACATAAAGGAGAAGAAAGAAGGTAGAAATTTGGAAGTTCCAAGAAAAACCATCAGGAATGGCTAGAGAGTTAGACATTCTAACATCACGATCTGAATCTGTCAGGGCGATGCCCATTCAGAAGACGAGATGACAATAGGTGCCAAATCAGATTTAATTAGAAACAAACTCAGGTGAAGAATAGAAAGTTACTGTATATATGATCAATCAAAAGGAGCAGCAAGTTTTCCTACTGCAGCCAGTAAGTGAGGGATTGCAATCTATGGTTGGAGAGGGCTATGAAGCTTCATCTCCTAATTCTATCCATTCAGCATTTTTTAAAAATGGCTTTTTTTTTTTTTTTTTTGTCTCTTGACACCTAGCACATGTTCCCAGCTTCAACGGGAAGTGAGAAATGCATGTGATTAGCCATCTGTGACTGAGAATTGGGAAGTGGCTGCAGTGTGTTGGGGTTACTACAGTAGTTTGGTGGTTTGATGGAAATGATTAGTATTAAAGGGGAAAGAGAAACAACTGCGTCAGACCCAGATCTCCCAAAACTGCCTTAGGGTGACAGCTACATCACAAAAAACAGCATCCAGAAATTGCTTCAATATACATTATGAAAGAAAGCGGAGAACATCCCATGACAAAAGCCCAGAGAAAGCATTTGTTCTGAACAAAAGACACCAAGGCACATCTCACCTCTGATTCATGAAGGTGCAGCGCCCTAGGTAACACCCACTCCATGTTGGGCCATGCTCACCACATCACCCTGGCTAGCTTCTATCTGAGGAGCGTTGTGCTTGTTGATGCCCAATACTGATGTTTCCTTGGCAGTGTGCAAAGCAAAGCAGTCTTAAGTAGCAAGTGCTTCCTTGGCCCTCTTTTTCACATCTCTTTACCCTCACGTTGGAGATACCCACAATGCAATAAGTTATTACACTGAATCCCCCAGAGGATTCAGTCCTTTCCCATATGTGCATTAACTGAGACACCCTTTCAGATGAGCTTACCGGGTTCAGGAGGACTGTCAGGAAGAGTTCACCACCACGAATGCTCTTGTCCAACTCCTTCGAGCCACCAGGATATTCATTATAGAAGATAGTGTGAGTAAAAAGACCGCAGGTCTGTCGAGGCAAAACCTGACAGAGAAAAAGAAAACGAGACTAGATGCAGATGCAGCAGAAATCCATGAATGTGTCAAAGCATCCCTCAATAGATCAATACAAAGAGTAAGGGATATAAGTAGCATAGGTTCAGCGGACTCTGATATTTCTTCCAGCCATTTACTCATCACAGTGCAAACGAGTCAGTTGAACCTCAATTTAGTCTCGTTGTGCTTCATTGTGCTCTCCGTTCAGTACTGACCTCTGAATTGCACTGATATACAAAAAACTGGCTTTAGCCAAGTTCCTTCACTTCACTCCATGATTTTGGAAACACGGGTGATACTGAGATTCATGTGTGTGGTGTAGGTTATCAGGAGAGTGTTCCTCAGGCAGGAATTCTGCCCTGCCCAGGAGCCCATGGGCTCCGCTTCCCCAGCTGTGCTCACCATGATTCCATTATGGATGAATCCACGCCGGTACCGGGCAGGTCGCAGGTGTGGGTATTCCTCTGTGCTCGTTACCTGGATGCTCCAAACAGATTTCCACGCCTCATAGAGTTGTGTGTGGACAGGATAAACCCCAGAATGATGTGGAGCTACAGCATAGCCCAAGTCTGTGGGAATCCCATGCTCCTGAAAGCAGAATATGCAACTTGATCATTCAATATTGAACTATCCTTACTAGGGGTCATACTTAGCAACAGCCTTCAAGTTGGAGCAAAGGGACAGAGTAGTAAGAAATCTCTCTGAATTAGGAAACATGAAACGCTTCTTGTACTTCTTGCATTATACATCTATAGAAATAGGAAGGGTGATTCCATATCAACAAGGACATTCAGCACTTGGAACAGCTGCTGCAAGAACAATCTTGTAGCTTGCACGTGTGATAAGTCAGATTAATTCAAAGCCTCAGGTCAGGCTCCTTGGTTACTGAAGACAAACTAATCAATGCTGTTAAGTGACACAACTCACTCCCACAATGCCTAGACCTAAGTCACTAGAGGAGGAAATCAAAATTTCCTTAACTGTTATAGAAGGAAAGGAAGACAACAGCTGGGATCTGCCCTGAAGACAGCAATTCGAAGAGAAGCAGGCATGAAGTAAGAGGCTGCTCAGGCTGAAGATATTGGGCCTGAAGCTATACTAAAATTACAGGAAATATCTGAATTTCATGGTTTTTAATTCCACTATGTAGTTCTGGTAACAATATGAATGATGACAGCTCTGCCCTCATGGTGTACAATAAAACCAGAGCCCCTAAATGAAGCAACAGCCTTCCTTTCCCACTCGTAGCCTGTTTTATGTTAAATACGTATAATTGTGTTCTGCGCTTTGTCTCTCTTTGCAAGAGACTGCAATGTTACTTAAGCATGAATAGAAGGAGACTAAATTGTTTCTATAATGCTGCAACTGTGCTCTGAATTCAGGATCATTCCAACTCTGCATGTGTCATGGGAACATGAGACAGCAGCCTGCTATTCCCAAGGGGATTACCATCAACAGAACCAAACTAGGGGTGAAAAGGACGTATCTTTTCAGAGAAACATGTACACTACATTCAACTCCGTGCTGTAAGCACAAAGCAGGCATTGTCTCAGCAATGCAGGATGTTCAAGGTTTCCCCCCTCCTCTGCCAAAACCCATGGAGTTTCCCCTGGACTTCCTAGATAAGTAACTCCCTCCAGCGCTGTCTGGGGAGGCCAGAGCCAGGCCTGGTAGCACACAGAGAATTTTATGCTACCATGTAGGTGACTTTGTACAAAGCCACTGTGCACAAGGATGGAACAGGAAATGCTTTCTCACTGCCAGGGTTTATACATTAATTGGATTTGGATGGTAATGCTACAACAAGTTCACACCTCAGCAAACCAGAGCCTTGGGATTTGCACCCTGGAATGTGGCGGAGCTGCCTGGAGCCATGCAGGTGCCAGGAAACACTTCCCACTGCACAGGCAGGCATGCGAATTCTATTTCTTGCCTGAAGACAGCAGGAGGCATGCACCTATTTAAATTTTCAGGGCAGGCTTTTTTAAATGCAGCTGTGTTACTAGGCTAGTATTTGTGTTCAGCAGGGTCTGAGCAGCTACTCCGTGGGAAGAATACTTTAGGATTAGTACTATAAAGGAGATAAAATGTGATGCCCCTTACCACAGCAAACTGTTTGTTGAGCTTCATCTGCTCAGCCAGCACAGTGACGTTGTGGAAAAGGTGAGGCTGCATGTGACTCCACATGTGAGGGAACCACCAGAACTCCTTCCTGTGCTTGAGCAGCATGTCATCCCCTTCATCTTCCTCATCTGTACCTACAAGGAGCAGAAAGGAAGCGTAAAAACACAAAGCAGAAGAGGGGCTCTGTGTTTCTAAGCAGTAGCTAATCCCCTGCAATGCTGAGTCGCTCCAACAGAGAATCAAGATTTAATGTGTTACACACACACATACGGGGAGCAAGGCAAGGAGCTGCCAAAAGCTGCAAGTGCTAGTAGAGATGCATCAAATCCGTCAAGAGCCACTAGAGAGCCACATGGGAATGTGCCCCATACATTGCCATAGCACCATGCAGCAACTGCAAACATCTGGGCTGTACAGAGGTGTGGGGACAACGAGGTGCCAGGAGCTTGCTTACCTGTGTGGTAGAATTTCCCTGAGAAGCCCAGGTTGAAGGTGAAATTTGGGACTAAAGTTCTCAGCTTATTCTGGGTGCTCAGCAAAGCCTGTTTGGATTAAAGGAAAAAGAAATGGTCATACTCAGTTGTTCTGTAACACTCCTCTGTGCTCTGCTGGTGCCCAGTTCAGCCTGAAGTATCAGAGGGGATGGAGCTAAGGCACTGCTATCTGTGGGTTGGAGCAGGGTAACCCAGGGTTCCACATACACAGCCCCTCCGTGAGGTACCACCTTGCCTGACTGAATGCTGCCACTTTAAAACCACAGCCACATACATCCCCCACTCACGCTCTCCACCTCACTGTAAAGGACCCAGAGTGTCTGTGCTAAGGCAAAGGGACAAAAATCTCACCTCCATGGAACAGGCCTTAAATCTTCCCAGGCTCAACCTCAACGCTCCCTTCCTCTCCCTTCTGGGCTGGGACCTTGCTATTGAACCCATGACAGAGAGGTATCCCTGGCTCTGTGTCCCTTGAAAGTGCCAAAATCCTTTTACAGCAGTAAAGTTTCCTGGATTCTGGACAGAAAGCCTGGGGGAGCTGACATTCACAGTCATGTCATCTCCTGCAGGTTCTCTCTTGCTCACTTGTGTCTGCTTTAAACGTCTGAGGTAATTGTTACAGCCAAAGGGAAGGAGCCCTGTGCCCCAACCCCAAGGTCTAGCGCACAGAGTAAGACAGCAGACAGACTTGACAGAAAAAAAGCAGCTCAGTGTGCAAGAAGGACACAAACTAATTCCAGCCAAATTTCTCCTGTTCTAAAAGAGTAAAAAGTGCAGCCCTGAAATGCATGCTCTGCTACTACCCGTGTGCTTTGGGGAAACTGTCCCTGGTGGAGCTCCCTACGGGAGCAGTTCTTAATCAAACAGGGACCTGGCAGGAGCGCTGCTGGCAGGTGCCAGAGGCGGTCCCGTCCCAGACAGTTACTTACATGTTAATAGCTTTTCTAGAAAAGCAGCGGTTGCACCAAGGTGATGACTTCTCAACAGCAGATTTGGGCTAAATGCAAACATACAAGCAACTTGGCACACAACACTGCAGAAAGCATCCAGACTGCACAGAGATGGGCACATCTTCCTTCAGAGGTGTCCCTCCTTTATGGGGCACAAAGGAGCACAGCGGCACTGCCTGCACACAGCTCACGCCCTCTCTGAGGGCCTGAAGTAACCAAGCTTCCACACCTTTCCCTAGAAGCACTTAATCACTTCTTCCACCTCTCCACACAAACCAGATGCAGCCTGGGACAAACTTGTAGCAAAGATCCCCACTCCTACATGAACACACACCTACCACATCCTCATCCCAGTTCCCACCCTGGAGTGGTATTTAAGGGACAGATGGCACATGACATCTCCAGTACCCACCACACGCGCATGTGAGGCTTTAAAAGGTGGCCCGCCAGCAGCACTGCTGGCTGAAGCCTTCCTTGCTGCACAAGATCCAAAACAAGCAATGGGAAGCCGAGTTCCCCTCCCGTAAGGCTTGGGGACTCAACCCCAGACCAGGGAGCACAGTTTAAGAGCTGTGCACCTCTCTGCAAAGAAGCCAGCAGGGTGACAATACCACTCCTGGCGTAGGACCAGCACTTGGAACACATCGCCCAGTACCTTCAGCAGGAAAATGCCCCCAGAGCTGTCCCAGGCACATCCCATTCCTCAAGCTCGGGCAGGGAGGTGGAGGGAGGAAAGACAGCAGCTAAGAGGCTTAGCATTCCTCTGCATGGAGGGAGATTTAAAGCCTGGCTGGGGTTACCATGACGACACATCTGACAGTAAATCCCAAAAAGCTGTGCTCTGGCAGGCAGCAATCCTTTGTGTTCGGAGAGGGACCCAGGGAGAGCCTGCAGAGTCCTGCCCTCCTGGCAGGTGTGAGTGGTGTGCCATCCCTGCATGGGTACTGCTCCTTCTCATGGCCACAGCCATGGGGTGGCACAGCTCATGTCTGAATAAATGTCTTTCCCCTGCATGGGATAGAAGAGACAAAGGTGCCAAGCAAAATATTTGGAAATTCCTTCCAAAAAATGATGCATTCACCATCCCCTAGCATATGGGAACATGTGAGTAGTATGGTGAGACAAGGCAGCTGTGGGAACGGGCTAGGAAGATGGCACTTCTCTCTTCTGACACCTCTGCACTCTGCTTTTCTATAAGGAAGGATGAATATGATCCTACTAATAATATCTTCCAGGTGACTCAAGTGGCATTTCATTTATAGCCATAACGTGCCCTGAGATTCTTAAGTGAAAGGCAATCAAGGAATGTGGAGTACGTTATGCAGTAAGATATAAAATAACTAGCCAGCTGCAAACAGATCTTCATATTTAAGACATTTGGTACTGGACACAGAACTAATAGTTTAGTTGTCCCCCATCTCTGAAAAGGTAAGTTTCTTACCCTAGAAAACCAACCTCCCAACCCCTCCAAGTATTTCTCTTTTCTAACTATCTTCCCTCCCCAAAATCCTTCTCCTTCCAAGAGGTATGTGTGTCCACCTACAAGCCCTTCCCTGTCTCAGCTCCCTGCTAGAAACAGAGGAAGGCTCACCCCAGGAGGAAAACATGGGGTCTCCAGGAGATTCTCAGAAAAGTGCTGCCCATCAGAGCTCATAAGTCCACGGCCACCAAGGCCAGGCTGACTTCCCACTTGTCACATCCCATCAGAGTCTATCAGCTGCCATCAGTAATACAGGGCTCAGCTTTAAGTAACTCTGCTATGAAATTTTTATCTTCCAAGAGTGTTTGCAGTGATTTTAGCTGCTTCATACCAACCCTGAATATTACCTCCCCTATCTCAGATCTCTCTAGAAAGCAGCAAAAGAAAAGTGGGAAACAAGGATGAAAGGTAGATCCTGGGGACCCTGAGGATACTGTGAGTTTAGGAAAACAGTAAATGGACAAATGAACAGGATAAAAAATGGAATAAAAAAACTAAGTGCTTTGACATGCCCTTCTCAACTGCTCATGCAAAGTATACTAGGAACGTGTTGCAGAAACACCTTTTCCATACGAACTGCCCTTATGGACAGCAGAACATTCTCAAAAGATTTCAAAACAGATTCTCAGTTTTTCTGCAGTTTTCTCACTGCCTGGCAGTAGCACTGGCACAGCTCAAAACAGTGCTGTCAAAGAGATTACCACCAGAGAGGCAAAAAATCATCTACTTAATTTTCTTTCCTCAAACCTAATGCAGACCAGGAATGATCATAAAAGCCAGAAGCTTTTCCATTAGAAACAGCTAAGTCTTTGTTGGCCGGTTCCATGGAGGTTTGGTAAATTCTGAGGATTACGATTTTACAAGAGACCCAATGTGGAATAATTGATAAGAGAAGGTATTTTCCAGGATTTTTTTTTTGTTGTTGTTAATTACGTGCAGCTCAATCCCTGTTAAAGCTTACAAGGAAAAAATATTTTCCTTGTGCAACTCCCAACCGCTTCACTTAACTGAGGAGTGCAAGTTCTTGCTGCAGCCCTTCGGCAGAAACAGGAACTCAAGGGGTTATCATCTTTAAACTAAAAGCAAACACGATTCCTTTTTTTCTTTTGAAAGATAAAAAGCTAACCAGCCCTCCTTTAAGCATCACAAATGAAAACATTGCTCCTCTCACTGAGGACAGCTACCACAGGCATGCATTTGATCAAATTATATTTAGCATTTTCTTTTAATAGTCATTTTGTCTGGGAAGCTCTTTGGATGCGGGCCTGCATACGGCAAACAGGCTCATTGGGATAGCAGAGTCAATTTTAAACCTTCACGCAACCTCCAATCTTCTAACCACTGCTACCCTGACCACTGTAATCTAAGCTTTAAGATAAGGAGCTGTGTGTTGAGATAGCAGCCCTGAAACACAGCTTTCATATAAAAGGCCAAAGAAAATGCCAGCTGTTTTGTCACCATTATATTCCCTGCTCTCCCCACAGCAAGAGACTATCAACAAATCCATGTAGTTATTTCTCGCTTTTAAAAACTAAAAATTCATTAACCTCTCGTGGCTCTGCAATCAGAGAGCTTCTTTTAAATGGATAAATCTGGGCTTTATCTGCTTTGCCCGAGATTCACTGCTTACTGATCACAGATTATTCCTCCATTTCACCCCGTTAAAACCCAAACAAAGCATCTTTTGGAATTATCTTGTCTGGGTTTGTTTTTAAAATCACTAGAATAGCCTTTGTCCCAAAGAGCTGTGGCCAACTATCTCCTGTTTTCTCACACTGGTCTGTAACCCACACAAACACCACGGAGGTGGGAATCTCTGCAAGTCTGGGCGAGAGGGTGCAAGATAAGATTGTGATCCTTCAAAAAATGTGCTTTCAGAGCATTTTAACATCTCAAAACACAAGGGCACTGTAGTGAAATTAAGGAAATGGTAGCATTTCCTTTAAAGGAGTATTACATCCAACCGTTCAATTTTTCTATACCTGCTTGTTTGGGAACACAGAGTTATGGTCAAAGGTGGTCGTAAAGGATCGTTAAAGAATGAAGCAAGTAAAACAGTCAATGGTCTGCAATTAGAGGTGCTTCAGGTATGCAGCTTCAAATGAATTGAAAAGATAATGCTAGCTCTAAACACAATACAAAGGCTTCCTTTCCCCTAAGCTAAACTTGGGATCAGAGCCAGAACTTGGTATCTCACACCTGAAGAAAGATGAGCTGAGAAATACATCCTGCATGGGTGTGTAAAAAATGTAGAAAAACCTAAATAACAAAACAAAACAACAGAATGTACAAAAGACTCTCAGTGAGGTGTGAGTGCTCTTGGGAACACATTATGGATGTGGTTCAGTTCGAGTTAAGGGGATACACATGCAAAACATTACTTTGTTTATACCTTTGCCCCTAATGTTCTGTGCCCTTGGCTGCAAGCATACAGCGTGCTGCATTTTGAAGGTCTGGAAACACGCTGCTATCACAGCCCTGTTTGCCATCATGGCTGGTGCCAGCCATTCCCTTATGGGCTTATTTACAGGCTTCAAGCTAAGTGTATTCCATGTGTTGAAGAGGATACAGGACAGACCATCACAGGCATCCTCATCCTAAATTCAGAGATGCCAGCTACAGGTCCTACAAAGCAAAATGCTCCATTTAAACCTGAAAAAAACAGCTTGTTAGGAGTATCACATACTGTGCCTCAGCATCTTTGCAGGTTACTTCTCTGTGTCTAAGATGAGAAAAATTGTAGCAATCAACTCTTTCACTCAAACTAAACGCAACCTTGACAATCCTGGCATACCACACACATGGGGATTTTATCTGGGGCCTGTGATTTTCTGGGGATTTTACCTCTACATCAGACACTTTCATGCGAGTGCCCTCTTTTCCCACAAATATATCATCAATGTCGACAAGGAGATAGCGATCGAGCGTGAGACACAGGCGCTTGCCAGTCAAATAGGCAATGGCATCCACGAAAATCAGTTTGTGCAGCCAAAAATTGAGGTTATTGCCAAAGAGAACCCGCTGGATCCCATCGTGCAGACCCAGGTCCTGCACCACCGTGGCATGCAACGCTTTGTGGGTGGCCAGGTGGGCAATGGACTCCGAGGACTTGGTGCTGGCCAACAGCACCGGCTCGTAGGTGCTGTGGTTCGACTGGAACACGGTCCAGTCATCGCCGGGCAGGGGACCCTGCTCCACCTCATTAGCCCGGGTGACATAGAGCAGGGGAGCGCTGGGGTTGATGTGGTAGTCCCGCAGCCCCAGGTTGGAATGTAGGAAAAGGGGGAAACCCTTGAGCTGTGCACTGAGTAGGCTGTTCTCGTTGGCTTTGAAAAAGCCTATAATCCCCACTCCATACTCTACACAGTATTTGTCCAGCAGCTCTCGGTTCCAAGCGTCCAGATTCACATATTTGAGGATATTCTCATAGATAATAAGAGCATAGCGTCCCCTATCTTTGTCTGTCAGGGTGGGCATATCCCCTTTGCCAGGGGCGATCTCTGTCCTGTATTTAAACCGGCTGGATTCCAGGATGGCCACTATTTCCTGCCCCAGCTGGGAGTAAATGCTTTCCACGAAGACGAGCACCACAGGATCTGTGCGGGAGGTGTCCACAGATTTCGTAAGCCTCCAGCTGGCCTGCGGTGGGATCAGGATGCGGTGCTGGTTGCTGCAGTCACTGAAGGGCAGGGGTGGCGGCTCCTTAATTTTGGGACTGTTGGTGACGTAGTAAGCCAGGATGCACATGGAGATCAGGCTGAAGGCAATGAGCAGCAGGATCAATCTGTGGAGCTCCAGCTGTCGCACATGCCGCACTACTTTCCACAACTGAATCATGGTGAGGCGGGCTGCCCACCCCCTCCTCACACCCTGCAACCACGTCGCTCTTGAAATCTACAGTGCCGCCGTGGCAGTACCCAGCAGCAGCTTGCAAAAAAGAAAGAGCAGCTGCGGAGAGAGACAAAGCTAAAGCAAACAGCTACCAGGCTAGACTCCCAGGGATCTGCCATTTATCTCAAGTAACCATGGCCCTCAATTCCCATCGCTCTTTTGTGTGCTTCCTCCTGCTCTTCTCCTCTCACTCACGAAAGTCTTTTGGAGGAGGGAGGTTTCCTGACTCTTGTCTCCAACAGCAGATCAGTCTGTCATTCTGTGCACAAGCACTTTCAGCTCAGCCTTCCCAGGTGTCCCGTTTTCTCATTTAGCGGTTTTGCATTCACATGATGGCACCTTCTCTTTGCATCCTGCAATTTAAAAAGAAAAAGTCAATTCTCAGGATGGATTCATGGTATTTAATGTGCTTGAAATGAAATGGCAAGATCAGTAGGTGCAAACCTGTTCCCTGGGAAGTGACGCACACCTTTTGTACAGGAGCTTGGCAGAGCTGCAGAACAACCATCAGAGCCTCTGCAAGAGGCACGGGGACTCAGCACTCTTCTTGGGTGAGGTTCTCACATACCCCAGCAAACAGAGCCAGGGTATCTGGCCTTCCCCGACTCCTCTTCATGCCACTGAGCACATGATATGAACCCCTTTTATTCTAGCCTAGATTTCAAAATTAACAGAGGAGGGGAGAGCTTCACACTGTCTGTCTTGTCCTGTTCTAGCAATGATGTGTGGTTCCCTAGGCCCCCAGTATATGGATGTCCTGAACCCAGCAGGATGCTTCAAATTCCTGCCAGCGTTCCTGCCCTACAGCTCTCAATTTCCGTGGTTTCCACCCGCTCTATGAGGCTGCCTCACTTCTCCCAGGAACTCACGTTGTACCAGGGCTCTTGAAACACTCTGGGGATGCATCGTTTCCCAGGCACACAGAGGGCACAGGCTGCCCGTACACTGCCCGGCTCACCACTGCCAGCTGACCCAGCGGCAGGCGGAGAAGAAACACCTCCTGAAACCTTCCTCACCTTCTCACCCGCCACTCATGTGAAAGCTTCATGTTACAAAGCTCCCTCACCTCCTGCCTTGTGTTTATGACAGCAGACTACTTCACCATATGTTTTTATGTTTCCAGAATAAAATGTTCAACAAAGCCAACAAACACCAACCCATCTAAAATGCAAACACTACGGAAAGCGACTAGATTGACCCTTGGCTTGAAAATAAATTAAAATCACTGTGTAAGTTTCTCTCCCTTACCAAAATGTGACTACCTACAGCAGTAACACCCAGGCGTGCATTACTTGGGACACAGGCCTATTTTTGGTGAGCACCTGCTGCCCCTCCCAGAACAGGTAGGTCCGAGGGCAGCGCAAGAACACCCTGTACAAGAGGTGCTGCTCACCAAGTCAGCTGTGCCCGCAGTGAGCCCTCCGGAGCACTTTCAAACTTCTCTCAAATCTCTCTTACTCGCACACCCACACTCCTGCAGATGTGCTCCACCACATTCGGTCCCTCTAGCCACCTCCTCAGCCGGCATAGCTCCCAGAACCACGAGGCACCAGGGCAACAACAACAACAAGGAGTACTTCCAAAACAGTTCATCACCTCTTTTCCATTTCTCCCATTTCTGAGCCTTTTTATTATTATCATTCTGACAAACAAATAATATCAAAAGGCCAGTTCTTCCACGAGCTTCAGACAGACAGAAGGTTTTTTATGTCATGAGGGTTTTAACAACTAGCTCCAACAGAAAAGAAACCACTTGTGAGACAGATGCTTATTTTGTAATATGTATCACTAAACAGAAAGAAATCCTTCTGACTCAGGGAAAAGATCAGTTAACAGATGAGGCCAGAAGTCCCACTCTAAAGATTCCCAACTGACTCTTTTCCAAACCTTTGGTACAGCTTGAAGCAGAGGAAAAAACAAAACAAAACAAAACACAAAACAAGCAGATTTTATGTGAAATGATATAATATTGCTAACTTTGTGACAGGGGTGGCAAGTAGTCAGAGTACTCTTTATACAAGCCTTGTAGTGCCCATCAAGTGTTATCTATAACAACTTCTATGCTATAAGCTCAGAAGAGCAGGTACTGGCTTGCTTAGTGCATAACAAAACCTTAGCCCTGATGAGGGCTTCAGAAAAGCCGCAGTCTGTAAATATAAAATATATTACGTGCTATGTGCCACTGGATAACTTGAGACACAGCAAATCTTATTGAAGGTCACACTGCAAGGCAGCAAACGAATAAAGGTTAAAAAAATCTGCTTCCCAGACTCCAGATGGATCGAGTCTGCATCCCCAAATGGCCATCTCCAATGACAGAACTGGCTTTGAAGTCCAGCTCAGCCAGCGACAATAAGCTGTGATTTCTTCGACCCAGACAACTGATCATCTTTCAGTTTTTTCTCTACATACTGAGGCAGAATTTGGCAGGGCAGGTAGAGGTTAGACAGAAACATGTAATAAATGCTCTATCTTTTTAAGAGCTGAGTTCTGTACAAGATACCCCATATACGCAGCTCCAGGCACATCAGTTGCTATAAGAAGCGGTCTTCATTCTACTCCTGTGCAATAAATTCTTAGAAAACACCCCTCTCAGATTCCTACATACTCAATTTTGACTGAGAACACTGAGAGCTGTAAGTCAACATCTTCCTAAATAGCTCACGTCTTTTTGGTTTTGAATCCCATTATATGAAATAGAATAATCAGACTATTTTGGATTCCCAGATAGATTCCCGATCTTCACATGCATTACACAAGAAGTTGTTTTTACAGGAGAAAATAATGCAAAGAGGGACTTAAAAGCTCAGGAGCCCATGTGTTGCCTGCAATTTCCAAGCAAGTGCTTCCTGGGTGGAATTTCGAATCTAAACACCACGGTAGCAGTAAGAAAACAGAGCGTACCGATCTGCGTGGAAGCCTGGCAAAGTCCTACAGTACTTCTATGACGCTACTCTCACAGGCTGAATCTGGAAACCACTTCTCTGCTCTGGTTATACTCACTCACCTCTCCAACTTCATTTTTAGCATTGAACCGAGTCTCTGTTTTACAAAGAGCTGAAGCTTCAGATTCCTGGTTATCAGTTCAAAGATGAAAAACACAAGACAACCAGATTATTCTGTAGAATAAGGATGAAACTAGAGTTTAAGCTAGGCTGCCACACCTGCAGTGCCCAGCTGAGGGGCAAGAAGGAGAGGAAGCCCCTTTGCTGGGCACTTCTGAATCACAGCAGTGTTTTGATAACAATGACTCCATTCAAGCCTCTAGCGAAGCTCCCAAACAAGCCCCCATTTGTTACATGGGTAAGCTCGAAAAAACAAATAAAAAAAAGGCCTGTATCAGATTGCTGCTCAAGAATCTGTCAGCTCTGATCTCTTTAACAAGGCTTCACAGCCAGAGGGCATGCCAGCTGGCACAGTACGCGTTAAGCTCTTTGGGGACCACATCAGCTGGTTTAGGTTCAAAGAAAAAAAAGTAACAAAACAAAAACACCAACCAAAATTTATATTAAAAGTTAAGAGATGTCAGAAACCACCCATAAACAAAATACAAAGCCCTGAAAAATCTATACTGGAAACAAAACAAAACAAACAAACAAACAAACAAAAAAACAACATCACACTGAAAAATAATCCCTCTTAAAGGAAACAAAAATACCTGGCTCCTCTTTTGAGATCACACTCCTTGGAATCCAACACCACAAAACCTTCAGGTTTACAGATAAATTAAGGTCCTCTCCAAACGCCTTTACTGCAAGCTCGCCGGGACTGCCTGAGTGCTACCGGCAGGAGGAGGCAGTCAGAACGCACAGCGAGGAGGAAGTATTTCGTTGGTGTAAGGATGCAGGCTCAGCAGGCTCCCGTCCTACCAGAAAAGTAGCACTAGATCTGAGAGCATCAATTCCTTTGTCAGCTATCTCACAAACCACCAGCATTCAAACAAATGCCTTATAAAACTTAGATGCTCTGTTTCCTAGTGATATACAATGTTAATGTGAAACACTAACCGTTTTGTGAATTATCAGCTGCTAAACCACTTGGCAACTGATGTGATACGAATGTAAGATAATAATCGGAATTGTGTGGTTGCAGTGTCTGATCTCCAGATATTTCCAACGCCTTGAAATTATTGTGGGGATAGTACAAATGCTCAAGCCCAGTCAGCACTCAGCCAGAACCAATGAGCAGAATATATTTGGGGCTGCTGGTACACTCATGACAAGGCACATAGGAGATGGTGGATGTCATATGACACATTTACCAATAACTTCTGACATACAGCTCCCTCCTAGCTGAGCCCCAGAATGTCCTACCACCCTAAGACCCAGCATCACGAGTACATCTCCACATCTCTTTTATTACTTAGAATATAACCCAACTTTCTGAAATGCACAGTGGCAGGACCTTGTTCTTGTCTACAACAGCTCTAATTTAGAGGTCTTCTACGCTTCCTGCGAGACAGTTGTTGCTTTGGACCCCAGAGGGACTGCAGTAATTGAGTTACACAGTAATCAGAGGAGGAATCTGATTGATTTTCCATCCCATTCCATTTTAACGGTGTAATCATGACACAAAGTTCCTCATTTGCCTGCTTCCCTGTGAGACACTGCAACCTCTCCCTTGTCTGCAGCGATAGCCGTATGCCAGGCCTGCAGGTACAGCCGCGCTCTCCTGTGAATACGAAGCATCTGGTGCCATCAGCAGGGCACAGCGAGCCATGCTGCAAGCCCTCAGACGGAGGAGCGATGGCTGTATTCCATAAACTGGACTAAAAAAATATACTGGGGAAGTTACAGCCACGTTGTAATGTAATTGCCAGCCAAGCTCATATCTGGGCTCTGGGTGTGTGCTTCTGCTGGCATTCACTGCCAGTAAAACCCTGTGGTGAGGGACTGCCCAAAGAGTACCAAACTCAGATCAAAGAGGTGAGAAACACTAATGGTGCCTACCCTGCTCCGGCAGATCCACTTGGAGCCTTGAGGCAATGCTCTGCAATGCTTAGGCAAGTCCCCATGCAGGGACAGGCCTCTCCTGGTACAGACCTGTGGTAAGCAGGAAAGCTGCCAGCTGGCCAGCCGGCTTGATACCCATCAGCCTGATACGAGGAAAAGACCTGTGCAATGAAGTAGTAATTACTTTTTTTTTTTTTTAATTATCCCCAGACAGGTGTGCAACTTCGCACCTTCTACAAGAGCAACAAACTGCAGATCTGAATTAATTAAAACAAAAAAACAACCCCAAACCCACAAACAACTTCAGCCTTCAACGGTTGCTGATACTACCTACTTAACACAATTACTATGCAGCTATGTAAGTGTTCTGGTAGTGGAAGAGCCCACAGCAGGCTGAGCTTTCCACCAGCTGGCGGGATGTAACTGCTCTGCTTCTCTAACGCACCTGCTCCTATGAGACAAAGGAGGCACTTTCCTCGGAGATGCCCAAAGGGGCATCCCCAGTTCTTTCTTTCATGTGCTACTGAAGCTCTAATACCCAGCTATCAACCTGCCACAAACACCTCACAGTTTTGATCTGGACTTACCTTTCCTTTTGTTTCATGCCTCTTCTGACACCTGCATCTACACACACTCCAACCCTAGGGCTTTTCCCAAAGCAGGTAATGACACCACACCTGCTGTGGGACAGAGAACTACAGCGAGTGCAGGTTCAGTGCCTGCCACACCAGGGGCTCTCCAGTCCCACCCAGGTGACAAGTGAGTATCTCAGCAACCCAAATGGTGGGACCGTCTTCAGCCTCCTCTATGTCAACCAGTCAACCAGTTTGCTCTATCATGGCAGAACATCTTCAATGCAACTGTGAGAACAGGAAATAAATGCAGTTCCTTCCGCATTAGATATGAACACGGATCTAATTTCCATTCCCTCGTGCACCCTGCTTATCAGAACTCAGATAAATGATCCTGCTGCAGAGAGCAAAATGTATTCTCTGCTGTCTTCTCCTAAGTAATTCAATCCAGTGGGGAAACAAAGTGTGGCAAAAAGAGGACAACTTAGAGTTAACATGTCTCTGAGAAATACAGAAATGTACATTCTGAAAGTTAATCCACAATAGTTATGAAAGCAGCCTATCTGTTCTTCCTTTGAGCTATACATTAAAAATTTCACCTCAATTAGCAAGAGACTAATCTATATTCAATTGCTTCAGGTAACACATAGGAACTCATCTTCTCTTCTAATCTATTTTATCTAGGAACATATGACAGCAGGGACCAACTAAAACAGTTTTAGTACCTTTATGCTGAAAGCTTGTCCAATTTAAGACCAGAAATGTGCTGTAAAAGTATGCTCTGCCGAAGTATAAAGCCTCAGAAAAGGCTCTTCTACTTACCTGTTCTCATGTATTTGCACATGGACAGTGTTTGGTGGACTTCTAAACAGTACATGTTCCCTACCTGTTTACAGCAGCTCCCTCCCTGCCTTCTTTCAGCTGAGATCTTCTATTCAAGAGACTTCTATCCCATGTAAAGCTAGAAGCACACCTCCCAGAATTTGTAGTTTCAAATATTCATTTCACTATTACCTTGGTAAGACTGAAATAAGTAAGTTTTCCAGACTCAGAAAACAATTATTGGCTATTGCAAGACAGTTTTTAACACAGTGTAGACTCAGTTTCAGAAAAAAAGGCAGAAAAGGCGATAAAAAAAAAAGCTATAAATCTGGCTTAGGAAAGGCAAAATGAGTAAATAAGCTAAGGGAAGGAGAGTGGAACCGGTGGAAGAGGGAGAAAGGGAGGATGACTTGAGACCTATGGAGATTACACTGACTGGCTATGACAGTGGTTTGGAAGCTTGGGTGTCCAAAAGACGGGAACTGATGCAAAGAGCTCTATTGCCTTCCCTAAGCCTTTATGGCAGCCTGTGCATTGAAAATCATAATCTGTTTTTTTCACAAGGGTTATGGCAGAAATGGTTCTTGAGGGGGAACTCTACAAGGAAGACTGCCGGGGCCCTGCACACAGCAGCAGTCTCTGAGTTCCCTGAGCAGTCTCCACCCGCTGACCTGTGAGCTGTACCCAAGATCAGGCCCTGACATGAACTACATTACATGTGCGTTCTGCCTTTGCCGACCCAAAGTTGGACCCACCTGGTGATGAACCTGGCAGCTGTCACCAACTGCTTTCAGTTGTTTTATTTGCGTGCTGCGGGGCTGCACCCTTGCTGCTGAGGATGCTGCCCATGCCAGCTTCATATCCTGCCTGGCTCCCGTCTCCTCCTCCCTGGCGGAGCATCCAGCACTTGCTGCTCCCCGGCAGTCAGCTCAGGCCATCTCCAGCCTCCCACCGGCACCACGCAGCCTGGCGACTGGGATGTGCACAAGCTTTTCCTCGGAATCACCCATGGCTCAGGGCTGATCTCCAAACCTTGCAGGAGAACGCAGCCAGCCTACGCATCAGGTCACACAGCTGTTTCCCAAAGCTTCTCACACTTAGTTTGCAATGCATGAAGCAGCAGGAGAGAGTCTTGCTAGAGAAACAGGCTGATAAGAAGCTGTGGCTATTGGTAGACTCCCGTCTTAATGTGGGTGGAATTAGTTAATTTTCTCTCAAACCGTTTGTGTTTGTAGCCGTTACACCACAAGCAATGCACACCTACTTCCACACCGGTTTGTGCTACTCCATGTTTACTATCACACCTAAACAACAATTTCAAAACCCTGCCCTCTGCTCCTCCTTACAGAAACCTCGCTTTTTAGATGATCAATACAAACAAAATTGATGGTTTCAAATTAAATACACCTCAAATATATTAATTCATTTAAACGTGTTAGAGTAATTACACGCCACTAGTTCTTTACCTTCCTCCCATTTTATAGACTTAATTACTAAAGAGGGTGCTGAATTCTTACATTTTTAATTAGTCACCTGATTATGGGTAGAATGTTTTTCTGCTCTGAAGCAGCATCTTTAGAATACTTGTTCATGCAGACTAAGACCAGAGGCCTCATTAACATCCTAATTAACAGTACTGACAAACTCAGAAACAAAAGCTGCCATATCTGCAATCAAATCAACCCTTTGATAAACTGAATTTTGGTCAAGAAAGCTCAAGAATTTTAAGCAAGATGCACATCTCAGTTAGGAACTGCAGCTGAAGACAAAAGGGTCTGGGTACTGAGAACTGTTAGGTGCCCAAATAGTGGTTGCAGAGACTGTCAGCTACGCTGGAGCCATTTTTCCAAAGTATGCATGTAGTAAAATTCCCAATAAAATAAATTAAGCTACTGAAAATCTGATTCATTTTTCATTAACAAGAAGACTATTTTTGTCCTGAAATTATTTTTTCATGAAGAAATTTAGACTTAAAGTCCAATTTTTGATTCTGATAACACTGATAATATAAAAACATATGCCAAACCTTCATGTAAAAATTAATTGGGTTAGTCTTGTGTGCCACTTTGCAAGCTCCAGTAAGTACCTACAGAATACATTTAAATATGAGAATATTACTGCTCCACACATAGCAGTAAGGTATTAGGTCAGATATTAACAGAAATGAGACTTAAGAAAACAAGCATTCAGAACCCTATTTATTATGAAACTTGGTCTAAAGCTATAATATTTTCAGGTGTTTTGCTTTTTATTCTAAATAAATATCTGACTTGGTCTAGAAAAGTAAATTGAAAACAGATAATCCCGACAACTTTTCATTTTTTAAATGGATGATCAGATTGCCTTGCACTCAGTTGGAAAAGGAAAGAACTGAGTTGCCAGAAAAACAAAAACTCTCTGCAGGTAGAAGGGTAAAAGTTCTCTTCTGCTGCTATGGTGAGGGATTCAGTAAAGACAACCCACTTCTAGTGTAGTCTGACAGAAGACATCCAGCCTATCTCTATGCAAGCCTGTAAGAGCTTATACATAACAGCAGTCACGGCACCACAGTTACCCCAGCAGCGAAGCCATGCAATGGCAGTACTAGTGCTGAGCATCAGATTTGCCCACAGCCCTTCGTTTTCTACCACCATTTCACGCACGTTGGTAAACACAGCTGAACTTCGCCTCTATGGCTAGCTGACGGCACGTGCTGTAATACAGACACTCATTTTCACAGCCTAGCAATTACCTTAAGATAAAACAGGGCTGTTCTTTCATAGCACACAGTTAAGAGCGAATTATAGCTTAGTGAAAAAATCTGCACTCAAATACTAAGGAGAATTTATTAGTTATCATTATATAAAGAGCTAATGTAAACAATACACCACAAAACAGTGGCAAATATACTCCTTATCCTGCAATATGTCATCTCTCACATAAAAAAAACATGATCCGGAACAACAAATACAGGAAAGAAAGCACAGAGAGAGACGATTAATCAGGTAAACAACTTAGAAGCAATTGCTGTAAGAAACAGGTTCGCAAGAGCAGAGAGGGAGGGAGGCTTTGGCAGCGCAGACTGGGAGGCTGTTCCAGGAATAGGAGGCAGCATGAAACTAAATGCAAAGCTGAGAGTAGGAGGAAGAGATAAAGGGAGGAGTGCACGGGGAGTCAGAGGGGAGTAGGAGAAAATGACAGCTCACATTGTTTAAGGAGGCAGACACATAGCGGCTAAAGACAAAATTTGACTCAGATGTTAGGTCTAGCTTGCCTAACTGAAAAAAAAAAATGGATTGTTGAATAGCCAAAGGAAGCAGAAACTAAAAGATTAACATCTTCAGAGATGAATTTCCAGCAGAAATACACTAGCATGCTTCCAGCTCATGTATGTAATGGTCCTGGAGGAGGGCTCATCCAGTCTACAAGGGTGAAGTTCAGCATGTCTTGCAACAACCCGGAGACATTATTTCATCTATATCCTGACTAAAGCCACTGCTGGTTTGGTTGTGAAAATTGAGTATGCTTGCAGAACTAACTGCTTTCATCTGCTTCTTTTGTCCAGAGAAAAGCATTAGGGAGAAGGACTGCAAAGGCAGGAAAGTTGCCCCAACTATGTCCTTACAGCACTTTCTGCTCCTTCAGGTGAGATCACTGCCCATAATCAGACAAAAGCAGTATTAGTAAGGTGCGCTAGCTGGCAGTGTAGATCACTTAAACTAAAGAACACCCACAATAAAATGTTATAAATGCTGAAATTCCCTGAAAATGCTCATTTGTGTTAAAGTCTCAAGTACAATTGCGCTAACTGATCCCAGCGAGATAACGCTTTAACGTTTTCAGATCACTTAACACTAAATCTTATGCACAGTTGTGATGAGAAGAGAAACAATCACATTTAGAGCATTCACATATTCAAACTTGACTTTGTAGCGACACTGTAACTAACTAATTCATGCTTTTTAGGAGCCCCAAATAAGATTAACACTGTACTTACAGAAAAGATTGTTACTTCTTTTTTTACTCTACATTGCTGTAAAAGGGAGAGGAAAGGTAGCCTGGGATGTCCAAACTGAATTTTATCTTCTTCACTGTAGCCAAAACACAGTGACTAAATATTTTTTAGCTACAGCAATGTTGAAGAGCTATAATTGTGTTACTTAAAAATACACCATGATAAACATCTTTTAAAATTTTAGACACTAAATTTAAAGTTAAATACACAAATTAATTTTAGCTCTAATTATTTGGTCTATTTAATTCTCACGTAATTAGCTTGGTAGCTGGAATGTACGAATTACAGCTTTTGGAAGACGTGCTCTGTTTTTGTACACAACAAAGAAGCGAAGCCTCTACCCGAATCGCAGAATCCAGCCTGCATTAGGGATCCGGGCTAGTGCTGCGGCAACAGACTGCAAGCTTTGACTTTGTTCTCATCCTCCCGTGAAGCGCTAAGTGGCTCGCAGAACATCTGCCACTGGAAGCGATAATGGAAAGCTCATTCAATGGATCTGCTGACACCTTGATACCTGTAGCAAGAATCTTGCCCTGGTGCTTTTATGCTGATTTTTGCCCGCATTGCCTGCCTGCACCATCCCAACCACCTTACCTGCCATGACCAGGCAAGCATCAGGAGGCAGCAGCCTGCCTCTGGAAGCAACGTGGCCTCCCTTTGTTCATTATGGCCTGCCAGGCGCCGGTGCCACTGCCCAAAACCCCTCTGTGCTAGGAGGTGGTGCAAATCCAGCAGCATCCCCTGCTCAGGAGAGCAGACGCACACATCCTCCTCCTCCTCGGCCACACAGGGCTGCCTGTTGAACAAATGCGTTGGTCATCCCAGCTCCAGGAAACCCAGTGCTCGGTTTCAGCCTCTGTTTTCCCTCTGCTCAGCAGGGCAGCCCTCTGGCAGCAGCAAACTCCTTCCAGGCAGTGCCCAGGGGCATGGGAGTGAGGCTGTCAGGCTGTATGCTGCTGCCCTTCAGCTCCTCCAAGAGCTAACACAGGGGGACTGGTTTTGAACTCATTCCCGCACACATACACTGAAGACCCAATTTTGTCCTTTTATCCAGATGCAGGCTTTCCAGGGCATTCAGGGAGGAAGACTCCACAGCTGAGACAGAACTGGGGGCTCCACGGTCAGGAAACCAACACTGGGAACTGCCAGGGAAACTTCAGGGCCATTTTTGGCTTTCTCTCCTTGAACAGAAGGGGCGTAAGGAAGGGGAGCAGTAGCATAGGAGACAACAGGGTGGGATATTAAAAGCTTCAACTTCCCCTTTGCATGTTCCACAAGCACTGGAAATGGGTTCAAAGACCTTTTTTGAGACAGTGAGAACTCTTCATTACCTTCCTTCTACAAGGCACCTAGATATCATCTTTAGAGCTAGGGAATTTGAGAGTAAGCCTGAGTTCAGTTCACTATTCCACTTTTAATTTGACATAGTTACACATCGCCTGAACCTCATCTATTAAATGAGAATCAAGTTACGCAGAAAGACTATGACCAGCAGTGCCTCAAGAGCACTTCTTGAACGTATCAGAATGAATTGTTACCCCGATGCTAGCTGTGTAAAACCCAAACTTCAAAGCAGTGATACAGGTGGGATTGCTACCACTCACTGATCTACTCTAAACACTCCAGATAATGAGATTTGAGACAGACAGAAGGTGAAATATCTTCTTGCAGTTCTCAATTAGAACAACAACTGTAACTTTGCTTTGCTTGCTTGCAACACAGAGGTTGGTCCATGAAAAGGGTGGAAATTCTTTTCCCCTCCACTCTATTTGCCAAGCTCTCATACATTTCTTTCTTTATTGCTGCTGTTTGCGTCAAACAGGACCTGCACTCATTCAGCAAGGGCCACCTCAGAGGTTAAACTGCTGGCGATGGCATTTAATTTATTGGCAAGGGGGGTGACAGTGAATTTGTTTTAGGTCAAATTGCTTATATGAAGGATCACCTTGGACTTTGCAAATGCTAGGAATACAAACAAGCGGAGATATTTAAACCCTCTACCTTCTTAGAGAGAGGTACACTTTCCTTCATGATTCTAAACAGATTGATGCCAATCGACCAACTTAACATACACAGACTGAACCGATGCCACAAACCCTACTCCCGAGTATCCTACTGTTTCAGAGGAGACTCCTTAACTGGTCTCCCGTACCCCTTATAGAAATCCAAACCACAGCAGTTGTATAGGTACCAGTGGGGGACACTGGAGGTCTGTTACACGCTCTCCCATACCCGCCACCCCCCTAAGAAACATTTGCCCATCACACAAATATATTCTGCACTTCAATTTTCAGTATAAAACTGATTACTTACTCTGAAATGAAGCACACAATATGGAGTGGCCAGTAAGCGTCACAGAAAGGCTGAAAGCCACAACACGCTAAAGCACAGAGAGGTGAGCTTCTCCGTTCGGTCTTTTTCAGTTCTAAAAAGGAGGGTGTCTGCATAACCTCAGCTCATACATGAAGCTAGGAAAAAGCAACATTATGCATCCTTTGCTGTACAATACCTAACTTTACAACCTTTTGTTTGGAAGAAGGCATCACACTGGATTGAAGGCAGCTTTTGAAATGGTAAGCAACAAAAATCCCTTTGAGGAATATTTTGCATTAAAGATGGCTTCAAATTCACAGTGAAAGACTCCAGTACCAGCCATATTCTGAGAACAATGTGTGCTCGCTCTCTGCCAGCCCTTGTGCCTGGCTTGCTGGCTTCTACAGGGAGTTTGTTATTGCCCTGAGGGAGTATTAGATAATGAAGAGCTCCGAGTTTTTCTTTCGCTTCATGCCTGGGCTCATCCTAATGTGTATAAGTAGGCTTAGCTTGCAGACTGTCTTTCTCAACCTCTTCCCCCTCCTGTTTTCCAGCAACCCAGCAACATTTTTTATAAATGAGCACTACCAATTGCCTCTCTTGAAACACACTTATTGAATCCATCACCTTATTTAGAGTGTTCCAGAGATGAAAATGAGGTTCACAGCTCTCAAACACACCCGAGCGCTTTCTTTGCACTGGGTGACTCCATCATGAAGCATCAAAAAACAGGCACCCCGCTGAGTGGTAACTACTCAAGTACCTGCTCCAGTCCAGCACAGCGCCCTAGCTGGCACACTGTCCTGCTAGAAGGAAACTTCAGCAGGGGACAGACAGGTTTGTGGAACAAGGTGTGACAACAGAGACGTACCTATACACACCAACAAGGTAATACCAAGCAGAACAGGAGCTCAGCAACCAGACCTTAATTGTGGTTTCAAGCAAATGGCTGCGTCCACTCATGAAATGCCTCTGACATGCCAGAACATTTTGCTAAGTGCATAAAATGGTTGTTTTAGGATGAAGGACAGCAGTAGCGCTAATGACTTTTCACTGTATTTCATCTAAGATGAACAGACTTGATACATCATTTCCGGATGGTTTAAAACAACGGAGAACATTTTTATGAAAAGATCATTTATATTTTTATAGTTATTTCTTTCAAACCGTTAAAGCAAAAAGCCATATGGGAGGTTGCTTGTCAAATCCAGCAGTGAGGTACGACCCAAGATTCCTGGAGTTATCAGTATGTGACCTTTGACAGGTTACTTCAGCTCTGTATTGCTGAAATGCACCTGTCAACTTACACCATTTCATTCTCTCTTTTAGATTGTGGAATTTAATAGCATATAGAAAGGCCACAGTCTTAAAGTAACTACGATAACAGAGAAAAAAAATTCATTGCAAGCCTGAAACATATCACATCGCTTAAGCAGAGAGCACCACCCTTCCTAATCCTTTATGAGCTGAAGCTGGGGAGTGAAGGGAATTGAAAATGTCTCCTTTTTGCATAGTCACATAGTAGAGAGAAGGTTTTAGGCTGCAGGAGCTGCATCTACACAATAGCCTCATCATCTGACTACACTCATGACAGCAAGAGGAAGAAACTAAGACCCTTAAGAGAAGAGGCCCTGTGAGAAGTTTCTGGTCTGTGCTCCAGGCCAAGCTCTTGTTTCCTACATCTGCAGTGTTTGGCTGCACCACAGAAGCAGCACTATTACCAGCATGAAATTGACGGGTTAATTGAAGGACATTTTTTAAGGTCCCGATTCTGTTTAGTGTGCCCCGACCAAGAGAATGGCAGCTGCATCTCAGCTCAAGGGTCAGAAATTTCTTCATGACCAGAAAATCTTCAGTGTTCCAAGTGAATCTTATTTCCCAGGGAGTTCAAAAACAAAAATCAAACACACAGTTAGCCAAATACCTTTCTTTTCCTAGTTCCTGGTGAAACAAAAGAAGAACATTTACCAAAAAAAATATCTATTCCTAATCTTTCAAGTTGCTTAATATTAACAAAGCACAACTAGCTCTGCTCTTGAGATGCAAATGAGATTTTAGATTGCTGTATGACAAACCACTAGAAAAAGTGGTTGCATTAGTCCTTGGGGAACACACACGATATTATCTGATTTTAAAATGTTCTGTCTGTAATGGCTCTAACCTTTACAAAGATTTCATCAGTTACCAGTACTGCTGATATCTGTTCAATTTCTGATCAGGTATTGAGGACATAAAGAAGGGCCAGGTCAGTATGTATATTCAGCAGAACACGAGCATTAGTCTAGGCAAAGGCGTGCAGCAGTTAAAACCTGCTTTTTTGAAAGATTTTGTCTTTCTCCCAGCACATTTCAGAACCTGACTGTAACCCATTAGCAAGGTTAGATGCAGAAACATCCTATCACCATAACATGTCCTATCAGGGAAGGAAAGGGAGAGCAGCGGAAGGAGGAGGAGAAGGAACTAGCAAAGAGCTTAATGACCAAGGAACATAGCAGGCATATCAGTGCGCGATACAAGCCCTGCCAACTCCACTTAGTGCACTGCCTAACAGTCAGCAAAGAACAGCTCCTCCATCCTCCTCTCAAAGCGCTGTCCTTGCAAATGGTGACTGGTTAAACAAACAGTCAAATAACAAAGCATGAAAGCAAACAATGTTTTCTCGTAACAGCCTAAGAAACAATTAGATAAGGAACAGCATGCACAAGTGCAAATACCCAAATTCCTACCTTTAAAAGCGGTGTCCACAGGTGAAGTTGCTCTCTCAAAAAGAGTCTGACAGACAGCAGCCCAAGGAAATACATGAAGCCAAAGGCAAAGCAAGGGGAGTGGAAAGCCCGAGAACTGCTCTTCACAGGAATCATAAATAAAGTAAGCTGGCCTTTCCCAAGAAGGGCAGCTGGGCTGCACAGTTGGTAGATGGCTGAACCATTAGTACCAGCAGTGGCTGCCTTCCCTTCACTCAGTGTTGCCAAAATCTCTCAAATCATGTTGTGAACCTAAAAATACAGGAATTTTAAATACAGACAAATGGAAAAATGTAAACAAATTAACGCTAAAAAAGAGCACACCACTGCTGAGCCAAACACACACCATTAACCACTAGCTGGTGTATCACACTGCAGCTACAGGTGGGTGGTGGGCAAAGCACAGTCCCACATAAGCAGCCCAAAAGCACAGCAGCTTTCCCCCAGAAATTATCTCGCCTTGCAGCTCCCCTCTGAAAAGCTTCCACATCACTCCCTGAAATCCCAGGAACAATGAAGGGAAAGTAAGAGAAGCATGGTCCAGTGTTCAGCTTATCATGGCACACCGCAGATCCGAGATGCTCCTTCAGGGTGGGGATACAGCTCCATTCCTTCCTCCTCTTAACACACTGTGCATCTCATCGCAGTGGGGCGTTGAACTCCATTTGCACGGCAGACAATGGGATCTGGCAGCAGTTCAAAGGCATTTCAAGCAAAGTGACTGAACGAGCTCGCTGCCGGCTCAGGCAGAGCGCGATGCAGGGCTCCCACTCTCCTCCCCTCCGCTCCCCGGACTGCACGGGCAGGTGCTGCACCGCTGGCAGCCAGCTCCCCTTTTGTTCCTGTGGCAGGAGATCAAGGGGGAAAGCAAAAAGGTGCTGTCGTGGAGAAGAGCAGCACCTAAAACCACACCAATAAGGTAGAGGGACGCAGGGCGGGGGGAAGAGAGGCGGGTGGACAGAGGGAGGGTGAGTGGGGGAGAGGGGAGGAAGGCAGCCCACACAGCCAGCAGTGCCTGGCACCCTGACAGCTTGCTGCCGGAGTTTGTCTTCTGAAGCTGTCACGGGTTTATGGATGCCTTCAGACTGACAAGCTGACAAGCTGAGGGAAACTATGCTCCGCAAATGCATTCGGCAGCAGTAAATTGCTTCTCTTGCCCTAATGTGGCTCACAGTTTCACTCAGTGAACTGATCTCATTATCAGAGGGGGGGGGAAAAAAAAGGCAAACCAAACCAAATGCACACCAGCTAAGTATATTCAGCCACTATTATTGGAATCTGAGACTGGAATAAATCTGCAGATGGACACAGAAAAATCACCTCCTTGTACACCACTAATAAAAAATTAACATGCTAAAAGAACAAGTACATAAACCTGAGAGTATGCTCTGTCATTAACCAAGTGTGTTTGGTCGTAATGGTGGGAGGGATAAACTCTCATTAAACCCCCAAAAGAATGTCACGAGAGCGGTTCTGTATTTCAGAACATGATAGGCAGTGTTGCTCTAGAAGAGCGGAGAGGCAGGCAGGATGCACTGGAAGAAACAAGATGAGCATGGCA
Organism: Anas platyrhynchos; assembly: GCF_047663525.1. Taxonomy (NCBI): domain Eukaryota; kingdom Metazoa; phylum Chordata; class Aves; order Anseriformes; family Anatidae; genus Anas; species Anas platyrhynchos. The sequence goes on along the minus strand of NC_092592.1, from coordinate 19,579,275 downwards.
GGGTACCCTGCTCTTTGAAGACACAGTGCCCTAGGTACACTCAAAGTTGTATCCTTTCCCAGACAGGGTTTGGAAGAAAAGGGTTTTCAGACAGGATGACACACTAGCACACATCTCTAGAAGAGTTATTTTAACGGGAGCTGACAGCCCCCAGCGAACACTTCTGTAATAAGACACTGCAAACTTCATGCAACAGAGTATTACAGGGTATTCGAGAGCTTTGGAAGAGGCCTGAATCTGATCGATCCAGTCGCTGCCTCTATTATACAGCAAACAAAGCACCTCCTTCAAATTTTCTCCTGACACGACCAAGCTAAAAAGAAAAATCAGAAACAAGGGTCAATGATTAGGCCCTTGCAGTTACCTCCTGTGACTTCACCTGCTTCTGTGGGATGGCTAGTTTCTCACAGTTAAAAAGACCAGGTAGCTGCAGTAAGAACTGTCTGAAAGATATGTATTTTCTAGTGTCGCATTGCTCTGGTGGAACAAGAACAAGTCCCGGAAGCAAGGGCTAAAATGGTTTAAATTGTTTATTATAAATTAGATGATTTTCCTTTCAAATTAACAATAAAACTAACTCAGAATGCACATATGTATTTGTTCTGTCCCATAATAACACAATGATTTGCTCAATGCTGTTTCATCCTGGAAGATACATTACAAAAACACAGCAAATTATTTATTCATTTAATATGAAAACTGAAAGAAGCATTGAAGTCTTTCAGAAGGAAAAGCACCCAGACATACTGATATTTACTGCTAAGCAGTGAATAAATGATGAGGTGCTGAGGGATACAGATTACACACAAGAAACTGACGCAGCTGCCCTAATTAATCAACAAAAGCTAAATGGATGTTGAGTACCTTTTAAAAACAGGGGTTCCACATCTAACAGAGGAGACAACTCTCTATCTTGCCTCTTTAAAACAAACAAACTTCTCACAGAATTGTCATGCTACAATGCAGCCCTGCAACTCTGCAGGCCTCTTTAACTTTGTGAATTGCAGATGGATGATGCTGACAAAAATTTTCATTTATACATAACCTAAAATCATTTAAATTTTTAGCTTCTGGCTGCCATCCTTGCCAGTAAACATATCGTTTCCATTCAAGCCACAGCGAGCAAAAGGCAGATGTTGGAAACCTCTCAATACTCCACTAATCACAAAGACGACAGAAAATCCTGACTCCACACAATGCAGGCCTGATTTTTAAAATAACCCTGACTTTCATGACCAGTTTTCACCAAACACTTAATACATTTTCCTCCAGCCTCCAGTGTTTTACAGGGATTCTGGTTTATTGGACACTTGCAGGTAGTCTTTTCCAATTTACTCACTTAGAAAATGTTAGAAGAATTACTGTTGTTCCACGTACATGAAGACAGGCAATTTTTGCTCACTGCCTGAAGTCAAAACTTCAGTGTCTTTCGCAGAGGCTAGATCTCCTCCACCCTCTCTACCCAAACCTCCCTCAGTTTCCTACTCGACCCCACCTTCCAGGACCATCCCATGCTGTGCCTCAGGTCAATGGCAAGCAGACAAGAAAATCAACAGCTTTCTGTTGAGCATCCCTTACAGGCAAGTACATCCACTATGTCCTCATACTAGCAGGCAGCAACAGTAAGATTTCAGAGATATTTTCCTAACAGCCAGTCCTAACTACCCAGGCAGGACACAAGCTCTAGCACTGCTCAACGTTGCTTTGTGGCGATCCTCTTCAAAGAGCCCTGGCAATACAGCAGAAGACGCTTCGTGCTGATACCAGTGACCGGACAGCCTGTAGTGCTGCATGCTTAAGTACAGCCTCCCCTTCCCAGACACGCTCCCCTTCATGAAGGCTGGGACAACCATGTAGGTCTCTCTACACCATTCCCTGAGCAGGCTGTGGTATACATTAAGACCTTTCTGACACCATTACTTGATCTCTGCATTCACTACTCAATTTATTTTAATAACTAGTGAGAGCTGAAGCACAGCTGCAGAGTTATGTAACATCAGAGCAGTGGTTTTCCACCAGGATCAGCAGACTGTTTCTGAGGGGGCAAGGAATGGTTACCAAAAAAATAAAACCAATCATCAGTAGCTTTAATTCTCTGTAGAGGAGTCGATATCTTCTTTATACAATTTTTGTAGAACTGTGAATTAGAACAGACTTTAAATGATGTTCATCAGGGTGATACCCAGGAAAATGAAGGTAAATTCAAAACATCTAGTCATGATTCAGATAAAAGCCTGCCTTCTGTCACTGTCTGAAACTGTGTGTCCACTGCAGCATTTCTGAAACAACCCAAATCTTTCCTCTATTTTAAGGATTCATAATCTGGAAAACCTACCTGAATAACAGAACCAACTGTCAGTAGAAGGCTTTTTAGAGTCTCTATCCCTAAACTAAGAATGGTGATAGTTACAAAATATTAGCAGTATTTGCATAATTTCTGCTGACCGGGGTCATATTGTGTAACGACATCATTTCCAGGATGTTGGTTAGACCAAACCTCTCACCGTGCTTTGTATTAGTAGTAGCTTAAAAGGGTATATGGTATCAAGGTAAACATGTTTGAAGTGGCCTTAGTTCGTAAATAACCCAATCTTGAAAAGTTAAATAAAAAGGAGCAAAGTCCCACTGTTCAAGCAGATCTCCTAACAGACCTATCTTGTAGTCCTGGCTTGATAACCCAAAACAGACTTCATAATTCTCCCAGATGTATCACTTATTGGGCTTTACTATAAGCTGTTACTTGAACCTTTAAAATGATTTGAAACAGGGACGCAAAACAGATTTTTTGTGCCCTGCCGCATCAGACAGACATGCTTTTCTGTTGTGTAGTTTTCAAAATACCTCAGGTTTAGGATGCAATTTACATTGTTTGCACTTGAGAAACAGACAGAGCCTAACTGGTTCTGGAACCACCAAGACATAGCAAGATACGTGTTCATTTAGTTTGCATTCTTTGAAAAATCTTCTTGACCAAGCCTGGATTCTTACTTGTAAGCCAGCATGGCTTGACAGCCCTGTTAGTACTATCCTTGGACAGTTCTTGACCTCCAGACATAAACACATAACAAATCTAGCAGGGTTTACAGTCATGTGCCAAACAAGAATTTCCCACCCAGTTCTTCAGTATCAAACATGCAGCAGTCTCCTCTGTGCACAGATTCTGTCCCCCCACTTCTTTGCTCACCATTGCACTCCTTCATCTTGCTTCACTACAGGTAGAAACAACACACTGAATGTGCTGCAGCCAGTCCCTCAAATCTTGCTGAAGACAGCGAAAACCAAATATGTTTGCATTTTTCCTCTGGAAAAATACTAACAAAGGCAAAACACCTTCTTCACTGCCATTCTGTTCACAGATAAAGCTGAAGGTCAGTTTAATAACTTCGTCCCTGCCAATGTGATAAATCAATTTGATTTGAAAACTGGACTGAAGGAGGTTACCTCTTCACAGACTTTCCCTGAGGTTTAAAAGTGAAAGTCCATCAAAAGACAGAAGTCTGCACCCATTTCAGCCCCTGCGGAGTTTGAACCAAGGGTTTATGTTTCTGGCAGCACCAAAGGATCATCTCTTCTACCATTCCTCTGGTATAAATCATTAGTGAGGTACTTTAATACCACACTAATACCTGAAAAAATTAAACGTCTTTTGAGTTCCTTCCATCCTCCCTCACTCAAATATTGATAAAGAATCCTAATTACCTCAGTTCTTCTCAAAAGATACTTAAATACAAAGCAAATTTTCCATGGATCACCAAGGGAGGAGGAAAAACTTTTCACCCTTTGTAGCAGCTGCAGAAACGACAGGAGAAGATTTAAGGATGCATTTATCCCAGACAGAATCTGTTTGTTAACAGAGAAACGGCTTCCTGTCCTGAATTTATCCTTTAACTGAGGTTAACAAGAGATCCACTTCATAGCACAAGGAAAAAACTACAATGAAGCCCAACAATAACTTAGTGGCATAACAAGATATATATAAAAATGTCAGTATTGGGAAGGGCATGGGGGGCAACAGAGTAGATGGACCTTGAAGACTTGTGTAGGTCAAATATGTGCAAATAAAATGTTTTTAGTAGAATTAAAAAGATTTAGGTAGACTTATAGCTGTTTTCAATGTTTATATTGTCACTGGTGAAATCTACCCTACTTCTATTTCAAAGACAATTAAGTCATACTATTTTTTTTCAGCCTGCCACTGAAATAGAAAACTAGTTCTTGAGAAGGTCTTGGTGTAGTTGACTATGGGATTAAGGGAAACAAACAAACAGACAAAAACCTGTAAAAGGTTTATATCCCTAAAAACGTACCTCTGTCTCTTAGATAAGGTGACCAGTGAGCCATCACCCACACTGTTTGGAATGAACTGCCCATTTCAGGGATGACAAGAATTTCAGGGGCCAGGATAAGCATGTGATGGAAGACCCTTTTCTTCCTCTTCAGAGAAACAAAGGGGATCTGCTATAGGCACCAGTTATATCATTATAATCTGTGAGAGATGACAGCATGCAGAGCAAGCAACTTTTCCTTGTCTTTAACCTGTTCCACAGGACCCTGTGGATGTCATTAGCACTCAGTGGCAGGGACCATCCTCATGCAGGATCTGCACTCACCCCTCTACTTATGGCCCAGCTGTCCCAGTTAAAGCTCGGGTCTGGGCCTTTGCCCTTTGCCTGAGCTGTGTTGTAGGTGTATCTGCCTGCAGCCCTGCCTCTGGCCGCATCTCCTGGGTGGACCTCAGCCTTATGCTGGAGGCAGCTCATCTCCTAGAAAGACCCCTTGTTTAGATGCTGTAGCTTGTACCCAGTCCTGCCTTTGGCCCTGTCACCTGTGTGGACTTCGGGCCCACGCTGTAGCCTTGTCTCCAGCCCTGTCTTTTATACCCCAGATGGAGGCTGGGCCTGGTTATTCTCTCACCTTGCCTGTTAGTGTCGATGGACCAGCACCCAGCTCTGCTGGCTGTGCTGAGAACTGTGGGACAGCATCAGTTAGGGTACGGCCTGCACTGGGGTCACCCTTGCCTCCTGCCTCTTACTGTGCCCTGACAAGGGGCTGGTATAACCACGGTTGCAAAAACAGATTTAAAAATCAATGGAAACAATATTCATCTCTTCTGACTAGTGATCGGACAGGTCTTTTCTGGGAAGCCCTCCAAGTTGTCCGTAATCACAACCTAAGTTGATTTCCAAGCCTTTAAGCATGGCTCTAGGACAGACCTTGGCAGTTTGGCGAATGCCAAATGGATCAACAGCTTTAATGCCAGATACAGAAAATATAATCTGAGAGACTAATATAGTTTTGTAATATATAAAGACATGAATCATAACTTGGGTTTCATTTTATGGAAGAAGGTGAAAGAAAGAAAGAACATGGGTTTGCATTTACAGGTGAAAACTTAAGGGCAATGTGCTATTTTTCCTCCTCCAAATAGAAGTAGAAAGAAAAAGCTCTTGATGTATTGAACACAGCATTTCCTAACCGTCAGATTACATTCACTTAAAATGCATGGCAAGAAGGGTGGAAAGGGTTGGAGTGAAGCCATTCAATTGACAAATAGGTAATACATTTAGAAGACAGCAAGTGACCCCATCAGAGCACCAGACTCATGCCCTTACACTTCGTAATTAATTTTTTTGTCTCTGTTCAGCTGTGCTCACATTTTTTTCATCTCCCAACAGATCTCCAAAAACCACTTGTGGATAAAACAAGTTATTATGGAAGAAAGGATAATGAAGTTACAGGTGTTGCTATGCAGGTAGCTAGCCTTATACATTCCTCATACTCGCTTAGAAGTGCCTACAGTTTGAGACAGTTCTATTTTAGTTTTTATTCATTTTAATACTCAACAGGCTCATCTTAAGCAACAGCCAATCTTTATAAATTTATATAAATTGTAATCGGCAAAAACCCACCACTGTAACCTGCCAGTTCTCTTAAAACTTCAGTCCAAAAAAACAATTAAAATGTTCAAGACCTGATCCTGTCCAAGCACTAGAATTCATCTCTGTTGCTTAGAGGTGCCATGACGTCATGATGACACACCAGAAGTAAATCAGCATATTTCTGGAGATGTTTCAAGGACTTCACTGATGGGATTAGATCAACTCTGAAAGTTTCAGAGGAACTGGTTACTATAACCTACCCCAGACAAAGAGATGAACTTGTGACTGCAAAGAAATACCTGGCAGAAAAGTCCTTAACAGAACCAACTGACATGACAAAACAGACACAGTTAGGAATGGTAAAAAGATAACGTGTAATGGAAGAGAAAAGGTGTAATTTTTCCCTCTGCTTCAGCTATGACTGTACAGAGTTGAGAGAAAGGTTTTTAGGAACATAAAGGCTTATATAAAGATTTTTTGAAAATTATGCAAGTAAGCTGCTAGCATTTTGTGGTACTATCTCTTTTTCTGACATTTAAGTGTGTAGCATTATTGGCACATGCATCTCATTGTAGGTAACATTAAAACATTATTAACCAAAAGGAAGTATCGCTAACACAAGGGCTGAACTAACCACGGGTTAGCACAAAGAAAGCCCAAAGTCCACTGCTAAAATAGCAGTAACTTACAGTTTCCAGTGCTTCCACTTTCAAATACAGTCAAATGGCTTCTGCCTGGCCTACCTGGCTATATATTCTACTGCATGATCCCTTCTTCATCTGCTAAAATTTCTACATTTGTCTATTCCCCCATTGCCTACCTTTTCTTTCACAATGAACCCAAAGGCGCGGTGGCAATTTATTGTGGCCGTATCTGAAACGAAACATTATTCTCCCTTTGCTCTCACAGCCATGTCACATATGCACTGACATTAATAGAACGTATAAAGCATGAATTCCATTAATGGTATCTTCACTGCCTCATTTATTATATTTAATTTAACAATTTCTCATGTGAATATTACACCAAGCATCTACGGAATAACACAACTATTCAAGCTGTACAGAATGCCAATTTGCTCACTACACTCATTCCACACTATCACAAATTTTTATATAATTTATTCTGTTTCTACTTTGGAGTTTGCAACAGTCGTCCTGGCTTCTGTTACCACCCTACTCATCACAACAGTTACAAAAATCTTTATCATGTGTTTCAAGTTATTTTTTTCTCCTTTACTAGTCTCTGCAGATTGTACTTTCCAAATTAACAACAAAAAGTTTACAGAAGACAGGTTTACACATTTACTATTTGAATCATACCAGAAGAATGAACTATGAAAATGAAGAAACACCAGCTATATGGGACCTACTGCTTTTTTTCCAACCCTCTGAAATCCTTATATCAATGCTCGAGGCCCTATTCTACATATCACCAGAAAAATCAGGGTGAGGAAGAAAAAGCATAGTGCTGTAGTATGAACTGGGCTGGGAAGGGGGGGTTGCCTAAGGAAAGTGGGAGCTACAAGAAGACCTGCCCTGTAAGGTATCTTTCATTTGGGCAACAGTATCACTCATCTATGGCTTCCCAGGATAATTAGGGTTGGAGTTTAGCTTTTGGTTGAGAGGAAGTTCGGATCTGTAGTGTGAGAAGGGCTCAAAGAATCTGAAGTTGTCCTTTTAGTACATTTTTCTCACCACCTGAGTTTCTGTACACTAGAACTCAGCATTAAGTACGAGCTCCTGTAATTTCATTTTTATAAACCCAGCCTACTTCCATAACAAATGCACTGTTCCATTCTCCATTTTTTCGCCATCTAATTTTCTGCACAGCTGAAGCCATAATGACCTGCCTGCATAAAGCAATCTGAGATATCCTTGTAAGCAAGATTACTCTTCAGGCATTCTGGTGAAAAAGTATTTCAATCAGACTTCTCCAGCACACACACAAAAGCAAATTTCTGTGTTGTTTGAGGCAAGGAATCAAGGAACCTTTCAATGGACGAAAAGACATGGCCACGCCATCCCTCTTCTGCAGCAATGACTGTAGGAATTACAACCATTAAGACAGGATTGGCATTTTCAACGTACCACAGTGTCTGAAAGCCATAAATACCACAGGATCCAGATGCAAGTTCTGCATCAGGCACCTGGACAGGACCAGTGCTTTTTTGCTAGAGTATAATATTCAAGCTTATGAGCTAAACATAATTCACAAGAATTACTTTCCCTCACTATTCATACAGACAGAACTGAGGAAAAAAAGTAGGGCTCCTTTCCTCCAGCACAGAATTTAGACCACACCAATATTTCTATTTTTAATTACATTTATGATATTTCCTGTGGGTATAAGTCATGAATGCAGTTCCAGTATGCTGGGAGCAACATAAATATAATCATTCCCAAAGGGATCTTACAGCTGTTATGCACAGGTCAGAGATTCTGTGAAATGCAATATGTGAAACTTTAAAAGCTTTCTAGCCCACATCCTTCCCATTCCTCTTCAAATTTAGAATTAATGGCATACTGAAAAATGTTGCCCCAAATTTTGCCCACAAAGTATGCAAATGTTCACTTAATTCAAATAAAATAATATTTAGCATTAAACAAACACCTATTCCTATCTCACTCAGGAGCTACATCAGAAATTCCTTTCTAATCCAAACCAACTCTGCTGTCACTCCATGCTGACAGCTGTGTGACTGAAGACAAAAAAATGTGGAATTGTTTCCTCTGAAAATCATTCTAAGGTTGGGAAGGAGGAGTGCAACATCACATTTCTGCATTTAAGTCTAGCCTCCTCCTTCTACCTGATTCCTTAACTCTTATTTTGACACATGACCACTCAAAAGGACAGAAATAAGCTCTTCCCTTTGCCAAATCTAGAGATAGCAGACCATAGAGACAGAAAAGATTCTTCACTTACCTCTGATCGCAGTTTGGGAAAGGAAAAACACTCATCAGATGCTTCTCTCAGCAATTACGTTCTGTTTTAAAATAAATAAAAAAGAAACAAGACTTTAAGCACAGCCTCTGTCTCTCTTCCCTAAAGTTAGCCTCCATCAGTGTTTGTAAACATTTACTTAGCAGGAGCACCTTCGCTCTCCAGAACCAAGGTAATGATTACGTTACACTAACCATGGCATGAGGACAGAACAAGGCCATTACAACAGCCTTGCTGGCACTGACTAGACAGTGATGTCGGGTTGTACTTTAGCAGGCTCAGTTGTGCAAGACTGAGAAAGAGAGTTGTGAGATGAGAAATGACAAGCACAGGAGAGAAGAAAAAAAAGAAACAAAACAAAACAAAAAAAAAAACAGGAACCTGGACTCAGAGGTAAACCACAAAGAAAAATGAAAGTTCACAGAACAAGCAAATGCGGTTGAGCTGAGAGAACTGGACAAGCCAGAGTCGTTCTAATGTGATTTCTCACATCTGTTCATTAGGATTGCTGCCTTTGAAACAGTGAACAAAGCAAACTATAAGATGCTATTTCTTTAGTGTTAGCCACAGCTGAATCAGTTCAGTAAAACTTTAGTGGTGTGACAAAGTTTGCGTAGTGTACTGGCAAAGCCTTTAAAAGAGTCAGGCCCATAAGGTATACTATGAATCAAAAACAAACCTCCTGAGTACTGAGTTACACCCTTCCTCCACCCCTCTACCTGGCTGGTGATCACACAGATGAAAGTTACTGTGTGAAACTAAGCGAAGCTCAGGTGACTTCTGTGCAGGTACACACACAGGCAACATACGCCAGCTTGCCAGTGGAAAGCCCTCAGTGGAGCTGATGAAATCCACAAAGACAGCTCATATTAGAACAGGGCTGGGGCTAGAAGGGTGATTTTATCGTGCCTGTTGTACAGAGCCTCTAAAGGCAGATGATCTACCTCAGCAGTGTATCAGATACACAAGTACTCTGTTGTAGCTTTCCAGCTCACACAGACCTTGATTCAGCAGACACACTGACCTTTGAGTTTCCAATAATCTTTAATACCTCTACAGCCAACTAGTAAACAAGAACTACACCTGTACTGCCTGTAAATAAAACCAAGCATTCCCAGATCCCTGCTTTCCTCACATTTAAACTGCAGATTTAAAAGAGCAGCAAAATTTTCTCTTTTCATTTTTCCAGGTTTGATAAGGATTAGTTTAGAAAAACACACCTACTCTTCCTCTGCCGTCCTCAGTACACAACCTTCCTCTTTTCCTGTGATACAAGAACCACCAAATATCCTGAGTTGAACGGGATCCTCAAGGATCATGGAGTCCAGCTCCTGGCTCCACACAGCACCACCCCAAAATCAAACCACGTACCTGAGAGTGTTGTCCAACCAGTGCTTGAACTCTGTCAGGCTCGGTGTTGTGGCCAACCGCCAGTTGGTTCTTCAGTGAAGCACCTTTTCTTAACAGAAAAGGTTGGTTCTCCAGTGCAGAACCTTTCCCTAACCCCCATCCTGACCCTCCCCTGTCCCAGCTCCATGCCGTTCCCTCGGGTCCTGTCGCTGTCCCCAGAGAGCAGAGCTCAGCACCTGCCCCTCCGCTCCCCTCATGAGGGAGCTGCAGGCCGCCATGAGGCCTCCCCTCAGCCTGCTCTGCTTGGGGCTGAACAAACCCAGGGCCCTCAGCCGCTCCTCGTATGTCTTCCTCTCTGGACCCTTCACTATTTTGTAGCCCTCATTTTGGCATGCACTAACAGTTTCATGTCCTCCTTACATTGTGGCACGCAAAGCTATGGTTGGTGACTGCCCGGCCGCCCTTTTGTTTGGAAAGTTCTAGAATTCTTACGTAACTGCACTGAGGAGTTCTGGAAGGCGGGAAGAGGAAGCCTGCATCCCTGGTCTCCACAAATCCTAACACATTAGGATAAACACTATCTTGTCCTTATCCTGGTAGGATAGGACAGGAGGGCAGTATTTAACATCAATTGAATAAGGTAACAAGAAATTTAAACTAAATGCAATAAGTAGCCAGTGACAAAATATGGATTGCTATTATTAAGCAGACAGACTTTTCCGTCAGAGATGTATGACTGGAATTGGCCAAATCTGATTGCACCGCAAGATTTATTGTAAAGACCCATAAGCTAACAGACTGGTATAAAACAACACTGATGGATGACACTGCTACAACATCCATGGAAAGCCAAGTTAGGTGGGAAAAACCTTGCCTAACAACTTTCCCTTTTCCTCCTTCATACATAGTCATCTGCCCATGTTGTCCATGAGAAGTAGATGTATTTGTATGTTTGGAAAGCACCAGCACAAAGTGCACGTTACCACCATCATCAACAGCTGCTAAACTCCCAAACGCTTCACAGAGAATAACACATTTCATCTCCCGGCATCAAAGTATTCACTAATGGCATGAACCTCTGCCTAGCACGCAATTAAGTGACTTTGCAAAGATGTCATTAACTCTAGGAGCTTCACATCTTTTCCCATGTTTGTATTTAGTTTCCAATCTACCAGCCATAACAGTAGAGTGGGAAAGCTCCTGAAGCACGCAGGAACCCAGCCAGGCAAGTTCCTTAAGGAGCTCCTCTGAGACGAGGGGTGCACCGTATGGAGACTCAGTAAGCAATGACTTTTATTTTCCTGACAGTTTTATTTCTCAAACACCACCCTCATTGAAAATTTCACTTGATTTTTTACCCTGGAAAAAAAGCCAAACCTAAACATAACAGATGCTCTCTGGAACACCCAGGACACATACAAGAGCATGTGTGTGGTCCACTTCACCACTACAGGACAAAACAGCTTTCTGGAAAATGAGAAGGGTGCTTAGTTTTTCTCAGCAGAAAAACCTTAATGTTTACGCTAATTTGATATAACAGGGTCCACTCAGTTAAAAGAAAAGTATTCACACAGGAGCTCAACCAAGTATAACTACTTTCCCATGAAGATCTTATCCTCAGTGTGGGCAAACAGTCCAAGGAACACCATACAGACAGCAGTTCTGTTCTGTGTGTCTCTGTAATTACCGCAGAGAAACAGTGCTAATGACAGACCCTAGTTTAAAAACAGTAATAATAATAAAAGCCCAAAAGAGAAGCATAGTGAAAATATATAATGAGGAAGCATATATTGGGAAACATAAAACCTTGATAAGGTCTAAATATTAAAGGATTTAAAGGGACACAAACAACAAGTAGGAGGCCCTGATTAGTAGTAGATTGGGGAGGATTTTTAGTTAATTTCTGTAAAAGAACAAGATAGAGAATAAAAAGCAGAGAAACTTGAAATCTGCATTTCTTCCCAAATAACATATATTTTATAAGATCACCAAAATACTTGTGTAGGTTTACAGTTTGAAGCTGCACAAAGGCAACACAGACCAAAAACAGAGTTGACATTTAGTGCACAGGGGAGAGAAGGATGGATGGATGGATCACAGCAGCCGAACAGAAAAACAGAGGAAAGTGCAGGGAGGGAGGAAAGAAAAGACATGCAGTTATATGGGAAAGCGTGAAACCAAGGAGAAATTACCAGAAAAAGTCACTGTCAGAAAATGCAAGTGCTCTTGGAAAGAAGCACCACAAAGTAAAGTGCACCTCCAAGTAATTGAAAGAGAAGGAAACTTGGCAGTAAGGATATACCTGAAATAGTTAATCAAGGATATCTACCATCAGGGTATGTGCAGGTTATCTTAACACATAAAGCTCACTTATGTGCATCCTGCAGAACTGTTTTGAGAAGAGAAATTGTTTTGGAGACCCAGTAAAGCTCTTAAGTGAATTTGTATTTCTGATAATAAGGGAAAGCAGCCTCATTTTCAAAGTTCTAGAAATGATCTCTTAAACTCCTCCCCTCTCTCTTGTATGACAGGTTGCTCTCAACATAGTTCACTGGAGAAGCTTTCAAAACAGAAGAAAAAGGCAGAGGCATATGAGGGAGGAACAGCATCAGTTAGATGACATGAAGCAAATGGCTTAGTCTGATTCACCACTCAGCCAATGCCCTATTTCAGGTCTTGCATATCCTCCTTGTGTGGTATCATCCTGTCTGCAGACAATAAAAGCAAGCTTTCCTCCCTGTATGCCTCCTCATGTTATGGAAGGCCCAGTCCCAGTCTGTCATCAGCATGACTGTGCTTGTTTGCAACCTGTACTGCTCAGAAATGCCCATGACCCTGACAGCTCCAGCAGTTCTTAAAAAGGGTAATGCAAGCAGTGAAGTGTTAAAACTGTAATTCTATTCCGTCTTTGTCTCTGTTCTTTCCTCTCTTGCTATCAGTTAGCTGCGTATCTCCCAACAAGCAAAAAAGCTAGCCAATTGCTACCAAGGCCAATGGGAAAAAAGATAGTAACAACCTTCTTCGCAACATTGCAGCCTGGCAGCTAAAATCATGCCAACTCTGAGAGAAGAAATATAGAAGAAAAAAAAAAGAACAAAAAAAGAAAAAAAAAAGAAAAAAAGAGGGAGGGGGAGAGGGAGGGAGGGGGAGATGGCAACAGCTAAAACATTGGGAAAAGACCTTTCCTTGTTCTATGCTTTCTGTTCTCATCACGTGGGTGGGAAGGAAACAGCTTTCTCAACTGACAAACTTCCATTGATACAAGCCTTTTTTTTTCCCTTTGTTTCTGTCTGTTCCATCAACAGGCACAGAATGGTCTTGAAAGAAGGAAAAAATGTGATTTAAGTATTAGACAGATATATCTTAAAAGACTGTCAGTTCCAGCAGCAGTGTTGTATTGAAAAGACAAGGGTTTTAAACTAAAAGAGGGGAGTTTTAAATTATGTAGTAATAAGAAATCCTTCAGTCAGAGGGTGGTGAGGCACTGGACCAGGTTGCCCAGAGGAGCTGTGGGTGCCCCATCCCTGGAGGTGTTCAAGGCCAGGCTGGATGTCCAGGCAATCTGGTCTAGTGGTGGATGTCCCTGTCCACGCCAGGGGGGTTGGAACTAGTTGGTCTTTAAGGTCCCTTCCAACCCAAAGCATTCTATGACTTTATGTTTCCCATTCTGCCACAGAGCCACTGCCTCCTAACAATAATGCTGCAATTAAGATGATAGCACTGAGCATTCCCTCAACTACTGGGTTAAAGAGCAGAGCTCTATATTTAAACTTTTCGCTCCATTCAGATCATTTAAGCAATTCTGCTCATGACTTTAAATTTAGACTCCTCCTCCTCAAGACAGTCAAAGTGAAGAGCACCCCAAAAAACTAACCGCAACCAGGTTGGTACTAGTCCTTCCCTGGTCCTAATAAACTATGGCTCCTACAGACAAAGCAACGCCACATCTCCCCTGTACCAGTCCTAGAGTCATCACCATCTCAATAAAAATAGCATTTGTTAAAAATCAGCAAACAAATTACCAGCTGGATGAAAGGCAGTCCAGTGTTCAGCTTCCAGACAGACAGCCTGAAAACACCTGGGAACTGGATTCCCAGGAAAGGACCTGATGGCAACAGAATGCTATAGAAATACTTCATGCCTAAGTGGTGACCCCCCCCAACTGACAGCAAAGTTGACAGATACCATGGGGAATTTCAAGAGGAAGAGGGTCACATTTTATTCCTCCTTTATATACAGCAAATAAAGTCAGAAGCCTGCTGACTTTAAGTCCATGTAATTCCCTTTCTACATTTTTCATTTATCACTGTCAATATTTGATCTGGACAGTGTTGCCTCTTCAGGCTCCTTATGCTTACTTTTATCTCTGTCTTTTATCATAATATGAAGTGCACTCTACATTGCACAGGAGATTCCTCCAATAACTGAGAATATGAGGGGGGGAAACTAATAAAGTTTAAGCATCTCCTCACTTAACCCCACAAATGTGCCCATAGTGTTATGAATTGGCAGTTCCAAGATATGATACTCCACCACCAAGGAAGCAATTAAAATTAAAATTAACAATGTTTATTTTCTGTAAAAAGGTGAAAAGACAATAAAGTTAATAATCTATTCCCGAATAAAAGGTATAAAACACAAGCTTGATATGACTGTAAAGGCACACTACGATGAAGAAAATGGAGTTTTGTCCATAATTCAGCTTTAATGCACTGTTTAAACAGCTTTCCTTGTATGTACTTTCAGGTTCACAGTAATAACTTCTAAGATGCCCAGTAAGCAGCCGTATCACAGCTGGTTGCACACAAAAGATACTTAATGAGAAGAGATACTCCATCCAATAAACAAAATAAAAATTACAGATAGAGGTCTTCTTCCTGGATGCAAAAACACAAAGCTGAACGAAAGCCAAATCTGAAAACAGAATAAATATAGTATCTTGAAGCCAAATTGCGAAAGGATTAGACTTGTTAGCAGATTGGCCATATCCACACCTTTTTAATTAGGTGCATTATGCCTTTTTCAATAGGTGAGAGAAATAAATTTGCATACAAGGAAACAGAAAAAATGTAAAAATAATTGATGCTTTTAGGAGGATTAGGGGAATGAAGAAACTGAAACTTCTTACCCAATTACATTTTCCATGCTTAGCCACCATTCAGCCCCAGTTTCAGCTTAGCCAATGCTCAGAAACAGCCCTGTACCTTCAGGATTTTTCCCACACTGAGGTGTGACAGTTTTCTTTCTCTTTCCCCACAGTTTTCTCAAGATCTGCTCCTGACTGATGGTGCTTTCCAAAACGCCTCTATAGCTGGCTGCTGATGGCGAGCACTGCAGGTGCAGTCAGCTGGTGAGGAATGCACAAATGTCGAACAGACTGCTCCCTCTTCCCTGGCGGCTCCCAGTCGCCACCAAGGTTGGCTATAGAAATGCTCAAATAGTTGCCAAGCCTTGCCACAGCTGAAAATAATATACCTGATCCACCCACAGAAGTCTCCACTCCCATATAAGTGTGTCTGGAAGAACACACAAATGAACCATTTTAACTCTACTTCTCATCCCTATCCCTTTATACATCCTGCAACACAGAGGTAAAACAACCCGGCACCCAAAATCCATTTTAAAAGAAAATAAACAATGCAGCTGCTCGATCCAATTCTTTACTACACCTGGAAAAAGATCTTTGCATGTACCAGTAATTCTTTTCTCCTTACTCTCCATGAGACAACGCTCCATACAGACTGTGGCTGGTGAAAGAGCAGCACAAGAACAATGTGAGAAGAGGAGTGTTGATTCTTTCAGTGCCACAGGTGCAAGGACTTGGCCACATCCTTTCACTTGGTCTTTTGAAGTCAACAAATTGACTGTGGCTAAATTGCCAGGAAGAATGGCATCTGAAAAAGGTACACATGATCAACCAACCTGAGTTCAAGGAACACCATAAATGCTTTGAGATTAGCTAGTCAGAAAAGCCTGCAGATCCTCTAGGCCACTGGGTTACGATCAGGGAGAAGCGTCAGTACTTAGAGACTGACTCGTGGAAGCACGACTAAAGCAGCTCTGTGCGGCATTGTTTGAGAACCACTGACCCAGAAAGGCACTAAAGCAAAGCCGTGCATAACACAGGCACTCAGCCCTGTGCTCTGCTGTTGGAAGGAAAACCCTGCACAGAGCTCCACGATTTCACAGTCCACATACACAGCTAAGGGAGCTTTTGTGCTGACGGTGAAATGAAAATGCCCACTTCCCTTCTTACTTTCTCCTCAAGTCTCAAGTTAAAAGCTGTCTGCTGCTTTCCTGCTTTCTCTTCCCCCTTCTTATTTCACCCTTCCACAGCAATTCCAGCTCAATCAATCAGTCATTAAATTCCATGTGTTTTCATGTGAACATCTGATTTTTTTTTGGCTTCCCTGGAACATTACCGAAGGCCCCCCTGCCACTCCTCTCCCATTCCCCGAGATCGAAATATACACAACTTTGTCTCAGCACCATTTCTCAGTAAGGCCACACTTGTGTTTTTAAGAGAGGCATCCAGCCAGCTGGAGGTTTCTTTATGGCTTCACTAAGTGCAAAGCCTTTTAGACCTGTAAATTGAGCCAAAACCCAGACCTACCATGCCCTTGTGGGATCAACAATATTCTTGCATTACTTGAAAAAGATAATACATGAACCATCAGACTAAAAAGCATGTGACATGGCATCTGAATATTATCACTGTAGGATACTATCAGTGTTTCAGCAGATGAAACACAGCGGGGCCCAGTGTGCAAGATAATTGTTTTTTAAGACAATCAGCTATGCTGCATTTTAAGGTAGGTAGAAAAAAGTCCTAAAGCAGAAACGTTGCTGGAGTTTTATACAACATTTACACGCCCATGTGAGAATCAGATCTAATGCTCAGCACAACCAGCAGAAGTATTTCCATTGAATTCAATAGGCACAGGGTCGGGATTTACATTGATGTTGTGCTGGTACATGCACATATGTTTATGCATATAAACACCATGCCATGCAGTATTATAATATTTTTTTTCTGGCATGGAACTGTCTATGCATTACACATGAATCACAGCAAAGTGTTTTTTCTGTTGGTGCTGGTGTGGTTTTCTTTTTGTATTAAAAAATATCTTTCTCCTTTGGGACGTAACCATAGACCACTGTAATCTCTATGATAACATGGATTTTCTTCTTGCTAATAATCTTCTCCCCTCCTCAGTATAGAAAGTGAGCTTGTAAAGTGAATGACCTACCAAATCCCCTTCAGTTAAGGAACACTCTGTTCAGATGCATTGATACTCCTAAACTACATTTTCTTACTCACGTTTTGAAGATGCATGTTCCTTTTGTTTTAACAGATTTACAATAGACAAAGTCAGTGACAACCCCCTGAGTTAGCTCATAAATCAGCAAAAAAAGTCAGGGGAAACTGCCTTTTTTATCCTAGCAGTGTGAACAGAAACTGCCCTTATCCAGCATTATTTACCAGACCATCTTCCTGGTGAATTGTATAACCCTTGCAAACAGGTCCTGAACACATCCATGCTCCTAGGGACTCAGGCAGTTGCAGATCATAGGGCTATTCATTGGAAATGTTTTTTTCTGATTCTTACCCTTCAGCTTAACTACCAGTCTAACCTGAATATTATCAAAACAGACAAAAGGGAAATCATTGCCCCAATAACAACACTGAAACCACTTTGTACTTCTAACCACTATTTTCCTCAGGCAAAGGCTCTGCCATCTCACCCTGACTCAAGTCTGACTCAAATGTCAAAAGAAAAGCAGAGCTGTTTAAATGAAATAGCATTTAAAGTCCTACTTCTACAGAATAACAGCAAAGTTCTCACTAAAACAGGGGAAGTCTAATTTTTCTGGCTTACAGGGTAGAGAAGCTGAGGAACAGAGCACAGGCACGGGCACTTACCAGGTCAGCAGCAGAACCACAGTCCAAGGTAAGAGCCACTGAGCACACAGACTGCTAACCACTGCCTGCTTCCTCCGGAGCACTATTCTCTGCCAGCTCAGAGCACCCTTGAGTTTTTGGCTCGCATGGAGCACCAGCCACACTGCACTTTCCGAGGTTGCTGGCATAGCCAGGACAGGACTGTGGCTCAAAGTTCTGTCCTCCAGCTTCAATTCTTCGTCACCACAGATGTGATATACATTATGTTCAGTACAGGGCACCTTCAAGTGCTTACTAAAGGCCATCATTTGATGCAAAACCAGTTTCCCAATAAAAATCACTATCCTTTCTTTTTTTCTACCACCTTCCTGTCAATTCCAACTCATAATTAGTTGTGCATTTTCACTACCAAAGGACATCCCACAGTGCAACACAACATTTAAGAAAATATTTTTTCAACAAGCCTGATACCTTCTTACCAAACAGAACAAGAACAGTTCTTTTTACAAAATCAGATTTTAAATGTTATCAGAGCTGTCTCTTCTCCATCTCAATGGCGACTGGATGACAATTTTCTGTCCTTTTTGCTGCCTTTCTTGTCTATCTCAGCTGGACTCAAGCTAATAAGCTTCTCATTAATGAAATGACTATGCCAAGGTACTGGCAGATGGCCCTGTGTTCCAAGCACATCTTTCCATTCCCTCCCTCCCAGAAGTCCTAATCTACACACAGTGTAATCGTCACAAAAACATATGCTCCCTGACAGAAAGCTTCCCTTCCATTATCTCTGTACTCTAAGGGATTGACCCCTGAAACCTCAGGGACATGAAGCAACTCCCTTCTTACTCAAGTCTCAGTTTCCTCTGTGCCTGAAAACACATTCACCAGGTCCTGGCCAAAGTGCCTGTACCATGCTAATCTCCCTCATTGTACTACTGTCCGTATCCTATTCTGTTACTAAGCACAATGCATATACACATATATGTCCATACTAAAAAAAATATTAAAGTAATACATATATGGTATTTCTTGCATGCTTTGCTTTGCCACTGTTTTATATACAGGTCCCCGTGACAGTACATGAGCCTTCCTCTCAGAAAAAGTATATACTATAACTTATGTTGGTTACCCGTAAACCTCTTGTGCACCACTTCCATTGTAATGCCGAGTGAGTCAGTCACTAATTGTGTATCTCATGTATCTTAAAATAATCTATTTGTATCATCTGTTGGCTCCCTCTCCCCCATCAATTTAATCAGATTATTGTGATTGATGAATTCATTAATACAGTCATCATATCCTGAGAGCACAGCAACTTCTAGAGAGAGGCTCAGGAAGGAAGAACTCCCTTTTGCACACGCAAAGCATTATGAGCAGGGGAGTAAATGAGTACTATCTGCTTCCCAGTTGTGGAAGGACTACAGAAAGGTTATTTCTTGACATTTAGGATCAACCTGGCTGGAGCCCCTCAGAGAAGGCTGGCGGCACGATGGGTGCTGACAGGCCACCATAGTGAGATGGGCTATTTTAGGTATCCAAATTGATTCTGGGCCTTCTGATCTTTTTTATTTATTTATTTTTTTTCCAGAGGAAGAGAAAATTTGATTGACAGTTCTCTTCTGCATTTAAGCCCAACAGTAGTGAACAGTTTTCCTCAGCAATATAATGCAGAAAAGCGTGCCTTTAATCTTTGCCCCCCTCTTTTTCAACTTCAAGTTGGAAGTCTTCAAAGCCAGACCCTTCCTCACCGAACAAGTCACTCCTGATTGTATGGAATAACTTAAGCCTGGCAGCTCCAACACTAGCTACTTTATGACAGGTAAAATAGAACAAATGTGCACTCATATTCTATACTGAAACAAACAAACAATAGGTCAAATACAAATATCAGTAAGACAAGAAACAAAAAAGAGAAATATTATTTAGACAGTGGTAGAGACAGCATAATTATACTTTATGTTTCTGTAGCTTTTGTCAACCAAAAATAAATAAGCTAAAACACTTTGAGAGCACACCTTCCCAATCCTGTCGAGTAGTAAATAAAATGAAAATAGAAGGAGCATGGCACTTACCCTGAGAAACAGCGACAGCAGAAAAGCATGTAACAACACCGTTCAAATACCCAGGAGTTGTGACTGCCTGAGGAGGGTGATATAAATGACATCCACCAGAGCTCACTATTTGAGAAAAGCTATTCACAACTGAGACATCTTTGCCTTCAGCTGTAACTTTGTTTCTTTCTAAAAACATCATAAACCAGATTTAAAAGGTTTTAGTTAAAAATACGGTAAGATACCAAATTTCTAGCAAGAAAACCTAGTCTCTACATTCTGTTGGCTGCCAGCGCAACACCCAAGATGACACTGAGCATCAGAGGATCAAAAGATCGCAGTGAGCGTCTGTTGAGCAGAGAACACAGAATTTGGATAAGGATTATTTTGGGAGGATGGCCAGCCTGGTAAACAGCAGCAAGCAAACAGGAAAGGCTACTTGTTGCAGGCAGAAATGCACAATAGGCTTCCAGAAACTAAACACACCATATGTAATTAAAGCAATTTATTACAGCTATGTGGCTTCACACATTTGCAAATGTATTTTCCCCTTTTTAGTCTCAGAGTGATGTGCTTATTCATGCAAACTGAAAGGAAATATGTAAACAGTTTTGAAAATACAAGCAGAAAGTGTGAGAACAGAACATTTGATATGGCATTATCTTACAATTGCCTCCAGATTCCTCTCTGGTCACTGTGTGGGCAGCACATTCCCAGGACAGGGTGGGGGTGGGCAGGAGAAGGGGACTGTACCGCTATTCATGAACTTGGTTTTGTCTTTTCCTGCTGAGGTTCATTAGTGACCCACTGGAGCACTGAGGAGGAGGGAGGAGAGCTTGTTCCGCTGGAAAAAGCAGGCCCAAGGAGCCCCTGAGGCTGAAGGTGCCTGCAGAGACCAGGCCAGGCCTCTCGCTGAGGTGCTGGCCAGCCCAGGCTGCCAACTGCTGCCCACACAGACCTGTAACTCCCCGCTCATGCTTTCACGTCACTTTATGGCCTCTCACTTGGATGTACCCTATGCAATCATTGAAGAGAAAGTTAATTTATCACAGCGAAGTTCTTACAAAACAGGCCACCCTCTCCCCAGCCCCTGGGGAGATGAGCCCGAGATGTCGGCAACAGCTACTTGGGACAGATGGGCCACAAAGGACAGCAATATTTGCAGCCACACTGACAACCAACGCCTGCAGGCATTCCCACTGGAGAAATGAAGCATTCCCATCTTGCACCATACATCTGGCTGCTATAGGCAGAGGAACCATCCCACCACCTCGCTCCAGCAAGCATCAGGGAATGCCCCATCAGACAGCATGTTGTTGGTGACAGCTGAAGATGCTGCTAAAACCTCCTGTTTACTGGGAAAGGACTCTGCCCGTAGATTTTCCTCTCAACAATCTCCTGCCAGCAGATACTCCTTTCCATCAGTCACCCGGACCCTCTGTAACACCGACCAGCTTTATAGCCAAGGCGACACGGAAAAGCAAGGGCTCTCTGCAGCTCTGAAGACAGGGAGAGATTTTGAAGCTGTGGTATGGAAATAATGCGTGATTGCTGACAAGTGGATGATAAGCCCTGAGCACATAACAGATAGCTATTGTTGGAGGCTGGCTATGGCCGGAGGGGCACTGAGTCATGCCGACAAATTAGGTGGTAAAGGAAAAGGTGGGGGGTGGGACACAGTTGGGGATTTTGGATAACTGTTTTTTTCTGAGCAGCCCACTGTTAGCCCAGGTATTCCTCACAGCAGAGGGATGTGGAAATGACAGAGCTGTGATTTAGCCCAGGCCCCTTTCAAAACCTCTCCCTGTGAGAGATATCAAGAATGCCTTCATACGCTGGAGCCTATAAAAATGGTAAAAGATAGTGTTTGAGGTCTTCTCAGTTGAGTGTTAATTTCTGTTCCATTTTTAAACCGGTAACATCTGGGGCATAAAAGCCAGAAAATTATTCTGCCATGTAAGAAGAAAATAATACAACAAGCGAGACTGAAGCACAGTAGAATGACAGAAGCCACTAGACTGTGATCACAGTGAGTTATAAACCAGAATACATCACATTAATGAGGTAGGAAAAGATTTGCTATGTGTAGAGGATTACAAAGAGTCTAATAAAAACATTCTCTATTAAGAGAAAAACATAATCCAATCCATAGGGAAACAACTTTCAAATTATACAAATCATGATACAAAGTGCAGAATATAAAAATTCAGGAAAAATGGCATGCAGCACTGACATAAAGCAAGTTGCCAACAAAAACTGGTAAAATTGTAGCACTGGTGAATGACGAACGTATCTATTTGATCTAACCAAACTGATGGTAGGAAGAGATTTTAAAGACTTAAACTAGCACTGTGCTCTGAGGCAACACAGATGATGGCACAGAGAGATTTAGATTAATAAACCCGATTTCTTTAGCTAGAAAAGGAGTTGAAATTATTATTATTATTACTTTTTTTTTTTTTTTTTTTTTTTTTGGTGTGTGTCTGATGCATTTAAAGAGTACCCAAAGCAGCTTGCACGTGACCTATGACGAGAACTGTATGTACTCTGGCAATACAAGCCAATTGTAATCCAAAAAATAATTTACATATGTATTACCTTCAGACAAATCAAAGAAGAAGAAACACAATAGCACATTGTATTTAAGGTTAATAAAAGCAAAGTACCAAAATGTGGAAAGTATAATCACACATACTTTTTTTTTTTTAAAGGTCATAGATGAATTACTAACTCATAAAAAAGGTAAAAAAAAAACATAGACACCTTCATGAAGGTATGCTGTGTGCTTAATAAGCAGTGACAGTAAAAATGCTAATTAAGTTTATATATATGCATATGAGGAATGAAAATGTGAGTAGCACAAGAATTAATATGCTCTCTCCCCCGTGAAAACACTGGCCAGTTCCTACCTCTTCATCCTAAAACAACAGAACATTGAAGTCATGGATTGAAATTGCTAATGAAAAAGAATAACATAAATAAACCAATCTAAAGTCTAACATTAAAGTTTTAATCTGAAGTCTGTTTGTGCGTGCTCCCACTCCCTCAAAATCAGAAAGGGAATAGGCTCAAGAGGCACATTAAAAAGCCCTAAACAGTCAAGAGGAGAAACTAGACTGATTAAGAACGATTAATTAGTATTCATAATAAAAGACCAAGGGAATACACAGTGAAACTCAGAGGCAAAAACTTGTCTGATTTGAGATGATATAGTTTCACATCATACAAAATTAGCCAGTAGCGCTCACCATAACATTAGCACTGATGTTGAGAAAAGTATGAATATATATGTATGAATATATAATAGTATATAAGTATATATAAAAGTATGAATATATAATAAACATATTTGAATTAATTGTAATGAACATCAGGAAGCACAGAAACTCTCCAGTTTTAAGGTACAAGAGTTTTTTCTACTCCTGAAGATTCATGATAAACATCTAGGAAAAGTGTAATTTAATCACCTTCTACAAAATTTTTTTCTTAAGCAGTAAGAGGCTGTCAGTAGCAGGACTGTGAGTCTTGATGGACAGATGCTCTGATCCACTAGAAGCAGTGGAGGAGACAACACTAGCAGTTTCTTTTTCAGGAAAAACATGTTTGTAAATTATATCACTGTAGCCACAGTGATGTAAAGCCTTACAAAGTGTGCAATACAAATGCAGAACAAAAAAAAAAGCATCTAGTTTAAGGATAAGAAGGGAGAAAACAGGCACATACATAGGTAAAAAAAACTGCAACAGATGTCAGGAGAAAGGGCCTAACTTTTCCGAATCTTTTTTTTTTTTGTATGTATTTTGAACATTTCTAGAGACCTTCCTGAGCAGGAGTAGCCACAGGGGAGGATGATACTTAGTTTATTAAGTTAGGGGTGGAGGCTGTTATCAGTGACCTGAGAAAAAATAATCTGTACGGTACCACAAAAAGGAAGAATTATTACATATTTTTTGATGAGGAATAGTAGTAGGGTATAAAGAAATATAATCAAAAGAATGTGTCAGAAAAGTGATCTTGGCAGCAGCTTTCTGAATGGCGATGACAGCAGAAACGCAGCATTTACTGAGACAAGAGACTGAGGACCTAGATGTGATTTATTCTCTTAGAAACATAACATAAAGAAAAAATAGTTACAGTCCAGACACATGGACCTACCTGTAAAGTTCCACACTGATTCAGATTATGGGCTTGAGTGACGAGTAATGATTAAAAAGGAAGTTTTTTTCACTTAAGCTCTACAGAAGAAAGACTATATAAACACGGGAAAACACAGTTTGAGTTTCACAACTCCAAAATGCTTCTAACAGAACAGTGAAACCTGTTAAACACTGTACGAAAACAAAGTGGCTGGGGTCTCTGAGGAAAAGCGTGAGCTATAAAGACTAAATGGGCCGTCAGCAGAGAATATCTTCATCGAACCTTGCTACTTCCAGAGAATGCTGGAGTGCTCCATTTGGGGGCAAGCATTCTCTGTAACAGTGGATGTAGGTATTCAGCAAGACCACAGTGAAAAATGAAAGATAAGAACCAAAATATAAAGGGCACTCCCTCAACCACTGCAGTAAAGGTACAGAAGAAAAAAAGGAAAAAAAAAAAAAGCCCAACTGAAACCGCTCTCAGGATACAAATACACAAACGTAATTTTGGATTTAGTATTTAAGATGCTAGAGAGCAAGTAGGAACTAGAAACACCCAAGAGAGTTAGCAACAGAATTATTGCCTAAATCACATTAAGCGTGTCTCCGACAAGGTGAAGGAGGGATGTGTAGAAGCAGTAGCAGTGTGTTATGTTCACCCCACTCTGCTGGAAAGAAATGACCTTCGAATGCAAAATATACCTGAGCAGTAAAGATAGTTAGAGTAAGAGACTTGTTTCAGACAGACACACTAGGAGCTCTCCATTACCCCTGTTAATATATTAAATATTTCAACAACTCTGGAAATCAATCAGCAAAATTTCAGCAGCAATCACTTTCTGGCTAGTCCTCTGAATCTTATAGAGTATAAAATGATAGAGTACGAAAGACGTCTCAGACAGTTCTACCAATACAAATCCTTTATGCTTTTCCTTGAAATTCTCACATAAGAAAAGGAGCATTAACCTAGAAGCCATATTCTTTTCCTAGCTGCTCCTATCCTTCATTTGAAAACCTTAAAAGTTCTGCTGTAACTAACGAATAAGGACAGACATACCTGAGACCCTTTTAAAACTGCCACTCTGGACAAGAACAGTAGAGTGGGTTTAGCCTCTTCATTCAGCAACAAAGCTTCTTGCTGGAGAAGCTGAAAGGGCCCAACTACGTACAGATGCACACAGGTTTGAAAACAGACATGTTGAAGCCATCCTATTACAAGAAGACCCAAAACAGAAGCCACTGAGGGCGGTGGAAAGGTAGCTCACCAATGTTCTCCCTCAGAATTACAGCTTCTGACACAACAAAGGTTTCTGGGCAGATGGGGATCCTAGGTGAGGCTGCTCAGGGCACTGCCGTCCTCAGGACTAACACTTGGCTGGTTTCTGCAGCCTCTGAGCCAAAGGAAGGTCTGCTTACAGCTGAAGGAATAGACATGACAAAAGATGCAGTACCAATGGTGGTTTACATTCACACGTTCTACTGTCCCAATAGGAAGATACACAAATTACAGGGATCTGAAAGCAGATTTCCCCATGAGAATATAGACAAAAATACAGATACGAGAGCAGTTTTCCCTACCAATCATGTAAAAATATTCCTGTCAAACAGTGGAGATTTTTTTTCCCTACTTTAACCACACTGGAGTGCTCTTTTGTATTTGTTCTTTCAACCCATGTTGGCCTCTCCATACCAGTGCAACCTCCACTCAGCTGTATCTTAAAAGGTGGGAAGCGGAGCTGTGCCTCCAGCAATCACCATCCCAAGTGTTACAAAGCTCTTGACAACACAGGCAATACACTTGCATGTGCTTTTTAGATGCTTTGCTGCTGTCTCTCACGCAGCCTCTAAAAACAAAGACAAGGGAAGGGAGCCTCACCTGCAAGAGAAAGCAGTGCTGGAAGTTATAAGGTAGGAGAACAGTGAGGAGGTGTGACATCAGCCAGGAACAGCAACCCTAAGCAGAAGATAAAATCTTCTGGACTGATTCCTTCTATCCAAGCAGCGCTGGGCTTGTCCATACCGATACTCTTCTTAAAAATTTCTCCAGTTTCACTGCTGCCAGTGCCTGCAGGGGTTGCAGTGTGAAGTGCTGCTCCATACCAGTTTCCCAGGCATAGCCATTATGTCTGTACAACAGTTTGAAAGGAAGATACTCCACACATCCCTTTCGCCTGGGATTTCCTTGCTTTATAACAACTGACAAGTATGGTTCAAAGTTTGAAAACATAAATACACGCTTCTCTGCATGTTTGAGGAAAAATCGAGGCCTCAGAGTTTCATGTCATACATTTAATTAGGCCATGAAGAAAAATACTATGGATACAGAAAAAAAAAAACAAAAAAACAAACAAACAAAAAAAACCACCAGCCTTCTGCAATTCACTGATTTTTACTACACAAAATTTTAAATTATTAAATTTCCAATTAAAAATCATACTCCTAAAATTTCTGTTTGGTCAAACAGCTTAAAAATGTAAAAGTACACAAAGTCGTTATCAATGTTCAGCCAACAGTTACAACACACTGACCTCTACCTTAACTCAACAAAGCTCTAACTTCAAAGCCCGCTTACAACCATTTAAATACCAACATCATTAAGCATGGCAGGCATGCTGAATACTCAAATGGAGCCAGCATGCTTTATGTGAAACACAGGCTCTGCAGTTCCTCCCCCTTGTTTCCCAGGCTAAGCTTACCTGTTCTCCAGAGCAGGACTTTCCTGTCACACTTCTGACAGAGAGGAGTGGTGTTCCCCTGCTTTCTCATCCTTGGACTCCGTCTTTTTCTTTCCTAATCTCTTCCCCCTTCTACTGACTGCGAAGTAGACATATAAGCACACAGCCCCTTTGTTTCAAGCCACCAGCTTGCACCTTACTCCTTGCAGCCCCACAGGCAGATTCTCAATTGCTAATGGGAGAAAGTGGAGGCTGGACTGAAATCCAAGCACGGGTCTCCCACTGGAGGTAAATGGAGACCCCCGCAACCATGGACTGTGCTGGGGGTGGGCACGAGGGCTCCTGCACCTGCTTATGCTACTTTAAAGAGACTGTAATGAAGATTTCTTGCACACAGGCAGCATATAAGGAGTCTGCAAGCATTCCCTACAGAAGGGCAAGATCTTCCTGTAAAGCAATATGGGGATTTTTGCAATCATTGACAAAATTAGCAAAGAACAGATATACTCTGAGAGGCTCCATCTCATAAGATTACAGGCAAGTGGTAGAAAAGCCTGGACTGCTGAAGTCCTTCAACTTCCTGAAACTTCTGGCATCTTTTTCACTGCAACTGCTTACTGATCATACATACTGCTTGACACTACAGCAAAAACACCACACTAAGAAAATTATCTGCCATCAGCAGTGGTTATAGGAAAATGCCATACCTGAACCAATGGCAGAATGCTTAACTGCTTAACTATTAAATGCTTAGCATACCTGAGAAGACAAAACTTTCAACTCATTTTCTCAACCATCACCCAAAGGCTTCCATTGGTAACATCTGGATTCCAACAACATTCAGTAGTGTGCACTGCTATCTACCAGCAAAAGAAATGTTCAGCCGCTTTAAAGGGGTAAAACCACAACAGCTCATTTTACATGTAGCTATGAGGCTGCAAAATCAAGAGCGCAGTCCTAGAGGTACAACCTTCACAAGTCCCCACAAGAATGATTTATTTATTCTTTCCACTCTTCTTCTTTCTGTATCTTCAAGAGCCCTGGAAGCAGTTACAGCACCCAGGCTAGTACTAATCACTGTGCTCCATCTATCATTTGCCTCCTGGTCCTTACTGCTGTGGTCCAAACCCCTTTAGTATCTCCTGAAAATCAGAGCCTGGTGAGATACACTGTTCACTGAGACCCTTTATTCCAGACTGCTGGACTCCAAAGCAAAGCCTTTAAACAAAATTATTCTTATGATTTCTTTCAGGTAGCAAATGCATCAAATTCTTGGCTCTGATAAAAACAAAGTAACTCCCCCCAACCCAGAAGACACATACTTTCCAAGGTAAAATTTTCAGAATTGTCTTTTACCTAAAAGTCCCAGAGCTAAGCCCTCTAAGTAATAAATGGCTTTTTAAAATATTATCCTTGAACGTGTTTTTCTGTAAGTGGAAAAGAAAAAGGATAAATTTGGATATAAAGAGTCTGTAACATTTGTGGAAATCTGTGTTCTGTGTTCAGAAGTCAACCCGTACTTGGCACAGATCCTGCTTTTTCCACCACAAGTTCACTTTTTCTGCCTCCAAAGTAATATATTTTAGTCCTACCTACAAAAGGTATATAGAGTAAATCTAAGTTTATGTACCAGCAAAGGACATCTATTTACAGTCACTTTGTCTAATCCCTTCCCAAAGTTACTCCTAGCTGCTGAGTGAGGTCATTCTCCACTAGTTTGCAATAACCTCTTTTACATTCTGAATACTTGCTGTGAAACCTCAGAGGAGCTGGGGGATGGACAGCGAGTAAAAGCTGGATATAGGAGACCTCTCCAGCACAAATATCTCCGATCAATTACCTATATAGATCCATTGCATTAGAAGTCTTCTGTTTCTGAACCCTTCTAAAAGCTCCCTTGTGCACACTCCTGCTGTACATTACAGTGGGGTAAGTTAAAACTGGGAAGAGAAGGAAGAAGGGATGGGAACAGAAACAAAGAATCCTAAACACGAGGAGCTTACTGAGAAAATGTTCAAAGAGACAATCACAAACACAGCAACACCTACTCTGACCAGGCTGGAATGACGGATTTCTGGTATTCGATCCAGAACTCATTGACAAGTCTTGGCTACTACAGTCGATCTGAACATGCCAAAGCCTTCTACAGCAAAGCTCTCCATAGCATCAGTTGGAAAGCTTAGAGGACTTGCTCATCGCGCAGCTACAAGACGTATCCTTTAAAACTTGGAAAACATACTTTGACAAGGGAGTGTAAAGTATGGAGGGACCCCAGGACCTTATACACAGGTTCAAGGGTTCTTTCTCTTGCTTCACTGCAGAGTATTCTTGAGCACTTTTCTCCCAGATCAGAGTTGAAATCTGTTTTCTCCTCTTTCAGACACGCTTCTATCCCCTCAACACACTGCCAGAATTATTACGTTGGAAGTTCCATGTCAACGCATCACTACAGGGTTAATTTCCTTTTACCTTCTACTACCACACTGAGTGCAGAGTGCTCAGCGTGGCTCAAAGGGCATGAATAATGTACGAGGACTCAGCTATGAGGACCATTAATACCTCAGAAAGGCTTCTATGATTCTCCCACCAGTTCTCACTCGCCGCATCTTTCATTTCCTTTAAATGCCACAGTGCCAGCGCTAAATCAAACTCCAAGCTCTCACACCCAGCACCTCCCCACCGGCAGTGCACCGACAGGCTACAGGGACTTAGGAGGTAAAGGGGGGCCGGGAGGGAGCAGCCCCTGTGGCCTGCCAGCTCTGCCTACCTCCACTCTGCTCCTGCACCTTCCCAGCCGGACACCCCGCTGGCCCCAGCCAGCGCTGCCCAAGCAGGCAGGGGCTGTCACAGCCACGGCCCCGCTCTTCCCCTCTGCTCACAATCCAAAACGCAGTGTGCAGGCTTTGGGAAAGAAGCAAGCCATCTCCCTTTGCTGTGAAGCACTGTAAAGCAAATAAATCCACATAGGCAGTTTACAGCCCATCATGTTATGGCCACTAACTGTGCATCTTCAGCTTGCATTTGGAGCAGACATCCAGCCAGGCCTAGGACAAGCAGCTCTCTGAAGGAAGCAGCCTTTCCTGAACTCCATGCCACACACAATGACTGACAGCATTACAAAATCATGCCCTACACGCTGCCTGCTCCTCAGCTTCTTTCACTTTTGCCTTCAGCAATGAAATATTACATCCTTCATTTAAGTAAATTCCTCTCATCTGTCTTTGTGTTACATAAGGACTTAAAAAAAGGCAAGAAATAGTTTTAATACTTCAAAAAAGTACTCCGCTCTTCCAAGGACGGCTGACACCCAACTGAACTATTCATCTCATAGTACAACATGGACATTGACCTTACTACGTGACCCATATCATATTAAGTTTGGGAAAAACTGGCAATAAAATGAGCTGTGGTTACAAGAAAAGCCAGCCAGGTGCATGCAACGGAGGGAAATGGTGTGTCTGAACGTTATCGGATGAGCCACAAACTTGATACATCACACATCTATGAAATTACATATACTTCTTAATTGGATCATTCCAAATCAAATCAGGAAAACACAACCAGAATTACAGGAAATACTGGGATCTTGGGCAAATTGCCTTCAGTGTCTGCTCTCAGTTATGCTATCTGTAAAACACAATCAATAAATGTAACCATTAAGTAAATGCAAAATGTGATTAGTCTGATTCTTGAACAGAAAAAATTAGGCAGTGACTTGTTCAGAGTTGTGTGTCAGATATCTGCTTTGTGCTACATTACAACTATAATACAATTTCCAAATGCTGAAGAGGCTGGAAAATGGAAGCTGGAAAAACACATTATGGGCACACAAACTGAACCTAGAAAATCCTTCGATTTGCATACGCACAATTAGTAGTGGTATCAGCTTTCCCTACACACGTAAACTGAAGTAATAAAATATATAAAAGCAAACGGTGAGGACTTAAGGAAACATGTCTACACCCATAGGTACGATACTAACACTGCATATGTAAAAGTTATCCTCTGCCCTTGAATTTTCGGTTACTTTGGCAAAACCCATGGCAGAAGTTTTAAGTAATGCTGCAAGTAGGCACCAAGGAGTACGTTAAGGAAAAGATGGGAAATCGCAACTATTATCTGTGTTGATCAATTTTAAAAGAAAACGGAAGAGGAAAAGCATGAAGAGCACTAAAGATTCAAAGACTGGCTGGGAAGGATTACTTAGAAGTAGTTCAAAGCTGAGGTTTGAAATGTTTCATGTCTCCTTCTATAATCATCTGTTGTGTCCTTTAAAGGGTTAACTCAAACCTTCTTCTGCAAGCTACATAAACTGAGTTCCCTGGAAGGAATCACCGGATGACTACATTGTATTAAACATTAAAAATTGTAATACAAGACATCTGCTGAAGTTATAAAAATGTCCTGTAGCTCCTTGAATGTGTAAATTTGCTTTGGTCATCATATTACCTAATGCATTTTTCCAATATCAAACACGATTGTGTGAAGTGCTTTGAAATGATAGATGCTATATAAGTGCAAAACATTAATGCAACACACTTTACTTAATTTGGACATGCTATAGTAGGATGTCTCCATTATTGAGACATCTGCTAGGAAACTGATTTGGCCAAATCACCGTGAGTGATAATGACTGCTGTTTAATCAAGACAGTATTAACATAAATTTTAACTTCTGTCAAGCAGCTTAATGGTAAATTACTGAATGTTAAACTGTCATGGAATTTTACACTCTGGTCTTTTAATAAACAACTTCTCAGTTATACTGAAATGTGCGGTGTCTTCAATGTGCACTCAGAAAGAGCTACATACGGTCAGAAGAGTTTTGAAGTCAAGCAACACAAGACTTGAAACCTTAAACTTAATTTTTGATTTTAAAAAGGTTCAGCACTGGAATGGTCTTCATTTTTGAACTAAATATGAGATCTTTAACAAGAACAGTACATCCAGATGTGCTTATAACTAGAAAGCAATCAGTATTTTAATTAATTTCTGCCTTTGACATTTCTGGCTTGGATGCTTAACCTTGAACAGCTTTTTAGATTTTATACAGATAAGAATCAGTGAATTTCTGGCCTTAGTACTGTAAAGATGGCTATAAACATTGTGCCTTTCCAAGACAATCTCAGATTATGTGGTTTTATCCATTACTCATTAATTTTGCTAATCAGTGCATCCACTTACAAATCTGCCTGAGAGAAATATAAAATTTCTGGCATCCTTACTCAAAACTACTAGGAATTAAAATACTAATGGTGGCGAGTCACCACACTATGGCATCAAGGAGAAGCCTCTCCTGTGCAAAAGCCTAACAATGACAGATACTGCCTTAGTTATTCACTCTTAAAGGAAGGGAAATCCCAGAATCCAATATTAATTATATAATTGACTTGCCTGAATTTTAAACGAAAAATAATTTTAAATTATTCCACAAGTTACTCAGTCAGTGAGCTTGTTACAAGCAGAATAGCACTTATTACAACACACCTGAGAACACGCACATCCCTAAGAAAGGGAAGAGAAATAAAGGAGACAAAAACCATCACAGACAGCAGCTTAGCACCACAAATCATATGTTCTGCATGAAAGGATGACGGTTCAGTTCTAAGGACAAGCATTCTAAGGAAGAAGCAAACTAAAAAAAATATTGAAAAATAAGCAACTATATTTAGGTTTCCATAATGCACCAATGTAAGAGACTACTTTCTTAACTATGGATGAAAAAAGCCAACCCCAGCAAGATGCTGGTATCAAACCATATACTGTTTCTGTTCTCACTCACCTCTAAACAATAACAAGAAGGGGCAATTAACTGATCTATGGAAATATTTTATAAACTGAAAGCACCTTAGTCTTCCAGGCAGCAGAAAATGTAGAGACTGGTATGCGTACTTGAGTTTGAAAGGAAGTGCTGTGTTGCCCACAGGAAGTATCATGTCTTAACATAGGGAAAAAGAGAGCATAACATTTCTTTCCTATTTCAGAGGAGCAATTAAACGTAACACTTCCCCTCCCTACAATGCTAGTATGAACACTAGATTAGGTTTCCTATTGTGACATGAACACACAAAGTGTCTGTGAGCAGAAGAATGTACATCTGGTTTTGTACCATGCATGAACACATGCACGAACTGGACATGGGTCCTACATGACTGCAAGAGCACGTGCAAAGGGCTAAAACGATCACTGCTAATGTCACAGTCCCACGCCTTTCATTCACAGAGCCTAGAGAGAGCCAACATTTTCAACACTTTCACTTTATTAAGGCTGAAACCCATAATTAAGTAGGACTCATTCCTTCCACTGTCACTTCACACCACGCCACCAACGGTCACTCTCTCCCAGTCCCACTCCTCCCACTCTTGATCTGTGCCAGCTGAAATCACGACAGGGGACAAGAAGGCCAAGCTTTTCCGCAGGTCTAATTCTCAAAGCAACAGCCACCTTTAGATGGGAGAGAAAAAAAAAGAAGGAAAGTGTGCTGTTGCTGTGGAAACAAGGCTCAAAAATACTACTAATAGATCAAGCAGCTCTCAGAGGATCAAGCACACTAGCGAACAGTTACTGGAACTTCCTTCAGCACGCAGGAAGGGTTAGAACAGGGAACAGAGTCAGCCCAGATGTCTCCATCATTTCCCTTCTTTTAGGGGATTTGTGCCAGCTTTTCGAGTGAGTCCCTCCCTACGCTTCATGAGGAAAGGTAGCTTGATTTTGAAAACATTTACTATCACACGATGGCCTTAAACTGGAAAGAGGATTGCACAGCTTGCTTAAATTCTTGATAGACATATTAATACAGAATCTAGGGCAGGGTGTTTAAAAGAGGGCTGCTGAAATTCATGGGCCTGCCCCAAGAGTTTACATGCTGAATTCAGAACCAATGCTGCTGAATGGTAAAAGAGAAAATTAAACTACATCCTAGCACAGTTCTTCAGTTCCTAATTCCCTAAAAGGTGAGAAAGGATAAATACAATGTGATCATGTAACTAAAGACTGCATGATGATTGACACACAAAAATGAATCAAGACCACATAGACACTATCGACATCAGACTGCTCTAACTTTTGAATGACTTGACTTTAAAACCATTCTTGTGCATAAATCTTGTTTTGTTCCTCTCTCTATTCCCTTTGAGATCCCTTAACTGCATAACTTGTTCACACCCTACTACACAGGCTCATATAGTTTAATACCAACCAGCAGGGTAGAACACCATAGTTAAACACGGTATTAATGAGAATATCACATACAAAAAAGCCAGCTCCAGGTTTTCAGGACAAAAAGAATTGCCGAGTGTGAAGATTGTAACTCCTCATACTATCAAAGATCAGGTAAAACCAACAACCAGTAGCTATTTGACACTCTGAAACGCTGATTTTGCTAAGACACTTTAAATGTCAGATGGAGATGGCAGGGGATTCCAGCAGGTTAGAAATTTGTTCAGCTTAGCAATGCTACAGTGCTACCGGGCATTAATTCCCCAACTCTGAATCTTCTACCCTTCCTTCTTATCCCCACAAAACATCTCATATTAAAAGAAACTAGACATTGGCAAGCTAGAAGAATGATTTATTTTACAAGGGTGTTGTGAAGCTTAATTCATGTTTGTAAAGCCCTTTGTATTGTGCCTTTCATCTACTGTGGGAACCTCACAGTATTATCAATAAGGTCTTTTCTACAGTAGAAAGGCTTTGCTAAAATAGCTATACTAGCAAATCTGCCTAGTGAGATGTGGTTTACACAGGCAAAAAGGTTATTTTGACAGAAGAGCTAATACAAATGCCCTAAAAACACATGCTGCACTGGCAGCAGCACATTTGTGGTAGTATCTAACTGGATAGGATATTTTATGGCAACTAAGTTTAATTTCTGCAGGATCTTAACAAAACACAGCTATGCTGGAAACACCTTGAAGAGTAACTCTCATCAGCATATTTTGGAGACTGCAGATAAAGGAAGTGCTTTTACTACTTTCATAATACAAATTCTCTGCATTTGTTTATTCATGTGAATTAGCCAGAAGTAACAGAGCCCTCTGTGAAGAGATCCCCTTAGCAGCAAATGCATTAAGATAAAGCCTTGGTCAGATATATTCTGCCAAATAGAAAAAGAATGGAATATTAACGATTCTGGAATGAATGCCTAGAAATGACTCTTATGACGGCAAAGAACACGGATTGTGGTACAAGAAACTAGCTCATATGTCAATCATTTTTAAATGTGCTATTATTCTTCTTATTTTCTATTCAAAACTCCAGCTTTCTCACTCGAGTTTAGAGCAACATCAAATAGCCAACTGTTATTTGTCTTGTAACAAAGGTGGAGAGGTGCCTTCACGCCAGGTTCCCAAATGACTGTTGCCGTTTTCTTTCTAGTCGTGTTTAGTTTTATCCTGAGCTGTTTACTTGGCTAGCCTGTGGCTACCAGCAGTAGTGCATTTACATTCTGCCTTGCAGTGTTTTCACATCTTGCTAGAAGTCTGTAGCAATTCTTAACACAAAATGGCTTGCTTACACAGGGAAAGGAAGCTCACCTGTCTCAGCTCTGGAAGGCTTTTCTTCCATAGATAACTGCATTTATTTTCGATGGATGTCTCTACATACCCATCTGCAGAAGCACAGAGTTTTTGAAAACCTACGTGCACCACAGTGTAACACTACACAGAGCCATACCTCAAATCTGTGGCTGGTCACAAATTAGCTACATAGTTTCCCACAAACTGATGCAGGTCTGACATGCTTGGACCTGGAACAGAACTCAAAATTCAAAGACAGAAATTGCCACAGTTAAGAGAAGTAGGAATCTTAACAACATGGAAAATCTGTTTTCCATATGAAAGATGTTTTCATTACCAAAATGTAAGCAGGTGTATTCAGTTGCTTTCCACTGAAAGGTAAAGCTAAATCTACTTTAAAGCAAAACTAAACATCAAACTCCATCTTCTCTGCTGTTTAGACAAATTAGAAAAATGCTAGCTACAATACATTAATCAGTAAGGTAATATTTACCGAAATAGCACTGTGGAATCCATAGCCCATGTACCAGATCTACTCGATGTGTTGTTTTGTAACACCTAAGAATTATTTATGTGACCTCTGAAATGATAAGCATAATAAAAATTATTGATTTCTGTTACACATTTATCCACAACCTTTACTCATTCACTGATGTACCTGTCTATACTACATGCAGAATGGCATTAACCTAAAAAACAGACTTGTTTCATTTTAAGCCTGGACCAGAACTGACAAGGTTCAAATGAGAGTCAAAGTATATGAAATGTTTTGCAGATTTGCTAAGCTGTGCAACAACGCTGTAGTACTAAGGGCTGGGCTTTCCTGCTTTCAGTTAAGAAGCCCTTTATTGCCATGAGAGCATAAAAAAAGCTGGATTATGTTTCCTTTTCCCACTTGTATACATTTTGCATGTAAGTGGCTGCTCCTGATCAATTGAGACTTAGATATTAAATGACATTAAAAATTATGTCACAGCTCACTTACAAAAACTATAAAGACGTCCCCACTAGCTCTACACCACAGGCCAGACCATTCTCCATTTGCTCTACCTACAGCACCAGCAGCCATGTACCCTTCCATCTTCCATGACATCCTCCCCTGATACCGCCAGAAGAAGGTTTACATGAAGATCAAGCGCAGAATAAGGTATTAGACAGTAGCTACACTTCCAGCTGGAACAGTTCATTCTTGCCTTTGGATTACTCAGCAGAAGAACTTAACCACCTTTAAAAATAAGGCTGTCCTGCCCCACTGCTTCTTCCCATTGTAGCCACTTCTCTGTTTTAGCTCCTTCCCTCTCTTACTGCCTTCTTATCCCTGTCTCATTATCATCCTCCTTTGGCTTCTGATCATGCTGACCGATCCTTTGGTTTCTTCCCAGGAACAGAGCTGACAGGGAATTTGAAAGGTTCAATGTCTGTTTCCGTATGCCCTGGGTTCTCACTACACAGAACTGCTGCCTTGCTAGCATGTCATGGCACTAAACTTTAGCTAAAACATTTTAGAAAAAGGCTAAGAGCAACTATGTGGAGGCGTAGGCCTCAGGCTGATCCCGGCGGAAGGTCACCTACTGAGAAACGTCCCTCCAGCACTGACAAAGATATCCCACATTTATCATTCTCAAGTTCAAGTACACTTCAAGGCTAACTTTGTGTCTTCCATTCGCATTTGTTACAAAAGGCACACACTCTCAGGCTTTGCTTTTGTATTTTGTGTTTATTTGTTGTTGTTGTTGTGGTATTCTTACTTTTTCTAAGTTTTATAACTGCTCCAAAGTTTCTGTAGGGGTAGAAGGGAAATTTTACTGGGTTGAAATGACAGTTATTTGGCATTAACAGCTGTGCTGTTCTACACTGAAGCATGAAGCTGCTCCATAAAAGAAATGCACAGTTACAAGCTGAGGAGCCCGCTTCTACTTAGAGACAACTGAAGCAGCCCTGAATGGCAGGGGAAGGCTGAGGCTGCATGTTCTCAGCACGACCTCACAAATAAGCTCAAGGTGTTGCTTTTAACTTTTGATACCCTTCATGATTTAGGTCCTGAACCACTAAGATCAGGAAAGAGTCCAGGATAGGTTAAAGATTTAGTTACTCAAGAGCATTTACATTTCAATGATGAACTTCCTACTTCTAAAAGAACAGAGCTGCACTGACTTTCAGAG
The DNA here is from genome assembly GCF_047663525.1 of Anas platyrhynchos. NCBI lineage: Eukaryota > Metazoa > Chordata > Aves > Anseriformes > Anatidae > Anas > Anas platyrhynchos. The sequence goes on along the minus strand of NC_092592.1, from coordinate 19,541,661 downwards.
CCTGCTAGGACTTACATACTCAGCCTTTACGGGGATGATGGGAGGAAGGATCAATACTGAGGAACAGAAGATTTAGCTGTTAGAGAGACAGTTTTATAGCTCCCAAATCATCTCTATAGATGAAGTATACACCTATAGCTAACTGCACCTAGGGACATGTATGGTAAAGAAACAACACAATTTGGAAAAAAAATACACAGAACTGAAGATGCACTAATTTTGCACAGAGCACTGCAGTACAAACAAAAATCCAGAATTTCTCACATGGCTAAAAAAAAAAAAAAAAAAGCCCACCACAGATGCATACACTATTTCTCTGAATGTAAAATACAGGCTTCAAATGCACCTACTTTGCAAATTCACATCTTCACGTATCTATGAAGGCAGCATATCAGCCTCTGCTTACATATAAGGTGTCTAAAACAAATCATCAGTCCTAATTGAGGAAGATTATACATACAGTATTTTGAAAACTACTTGCTTTTTGGCCTCTCAAAAACAGCACTGGAATTCCGAACAACCTTCACCTGTTAAAAACCAGCACACTTGCATGCAGTTTTGTAATTTCTTTCACAAAGGAAAAGAGCAGTCACTTCATGGCTGAAAACTGGTCAGAAAAAATATCACCTTACGACGGACCATGCAGAAGACTTTAAATGCAAGTGCATCTGTTGTCAAAATATTAGCGCTCCTAACACCGCATATCCTCAAACGTTTTATTCAAAAACAATTATTTCATAAGGTTTCCATGAAAAAGCTGTAAAACAACCAGAACAAAACTGCATGATGCATGTCACGTTGCTTCCGTCTTTCCAGGATATGTGTGAGAGCCAGTATCTCATGCAGGAATACAGAAGGGTAGCTCCAAACCAGTAAACAAACCCACTGTCTGAAAGTCTGTAATGTGATCTTATAATAGCTGATCCTGAATTAATTTTTGAATCCTAAGATTTGAAGAGGTGAAGGAAAAAAGTCAGTGCTGGGTAAGTTTCACATAATGATCTGAATGCCTCTATTGTCTCTTCGTCATGCTAAACTTTGCTTTGTTGTTGTTTTCATCTTTCCTTTTAAAATAGCCTCCTGCAGCTCTAAGCTAAATATCTTCCTGGAGCTTCTATGTGACAGCTGCAGTATCTTAGCCATCTGTTTAATTTATATTTGCTAATGCAGCTCCTGCTGTTTTCAACTGACAGCTTTTTTCTCTCTTATTACCCCCACACGGGAAATCATTGCACTTGCCAAAGTTTCTCTCTAGTCTCAGATGTCAAATCAAGTCTGGTGACAAAAGGTGATGAATGAGGCCCTTGTGCACCTCTCTTTTGTTTTATTAAAACTTTGAAAATTTTAAATGGGCTTTTATGTTAATTTTTTAAAGAAAAAATATTAAAAAAAAAAAAAAAAAAAGAAAGGAAGTGGTACAGAAACAAAGAGGAAGACAGTAAAGAGAAATCATACCCCCTTCCTCTCAACATGGCAATTCTGTGGGAAGGTTGAGGCTGAAGTCTCTCCAAGATACTCTCAGAAGCAGATCTGTTCCTCGTCCGTTCACTAAAGCCACGCATGATTCAGTGAGCTATGCCCACCTACCAAGCTAAGGGTTTGGCTGACCGCTGAGCTCCCCTCACTTGCAACCAGCATGCCTCCTACTTTTTCTGGAGCGCTCCGCAGCTCAGACGCTTTCACAAACCAAGGGGAAGCAATATAGCACCAAAGCCCACTTGTTGCAAAGCGAGTACTCAGTGCCATCCTCTAAAGCCTCCTGCAGGAAGGTGCTGGGGCTGCACACTGTGCTACTAAGAGACACTGGATAAAGGCACAAACTTGGCTCCTGAAACAGTAGCCAGCCAGCCTTACATAGCAAGCACTGATGTTACTATCACTGTAACTCTCCTAGAGAATGTAAAGAGTGTAGCCCTGCTGAAAAGTGACATCAGGTTTAATATAAAACTGAAATTTAACATAGATAACCCTGTGCTGCTTAAAACCCTACCAGCTGAATCACAGAGAACTCTGCAGTCCCTGTTGCAGGTTATGCAACACCACACTAACTGGTGACTAGCCCCAACCCAGAAACCTTACACACAAAGAGCTGCACATACCAAGAAAAATATCAACAACAAAAAATCACCTCAACGATAATACAGGCCTGAAAACCTGAAGAGTCACTACTCATCTTCAGCTGATTACTTGTACTTTATAGCATTTCATAAATAACACTCAAGAAAGCATAAAGTATTAAACTCTAATCTGTTTCTACGTGTATAATGTCCTGAGTCAAAGAAAATTATTCTGTCCCCCATCTACTATACTACCTAGACCAAAATTATCCCTTACAGCAATTCTTCCTTACCTCAAGAAGTGCGTGTGCAGTCTGAAAAAGAGCTGTGTAGATGCAGACTGAGCGAAGCTGTTATACCAGATGCAGACTGAGCAAAAACACCAACCTGGGGGGAGAGAAGAAATTTTGGATAAATATGTGTACCTGATGGTGTAAGGCACAACAACGTTTTCTGAACTGGAAACATTCTCTGGCCAGGGCATCTGATCCACTTCAATACCTGAATTACTGCAGTTTCCAGTTCAGGAAATTACAGTAAAGCAGTTCTGATTCTAGTGCTTTGAATTTAATCCACTTTTGCATGCTTGCTGGAGTGCCGGAGGATGCACCTGCCCCTTTGTGACTCTTTTGGCCAGAAAGAAATAGGAATAACTGAACTGACTATATATAACTGACTGTTACCCAAAGCTGCAAACATAAAGATTAAAGAAGAACTGTAAATTAAGCACAATGGCCTATTTCTTATTCAGCCAGGTTTTTTTTTTGTATGTTTTCCCTCTTCCTTCTGGGTTAATGAGAGCTATATCCCAAGCTCCCGAAGGAAAAAGGAGCATCTACCACATGCTCAGCCTGGCACACCCTACTGTAACTGTTAAATAGAAAGGCTAAGCTGGGGACTGGGAAGACCACGTACTTCCCACTGAAAGGAGACAACCAGCGAACACTGAGGTGCTCTCCAAAGCCACCAAAAGATGTCTTGCCCAACATGACACTTTACTTCCTAAGACCCGGCTTAACAAATTTTTCAAAACCATGTGCAGGAAACAAAAGATGCCTGTAAGAAGGCAACAGATTTTACAGCTATCAAATGGGGTTAATTTCTTCTTTGTCAACTACCACAGCCCAAGGACAGACCAATATTTTTCTACCCATTAGCAGCAAACACAAGTAAATATTAGCATTGCTTCCCACGGAAGGTTACATTACAGCAGGTACTCTCTTCACTCACATCTCCTTTTGCACATCTTTTCACAATCTGACAACAAAAGCTTATCATAGTCTGCAAGTAAAAAAAAAACCACCCCCAAAAAAAAACAAAAAACAAACAAACAAACAAAAAAAAAAACAACAAAACAACAAAAAAAACTTCTCACCAAAAAAAAAAAACTGCTTTATTTTCACAAAATTCCTCTGTTATCCAACTTCCTAGCACATGCAAACCATGCAGGCTTGTGGATGTTGCTCGAAACAAAAAATAAAAAAGTGCCTTTGCTGTTCATACTGCAGAGATAGATTTCACTAAGAAAAACATACAGCAAAATGAGTAAGTTTGTTTTGAGGATGAAAGGCATTATCCAAGGGTAGATGAATTTTGCAGTAGAGCCAGGCCCAGGATTATCTGCCCTCTCTAAATGTTCTGAACACTGAACATGCCATCAGAAAACATCTGAACTAAACACTTTGTTCTTAGCCTGGTCAGACTTCGCTTCACCCAAGCATTAACAAATTAAGTCAGCTCTCTACTACCCAGGATAACAAGGGACTGGAACACCCAAATAATGAGCAAGCCCTGACCACACAAACCCAGCTGCACAGAGGCTACAGCCCAGAGCCAGCCCAGAATCTATGCACTGTGCTCTCCAGTGCTGCAGGTTCTGGGAAGTCTCTTACCCGAGGCAGAGGGTCAGCCCCACAACAAAACCCAGCTAACAGACCTCTCAAAGCAGCAAGGATCACAGTGCAGGTAACGTGTTACTCTTTCATCAGCTCCACGTCTCTATGTCTTGCAGAGCCTGAGCTGCAGCCCAAGGCTGCAAGCGGTGGATCCTGGCTGGCTCCTGAATGCCCAACTCGTCCAAATCCTGCTTCCCAGTGGCTTGTGCTCTGGGAGCACAAGGCAGAGACATCAGCGGTGGCTCTGAATAAAGCTGGCAAAGGTTCAGCAGGTCAATTAGCTCGGGGTGTAAGCCATGCAGGAACAGACGCACCGCTTTCAGGTCCAAGCCTGGGGTCTGTGCATGGATAACCTGCAACCTGAATCATCTACTCAGAGAAAATAAAGCCTTAGCTGTAAGAAATAAATGGCGAAAAGGCCAATTTAAGTTCCTATGCAGTAATTCAGAGGTCAAAAGTTAACCTGTCATGCTTGCAAAGGCAACCTGCAACATCCTCCATACATTGTTTAAAGTCCTTTCCTCTCAAGTTCTGCCCGTGTGCATTCCTCTTCACTTCCCAGTATCCTCAGGCATTCCCCAAGTGCCACTTCTGCAAAGTGTATACAGAGTCTCAAGAAAATCAGACTTGACTCTGTAGTATCTCCAATATATGCAAGTAGTAATATACTTAGCTAAGCAGAACAGTCCATATATATCCATATATATACACACAGCATTTCAAACTCAAAGCGTTACAGACCTTAATACTTACTACCATGAACCTTTAATCTGAGCTCCAACAAACAGGTCATCATAGCCTTCCTCAAAAAGGCAATGCTAGTTCATTTTCAGCACAGAGGCAACAGCTTTCAACAAATCCCAAAGAATTTTAAAGTTTCACTTGCCAAAAAACGAAGTTCTATTGCTCATCTGCACTTTAGCTGCTCAGATTTAAAATGAAGAGGCAAGTACAGCTGCTCACAGTTGATAAGGCCTCCTGCTACTGGTACTATTTATAAACAAGAACCAGAGTAACAAACCCATGTACTCTAAAAAATGAAATAACTGTTGGATAAAACACAGAAATAGGAAGATGGGACTAGAAGCCACCTTCTTTACTGGATAAATCTCTCTCCTGTAAGTCAAGGAAGAGCCCATTTTGGTGAAGGTGGTAAAAGATCCATACTCTCTCTGAAGATCAGCCACCAAAGCAGAGAATCTCAAAAACAATTTCTAAGTCAGTACACGACGGCAGCTCCTGACAGGATCTTCTGGGTTCTCATCTGAATGCTGGGGCAAGCACCTCTGCCAAGCCACTAATGCCTTTTGCCTGAGGTCACTGACTCGCTGTTCTGTGTACAGGCTGCTGCTGCCGCCCAGGAGCGGAGGCATGGCAGGATGACGTATGGGAGCACAGCTTTAGTGCTTGTAATTAACCTCACACGATGCCTGATTTGTGGGGTTGTAAAGCATAGATGGAAACACAAGCTTAGGGTCCCAGGAAGGAGCTCTGCAATAATAAGGAACAGGTCATGTGGCCTAAGGGGCAAAACAGAGCAAAAATGAGAGAAGAAAAGAGAGAGGAGGATGGAACTGCAGCGTGCTTCCGCCTGTGCCCATGCTAGCTTGGCCCAGAGCTGCCGTTACTCCTGCAGGTGATGTTCAGCCCGAATGAGTCTGAAACCCCCAGCCTAAGAGGATGTCACAACCCACATGTACACAGTGATGATGCTACACTGAGATACTGCTTATAGGAGAGGAAACTGCAGCTTGTCCTGCATATATCTGCAAAATGCTATCACTCAGTGCTCAGTCGGGTACCCAAAGTGTGTTACAGAGGAGTGTTAATAGGGTCAGGGTACAGTTTCACAAGCAGCAGAAACTAATGTTAGTGGCTACTAGCAAAAAAGGTCGATCCACATCCCTGGCTGTTCACAGCACACTGGTCCAAATAAGTGATCCACCAAAAATGATTAGAAGTCAGTCAGATTTATGAGCCGACACACGCACCCTCCAGCTGCCCGGCTGCAGGAACTGAAGCGAGACAGAAATGCCACAACTGTGGGAGATGAGAGCAACACTGACCTTTCCAGGAGAAGCACGGTCTGAGATCACCTTTCACAAAACAACACCTCTATTGTACAAATGAGAGCAGAAGGCAGGGAATACAAAGGCTGGCTAGAGAATATCCTAGACCGTTAGACCATATTCTCCCCAAGCTACTTGTTTTGGGGGGAAATTCTGGTCTTGGACATGCATTTTATTAACTTTGTGACCTCCAGTTTCTTCCATAATGTTACTCTGCTACAAAATACGATAAGTTTTATTTAAAACAGAAGAAAATACCACTTCCTCTTATCCCTTCCCCTACTTCCATCCTTTTGCTCTACTAACAAATCCAGTCACTGCAGAAGTCCAGTGTTCCAGCTAGGGAAAAGCAAATACAGCCAACAAACAATAAGCAGACCGGGCAGCGAGGGGTGTAGGGAACACATTGGTATTGAGTGCTGCAGCTCCGGAACAAGACTAAAGGGCAGGATTTCACAGGGACAAATCCGAAACAGCTCGCAGCTGGCCTAGAGGCACACGCTGTACAACTCGATCTGATTACAAGGGACATCCCTCACGCTGCTCTCAGATCTGACTGTCCCTCACTAGCCTGCTGTTCCTAGTCTTCGTGGTAAACCGCCATCAAACACCTACTCAGAAATCCAAGGGTAGAGGGAATGGTATTTATGTTAAAGAGATTAATCCCACTTCTTGTCATGCTTCCCGTGCTATATGCTGGTTTACGGTTTTTCATTTTGATTTTGTGTTCAGTCAAATTTGGGCAAGACAACAGCAATTTCAGTTGCAGTGCATCATGTAAAAAGAACAAAACAAAAATTCTCAGCTCTGAGAATCCAGCGTTCTGCATCTGCAGACAATGCAAACACCAATACTACATGCATGATGTTTAGGCACAAAATCAGTCTCAGACACTGATCAAGGGGATTTTAAGTTTAAAGCATGCAACAGTGACTGGGATAAGACTACACACAAACACAGAGTACCTGAAATTGCCATGTTTTTCCAGTCAAACTCTCACAAGTGTTCACCAGTGAATCCAGTCTCCCCATCCCAGATGAGCAGACACACTGCATATCTGAGCCTTTTAACTAATGGCCACATGGTTTGTGGAGCAGCAGCTCTGCCAGGTGAGGAGAAATGATCTCCTGCTGTGCTGACCTAGCACAGAAACATGTTTTGTCTCGGCTGGAAATTGTTCTTACATAACCGGTGCTCTCAATGCACTAGAAAATAGCTTAGATATCCGGTATCACAGATTTTAATATTCTCACTATGGATATGGCATCAAAATCCCCACTGCCTCTCATTCCTCACACACTTAATATGTTGATTGAACTATACACCTGTAATTCAGTTTACAATTTACAGGAGGCAAAAGGTAGAGAGATTCCAGTAAATGACACTTGAGATAAGAGAATGAGTGACTGGAGAGCACAGCACTCATTCTTTGCATATAGCCCAGCCGATACAGGGCTTAGAAATCCACTTGACCAGAACAGGTAGGAAGCTCTGGTGAAAGACAAACTACAATTAATTTTCCAGACTTTAAGGCTGTAACATACAAATGAAGGGCTGTCTTCCTGAGGCTAGGGACAGACGGCTTCAGTCTCCTGCTCTGCTCAGGGCTCTCCCAGCTGCACGGCACAAAGCCGCCTCCTTTCTCACTGCCTCGGCGTTAAGCAGCGGCAGGCAGGAGTGAAACTGAAGCAAATGAGGTCAGTCCCACGTTGTGCTGGCTGGGAAAGCTCAAAACAGAAACCCAGGCACTATTCACTGCGGAAAAGGTGAAGTAAAACATTTAGCAAACAGGAGAAGGTCTAGAGCTCAATCTTCCTCCAGCTGCCTGCACAACAGAGCAGAGCAGCCAGGACAGGAGGCTGTGGGGCGAGACATGAGAGTGCCAGGCTCTGGCTACTGTCTAGGTGGGAAAGGAGGAGGGAAAGATGATGGCAGGGGAAGTACAGCGAGGAAAGACTGCAGGGAGAAAACAGCACATTTAGGGAAGAGGTAAGCAGTAGGAGGAAAGGGGGAGACAGACAGAAGTCCCAAATAATGCTGGCACAATGCAGAAAAAAAAATTAAATACCCTAATTTCCATTAAGGGACAACTGGAGCGAAACGTGAATAAAAGACGAAAACTGGGATTAGAAATAATAACCAGCTGAAGAACAATCAAGTTATCCAACCAATTTTCCTAGTCTTAATGCAACAATTCATTTGTTCAATATTTTTCTCCAGAATTATTAAGTTCTCTAAGAGATCTAGCAGTCTTTGTCAAAGACACTGTAATGACAGATAACAAGGAAGCCAGAATAATACATTTGACAAATTTATTTTACTTCTGTTCAAACTAGCTGTAGTATTAATTGAGATGTTATTTAAACATATTAAGCAAGAAGTTAGCTAGCAAAATGCTTCTTGGGCTTAATTAGACATACAAAGCCATTTCACTCCTGTAAGCCACAGCAGGAACACCACTAAGATGTTCTTCAGCCTCTCTTTGCTGGGTACAGCATCACTGTCTGCTGGTGTTCCTCATGTTACCATTTTTACTTAATCTAAAAATATCATTTATTTATAACTATTAATTTCTAGAGTCAAAGATCCCAGGCATATGGGCACAAAGGGCTTCCTATATCCAAGAGTTCCCCTACTACGTGACAAACTCCTCAGGATCCGTGATGCTCTGTCGTGACAGAGCCTGTGGAAGCCTCAACAAACGCACTGATGGGGAATCGCAGAGTCCAACGGAAGGGAACAGCACTGACACTCTGGAACACCTTTTGCTTGCTGTATTTTCAAATCCAACTTACTTTTAAGGCTTAAGGAAGACATTTTAGAAAAACAACCCATTTGAAAAGCAGGGAATTGAATAAGTAGTTGAAATAGACATGAAATCACATAGTATTTGGTGTTTGTACTATGTATTGAGTGATTACATTTTGTACAATATAAAGGACAGATCTCAAGTGTTTCAGGCTGTTGCAGAATTAAGAATGAGTGAACTCAAGAACAAAAGAGCCAATACAAGAACTAGACTCCAATAACCAAAAATTAAGGCAAAGTGTAAAATCTTCAGGATTTCCATAGCTGGGGACCTTACAGCACTTTGCCTCTAGAAAAACCTTGACAGCAGTACACTAATAAACTGTGTCAGAAGGAATCAGCCTTCAGAATAGGAAAAGTAACACCGTAAGAGAACTGTATGTGCCAGGAAGGATCACTGGATTATAATAGCTACCACCTAAGCACCAATTGCTGAAGTTGGGAGGTATTTCCAGGTATAATATAAAAGTCACCTTTAGTGGTTAATACTACCAACCACGGTATGCTCATGAAAATCTCAGAACCCATAAAAGGCCCAAGTGACAGTTTACAGAGGAGCAGTTACAGAACTACTATTTTGCTGCTCTCAATCTAAAAACAGTGGGACATGAACATTTCTTTTCAAAGAATAATTTAACTGAAGGCCGGATGGAACGAAGCAGGGAAGCTACCAGGAGCATCCTGAGAATAAAATTTGTTGTTGTTACAAAGTCGGTGCAATTCTCATGGGGGGAAACAAAAACAAACAAATAGGAAGGGTTTATATTGGGAGGGGGGGAAAGACAGAGGCATTTCAGAGGGCAAATGGAATCTAAATATATCTGTGCTGCAAACTGGGAGACTTTTCTTTTTCTTAAGTTGAAACCTGTCAAAAATATCCAGAAAAAACTTTTGACAATCTCTACAATTATTAACATAACAATCCTCACAAACAGAGCGGGAGACAAAGATCAGGGATTTCATTTCATGCAAACTCAAAACCAGGTAGAAGTATATTTTTTCTATAGAGAAGGCAGCATGTAAATCAAAAAAACCCAGCAGGGTAACAGAATAAATTGAAATACACAACCCAAGTCTTAGTGCTGATTCTGTTTCAGCTCCCTCAAAATCAAACTGTTAAATAAAACAGATGCTCACCCTTTCCCCTACCCCTTATGAATGGTAACATGAAGCTGATGCCTATTAGGAAGCTAATCCCAAACCACAGTACCATGCAGTATCCCACAGGACTTCCCCCCTTTTTCCTCACCGTATCACTTTCTCTCAACTCCATCTGACATGGGTGACATATTTCTGGTAAAAAGCTGCTTCAGCAGTATATTTTTGTAAATGTATTTTTTTTGCAGCCAACCAGTTTCAAACCAGAAAACCAAAGTCCTGCTCATTATTTTATGTGACTAAAAATCACAAGTCCACTATGCATGGAATATATCTATATCTATGCCTAACGAGCTTTGAGATAAAACAATATTAGGATCTTTACAATAAATTAACTAAAGAATGGGATGGTATATTCACATATATTTCATATATATAATATTTATTTTTGTTTTATATATATTCACACACAGCCATGCCTTTCTGCTGCAGTAATTAGAAAATTCCCTTTTAACACAGCAGTGGCCAAGCTGCTAACCTCTTAGCATTTTGGAAGCAGCTTCCACAAGAGGAAAAGCTACCTTGCAGCAGGAAAACTCCAGCAGGGTGACAAGAGTCAAACAACAACAGGCCAGAGAGCATCAAATGGAAAGTGAACTCTTGTGAAGCTCAGCCATGCAAAAGCTGCTGGTGGTACTGGGGAAGATGTATTTGTTCAGCAAGTTTAGGAACATACAGAAGGTTATTAATAGTTTGGTATAGAAATATTTTTCACTGCAATGATTTGAAGAGATACACCGAAAGAAAGAGCTCGCAATCGCTTATTAGCAATAGCACAGCTTTTCAAAAGCACACATAACAAATTTGCACTTATGACCTTAAATTGGAACGCCACCCACTGATGTATAATTCCTGTGCTGGTATGGTCCTGACACATCAGGTTTTAGCTGAAAGGTCATAAAAATATTTTCCCTCTCCTAACAAGTTAATGTATACGGAATCCTTATAGTTGGAAAAAATGCCTGAATGTAAATTCTACACCATTACTTCCAAAAGTGAAATCCACACACCAACAAACAATGCCGGGTAGTCGCTTCTCCCAAACTATTGGGTGGCCATCAGTCAAAACAACCCCTTCAGTAAACAGGAGAACCTTAAGCCTTCCGCCATTAACTAAGAATTCTCCCAATTCCTTGTAAAGCCATAGTCATCTTGCATGAAACGTAATAAATCACAACAAAAGAAATATTTTCTGTGATATTTTAGTGCTATCATTTGGATTTTTCTGCTTTGTAGCCCCATTTCATGCACTGCAGCAGTAACCCCAACACCACATTTCAACCCTGGGCCTGTTAAAATCCATGATGCTCCAATATTTGCTTTAATAAGTACCTTATTCAGGAGGCTGTTTTAACACTACCAATAATCCCGTAAGTAGGCAACCAGTGCACACGGGGATTCCTGGACTCACACTAAGCACAGGTTCCTGCTAACTTCAGCATCCCAGCCACAAACCCAGGCAAGTCAGACTGCAGAAATTCCGCTTCTCGCGTGAGGCAGCACTAAAACGAAGTCTAAAAGAAGTATCTCTGAGAGAAAGAGGTTATGCCAGAGCACGCACTATATCGACTCATTCCTTACCTTTCCCTTTAAGTTGCAGAGGTTACCTCACCCCTCCAAACATAGCCATAAACAGAAGCAAGAGTCATGTATGAATCTTCTTTCCCTGGGTGCTTTGGGGAAGCAGGAGCACGCACTCAAGTGAGCATTCATGCCTCAGCCAGCTTGAGGACAAGGCTCTGCACCAAAGTCCTTAAGACCTTCTCACGGCTGCTGATTTCATCCAAGGAACTGAAAAAGCATCTCAGCAGGACACTGCCAGCCTCCTTTTCAGTTCCCTCTCTCTGACTGCCAGTCCCTGGCAAGTGAAATGTCAAGAACCAGGCAGGGGCGGTGTTTGGAGAAGGAGGGATAAGAGATTCTCACCATCCATCAACCTCAAAACCTATTCAGCCGACAACTTGAATGGAACTGGCATTTCATTCTCCATGGTAACACGAGATGGAAGGAGGTTGGAAAGAGAGAGAGAGAAAGAGAGGACAGACCCAGGAAAATCTGATGCTGAAGAAGCAGGGAAAGTTGTAAACTTTGCAACTTCTCTTAGCTGTGCAAGTTGCGCATAGAAGGGGGAAAAGCCCTTTCCTTGCTCACACAGCCCCAGGACAAGCGGACCCCCAGTCACGGCGAGGTGCCCCTTCTGTGAGCAGCGTACCATGCGGAGGAGGAAATCCCTTCTGCACACAAGTTCCCCTTGAACACAGGGAATTAGGGAAAGCGGCAGATTATGGATAATTACCCCACAGCGAAGGGAACTGCCTGAAAGGGAAGATACTGTCGTTCCCCGGACAGTACTTCGTTGCTACAGATCGAAACCACCGATGCTTAACAAGTTCGTGTGCCAGCACCAGCCACAAACTGAAGTGGAGAATTAGCATCAACCCTTTTGCCTGCTTTGAACGTTACTTTATTAAGCCTTATCACCTAGATGCAGAGACACACGGACTATTTCATCTTTTCCAAGGCACACCAAAATTAAGCACGGAAGCAGCTAAACTTAAAACTCGGGCAGCACCTTCGCCGAACTCACAGGAGCTCTGGGTAATTCAATTCTTATTAACATTGCAGGCCTGGCCATCTTCTGAACTTTATTCTGCTATTTTACATTCATAACTTGAGCTGTCACAGCCAGAATGTGCACAACAGGGAAATTACATTTGGATTCATGCACGTTTGTGTTCCAAGCCGGCCCCATGCAGCTACTGAAAGAGTCTCTGGCTAAAGCACTTATGCAAGATAACCAAACAAAGGACTGAAAAGCTCTGCAAATCCTGGCTGCTGCCGCTGCCATCTTATTTCTTTCTCAATTCTTTACACAGATTCTTTCCTGAAGGCCACATTTAAATCTCCCTCCCCCACCCAAGCCCACCACCTCTCAATTTGCAGTTTGTTCTCACTTGGGTTTCGTATCCGGGACAGGCTGTTGTGTGGTACCTTTTAAACCCCTATCTATACAGTCAGCTTTTTGTTAGAGGTGACCTGCAGAGTTGGTTTGAATTCTCCCAGTAGTCATCAGGTGTCAGCAAGTATGTTAAAAATGTATTTTTTTTTTAAGCTATCATTTTTCTTCATTATTCCTATTTCAATTTTGGACATTCACCTTGCAGGTTCTTACATAAGTCTTTATTTATCATTCATGACACTTCAACCCATATGGCATGTTAATACACGCCCCTGTCCACAGAACTTCAGCTTTTATCTATCAGCCACGTCGAAGCTATGCGAATACATTCTTGCTTCTGGAAAATACTTTCATCCTGGGAGAAAATGTGGTTTTCTCCTTTGTCTCCCAAGACTCGGAATCTTGTAAAAAAACAAACGGCAGCCTCAGAGGGAGCAACCCTAGTCACTTCACTTCTGCAGCCACTTCCTACTGCTCTCCAACACATCTTCCTGAGAGCTCCTTCACCTCAGGCAGAGGGTGACATATCTACCTTTTGAAATGTACTTCAGGAGCATGGATGTAGTTTCCTTCTTCCCTCACGACTTTAACAAGAGAAATGAGGCTGTTCCATTCTCTCTCTCCCAGCCAAAGCCAACTGAACTGAGAGTGACACAGCAGCTGCAAGATGTTACTCCCCTACAAATCTAAATAGGCAAATAAATGCTGTGAAATGCATCCACACAAACAGATGAATTCAGTTCTTTTCACTTGCTTTTGAAGATAGATGGGAATTCCGAGAAGGCATTTGCATCCTTCTTTTAAAATCTATTCTACCCACATCTATTAAGATGAGGATATCTGAGACAAAAAGCTTCTAATGTTCCTTTCATAGAACAACCTCAGAGTACTTTGTTATTTTGCTTTGTTAAGGAAGCACGAAAAGAAAGACAGTATTTTTGCCACTTGTCACAAAGCAGCAGCATCTCCCCTGCAGTTGCTGTTCACTGAGTTTCACCTTGATCCTCTTCAAGGTTTGAAAGCATTATTGTTTATCTGTAGCTCAGGGAAGGGATTTTCTTTCTCTCTGAAGCTGATTGTAACATACTTCAAAGACTTGCAGTCTACTAATATCATCCACTTGTCTTGCTGTGATCCAGACTCCACACCAATGGAAAAGGAGAGCTTTCCCAAATCCATTCTAGCAGTGTACTTCAGGCAAGGGGGAAAGATACTACCACAGTGTTACCAGTCAGAAATGTGCCAAAAAGCATTCCAAGAGCAAAGAGTCATACCGACCATATTTTTCTACTGCACAGTTTCCTACAACCACCAGAAAGGGAACGTAGATGTGCCTCACCAGCAAGAAACATGTTTTGGAAATTAAATCTCCAACGCATAGACTAAAGCTAGCATCACAAGGCACCCTACAGAGAGGTACTGAAGTGCAGCGAGAAGCATGCCCACACAGAATCAAGGTCTCACCCAGCTTCCTAAGCAGAAGAATAAACAGTACAGTGTGGCCAACATTCAAAGGACTGCCCACCATGTGTGCCTGTCATGCAAGAATAAAAGCTGGAATACAGCAATAGCTTCAGGCTGGCTGAGAATGAAGCCGACTTTGGTTGTGATCGAGTTTGGTGGTCTGCACACAGTCACAAGAGCTGCCATCTCGCCTGGCTGCCATCTCACAGAGCAGCGAGGCAGCAGTGAGCCGCGCTGCTGGGACTGGCTGGCAACGCCACACCACAGCAGCCCACGGTGCACCTGCTCGGGGAACAAACACAGCTTCAGTGGCCACAACTGGGAACCCAGCACCAAATGCACTGCTTTTCCATGCAAGTGTCCACTCTAAAAACCATGCATAGCAAGAAAATTAACAGGAGAAGTTACTACACCCTCACAGTGCTATGACTTAGCGGTAGAACATTTCACTGCAGCTATTCACTGAAGTACCACATTAAAAGAGCAAAATGAGCATGTATTTTAAAAGTAAATTAATTAGAACTTAGCAAATATGATAGATTTGGAGTTGAGTATCCATCTACCCTACTAGCACAGCAGAAACTGAGACAGAAGTTAGAGTCCAAGAGGAGATGTCTTGAAAGATGCTTTAACACAATGGACAGATGCCTCAGCCTGATTCACTTTACATGTGAAAACACTGGGGACAGGAACTCTCCCGTTCCTGCTCACAACCTTGAGGAAAAGCTCAGTCAGTCAGATATTCCATATCCACAAGTACTCACAGAGAGGGATACTGCGCAATAAATTAACACAAGAGCAAAAAAAAACAAAACAGCAAAAAGATGGAAGAGCTGAGGGACTGGCAGGGCAGCCAGGCCTGACACCCACAAGTCAATGTCAACTATTATGCTTTTCTGGTCCTCGGTGCCCTTTTATTTCATATAAACCAGAACCCTTCAGCCCCAGAATAATGACACATTTATCAACTTGACAGGGCAAAAGATTCATGTCCAGGAATCTCCACCCAGGTCTGCAGATACCCCACTGAATGCCATGGATAAAAATAAAAGGCAATGCCTCTGGCTTCTGCACCTCTAAAGACAATTTCTAATCAACGTGGCAAAATAATGAGTTCACTCTTATGAGCAACATGAAATAAAACTCAGATTTTACCTGGCTGAAATGAAGATGGGAGAAAGAACAAGCAAGAAAGACAGATATTTAATTATAAAGATGCAGAAAATGAAACAATCAAAACAACTCCACGTGCATCTTTCAAAGCATACATTAAAAGGGCTTCTAGGAATAAAACAGACTAAAAAAACAAACATGGTGAGAAAGAGAAAGCACACAGAAATCTTCCAACAAGTTCAGAGCTCAAACAATTCTGAGGACGGCATTCTGGAAATCCAAAGCATCCTGATTTAAATTGACAACCATAGCTCAAATATCTCTGAGCTATTCTCAATAAAAGTCATTCCAAGGTAGGAATGAACATGGCTGGAGAGAACACGAAGCAAGTTGACCTGGTTGCATAACGCGGTGTCATCAGCCAAAGAGCACACGGTACCGCTGAATTTCCAGTCATGTCCCACTTCAGCCACACAACCCCAAAAGGAAAGGGGTCCTAACCAATCTTCTTATTTTCCTAACTCAGCATCTCAGCAGCTTAACTATCTATAAATACACTTCTCTCAAGGAGAAACCGACTTCATTTAATTTTGTATCATTCTGCAAATACGAGGGCAGTATTTAGACCAGATGGCACAATTTACTTCAGCCTTTCTGCTACAAGTAACTAATCCAGGATTTCTAAACTACTTTCTAGTTTTACACACAGTAATTCTGGCTGGCAAAAAACAAAGAAACTTCCCCTTCATTGGGCAAAGGGAAAAGCAGAATCAAACACTTCCTAACGTGCCAGCTGTGCAAAATGTTGCATATAAATACAAAGAAGAACTATAAATTACATTATTATTTTTTTTACTCACCCCCACTCCAAAGAT
Source organism: Anas platyrhynchos (assembly GCF_047663525.1). Lineage (NCBI taxonomy): Eukaryota > Metazoa > Chordata > Aves > Anseriformes > Anatidae > Anas > Anas platyrhynchos. The sequence continues at coordinate 19,525,263 of NC_092592.1, read as the reverse complement.
ATCAAAATAATGCAAAAACCAGATGAGGTACCGTGCAGATGTGACCTAAGAAGCCTCAGGCACTGACAAATGAGTAACTTCTGTAACTTTCAAGGCAACCCAAGTTCCCAGCTGCCTGCTTCTCTTCCCCAGTGTAATAAGATATAACACGAATTCAGTTTACAGTATGATGCCATATTTTGGCTGGAAGGCATATGAGATCTGAATTTAACAATGTGTTAAATTGGAGTGTAGCACCTGTGTCTTACTACCAGCCTGCTTGATTTCCCCAGGGCCAGAGATGTGCCTGCCACCTGGAGATGGGCAGTGCTGCCTGACTTGCTCTTCCTGGGCAGAGCAACGTGGGCTCCAAGTCCCAAGCCTGCCTGCAGCCCTTAGGCACCTAAATAGTGGTGGAGATGGAAAGGGCACTTTGAATGCTATCAGACGCTTCAGTGAAAAGGGATCATCCCTGAAAGAAAATAGCTGCCTCTGTTTACAAGCATCTCTCTCATTATCCCCTCCCACTTGCCCGAGCCGATACAAGAAAGGTGGGCATACATTATAGTTCAGACAACTGCTTCAAATGACCACACCGTAGACAGAAACAGCAAGACCTGCTACAAACAGACATGTCAGGGGATGCTGGTCTCTCCTACCGAATACTTTAAAACAAGCCTCTCGGCCACAGCAAGGGTTCCCATCAAACGCTTGCATTCTCTCAAGGTATCTTGCTGGCAAACATGGGTAGTACAATGCATAATGAAAAGGATCAAGCCTTGCTGCCCAAAAAATAAAATCAGACAGCTTTTTACCAAGGGTTAAAAAAAGAAAAAGGAAAAAAAGAAAAGGTTGCAGCTCTCACTAATGGCTTTGTAAGTGCCTGATTGCTAATGCTAAAAGCTTCCTACATTTAGGTTGTGAATTTGGAAGGCAGAAATTAAAAAAGGTGTGTTACATGCTGTCTCACAGGCATGTCAACTTCTGCCTCTTCTCTGAGATAATTTGTACATTGCAGATTTTTGCATTTCAGAATTTCATCTTCATTTGGAGCAGCAATAAAGGGGATGTGTTGCTGAAAGCACTTTGTATTTCTCGGCTGACCTTCTGTTCACTGCTTCCCCACACAGACAAACGCCAAAATAACAAACCAGTTCTTCTGTCCTGCTGCCTTTTCTCTCTGACCTCCAGTAGTTATTCAACTACTCCCAAATATTCTGTGACTGTTTGGAAAAATCTACTTTATATTCCCACCCCCTCAAACCATTCCTCTGTAAAACAGTTAATCTTGAAAATACAGTGCTGTCACCTTCCTTGTGCAGGTTTCTGCCATTGCTGTCTCTATGGAAACAATCACAACATCAAATATGTCAGGAAGAATCATTTATAAAATATGAAAGCACCAAAGGTAAAGATTCTACATAAAAACCAATCAAGACAAAATTAGCTTGTTAGCATGGAAACATTGGCTTTAAAGATCTTCAAGTTCATGTGAAGTCCTAGGGTGAAGCTGCAGTCAGCTTTGGCTAGGAGAGAGGTGCCAGTGCAGCACCAAGCATAAAGTCACACAGCCAAAGGCTGCGAGTATCAGCTGGGACAGAGCATTGCAATCATCCCTTTTCCATCCATTTTAAACACACAAATGCAGACACTAAACAAAAGTAAGCCAGTGTGTCTCCAAAACATAACACCAGCATGAGAAACAGACATGCAAGGAATGGGATTTGTTTCCTCTGAGATTTAAAAATCATTAAGTAAGGCCCTTGTAGCTTGCTTTGCCTGTATCTCAACAGCAATTCAGTCATCTTCTCCTCTGTTCACCAACTTCTTTCAAATCCACAACAGAAGCAAAGATAAAGCCAATTATTCTTAGCTTCCCAACCAAACAAAGATTTAAAGCATTTCTTAGAGAAACATCGGCTACAGAGCCTGGCTGGACAGCTATTCTGCT